>NC_132796.1:46713269-47024434 GCF_048418805.1 Vulpes vulpes
TTTGTTCCACTGAACTGTGTGTCTGCTTTGTGCCAGTACCATACTGTCTTGATGATGACACCTTTGTAATACAGCTTAAATTTAGGCATTGTGATACAACCAGCTTTGGTTTTCTTTTTCAACATTCCTCTGGCTATTCAGGGTCTTTTCTGGTTCCATACAAATCTTAGAATTTTTTTTATTGGAGTTCAATTTGCCACTATATATCATAACACCCAGGGCTCATCATGCCAAGTTCCCCCCTAGGTTCCCATCACCAGTCACCCCAACCCCCACCTACCTCCGCTTCCACCAACCCTTGTTCATTTTCCAGAGTTAGGTGTCTCTCATGTTTTGTCACCCTCACTGATATTTTCACTCATTTTCTCTCCTTTCCTTTTATTCCCTTTCATTAATATTTATATTCCCCAAATGAATGAGACCATATAATGTTTGTCCTTCTCCAACTGACTTATATTACTCAGGATAATACCCTTCAGGTCCATCCACGTCCAAGCAAATAGTGGGTACTTATCATTCATAATGGCTGAATAATATTCCATTGTATATATGCCACATGTTCTTTGTCCATTCATCTTTCGATAGACACCGAGGCTCCGTCCAGTTTGGCAATTGTGGACATTGCTGCTATGGACATCAGGAGGGAGGTGTTCCAGCATTTCACTGCATCTGTATAGTTGGAGTAAATCTACAGCAGTGCCATTGTTGGGTCCTAGGGCAGATGAATTTTTAACTCTTTGAGGAACCTCCACACAGTATTCCAGAGTGGCTACACCAGTTCACATTCCCACCAACGGTGCAAGATGGTTCCCCTTCCTCCACATGCTCTCCAACATTTGTGGTTTCCTGTCTTGTTAATTTTCCCCATTCTCACTGGTGTGAGGAGGTATCTCATTGTGGTTTTGATTTGTATTTCCCTGATGGCCAGTGATGTGGAGCATTTTCACATGTGCTTATTGGCCTAGTCTATGTCTTCCACTGTGAAATTTCTGTTCATGTCTTTTGCCCATTTCACAATTGGATTGTTTGTTTCTTTGCTGTTGAGTTTAATAAGTTCTTATAGATCTTGGATACTAGCCCCTTATGTGATAGGTAATTTACAAATATCTTCTCCCATTCTGTACGTTGTCTTTTAGTTTTGTTGACTGTTTCTTTTGCTGTGCAGAGGCTTTTTATCTTGATGAAGTGCCAATAATTCATTTTTGCTTTTGTTTCTCTTGTCTTCATGGATGTATCTTGCAAGAAGATGCTGTGGCCAAGTTCAAAAAGGATGTTGCCTGTGTTATTCTCTAGGATTTTGATGTAATCTTGTCTCACATTTAGATCTTTCATCCACTTTGAGTTTATCTTTGTATATGGTGTAAAAGAATGGTCTACTTTCATTCTTCTGCATGTGTATGTCCAATATTCCTGGAAACATTTTGAAAAAAGACTGTCTTTTTTCCAGCGGATAGTCTTCCTGCTTTCTCGAATATTAGCTGACCTTAAAGTTGAGGGTCCACTTCTGGATTCTCTATTCTGTTCCATTGATCTTTGTGTCTGTTTTTTTTTAATAAATTAATTTTTTCTGGTGTTCAATTAACCAACATACAGAAAAACACCCAGTGCTCAGTGCTCATCCCGTCAAGTGTCCCCCTCAGTGCCTGTCACCCATTCACCCCCATCCCCCGCCCTACTCCCCCTCCACCACCCCTAGTTCATTTCCCAGAGTTAGGGTCTTTATGTTCTGTCTCCCTTTCTGATATTTCCCACACATTTCTTCTCCCTTCCTTTATATTCCCTTTCACTATTATTTATATTCCCCAAATGAATGAGAACATACACTGTTTGTCCTTCTCCGATTGACTTACTTCACTCAGCATAATACCCTCCAGTTCCATCCACGTCGAAGCAAATGGTGGGTATTTGTCGTTTCTAATGGCTGAGTAATACTCCATTGTATACATAGAACACAGCTTCTTTATCCATTCATCTTTCAATGGACACCGAGGCTCCTTCCACAGTTTGGCTATTGTGGACATTGCTGCTAGAAACATCGGGGTGCAGGTGTCCCGGCGTTTCATTGCATCTGAATCTTTGGGGTAAATCCCCAACAGTGCAATTGCTGGGTCGTAGGGCAGATCTATTTTTAACTCTTTGAGGAACGTCCACACAGTTTTCCAGAGTGGCTGCACCAGTTCACATTCCCACCAACAGTGTAAGAGGGTTCCCTTTTCTCTGCATCCTCTCCAACATTTGTTGTTTCCTGCCTGGTTAGTTTTCCCCATTCTCGCTGGTGTGAGGTGGTATCTCATTGTGGTTTTGATTTGTATTTCCCTGATGGCAAGTGATGCAGAACATTTTGTCATGTGCGTGTTGGCCATGTCTATGTCTTCCTCTGTGAGCTTTCTCTTCATGTCTTTTGCCCATTTCATGATTGGATTGTTTGTTTCTTTGGTGTTGAGTTTAAGAAGTTCTTTATAGATTTTGGAAACTAGCCCTTTATCTGATATGTCATTTGCAAATATCTTCTCCCATTCTGTAGGTTGTCTTTTAGTTTTGTTGACTGTATCCTTTGCTGTGAAAAAGCTTCTTATCTTGTGAAGTCCCAATAGTTCATTTTTGCTTTTGTTCCTTTTGCTTTCGTGGATGTATCTTGCAAGAAGTTACTGTGGCTAAGTTAAAAAAGGGTGTTGCCTGTGTTCTCCTCTAGGGATTTTGATGGAATCTTGTCTCACATTTAGATCTTTCATCCATTTTGAGTTTATCTTTGTGTATGGTGGAAGAGAATGGTCTAGCTTCATTCTTCTGCATGTGGATGTCCAATTTTCCCAGCACCATTTATTGAAGAGACTGTCTTTCTTCCAATGGATAGTCTTTCCTCCTTTATCAAATATTCGTTGACCATAAAGTTCAGGGTCCACTTCTGGGTTCTCTATTCTGTTCCATTGATCTTTGTGTCTGTTTTTGTGCCAGTACCACTCTGCCTTAATGACAACAGCTTTGTAGTACAATCTGAAACCTGGCATTGTGATGACCGCAGCTATGGATTTCTGTTTTAAAATTCCCCTGGCTATTCAGGGCCTTTTCTGATGCCACACAAATCTTAAGATGATTTGTTCCAACTCTCTGAAGAAAGTCCATGGTATTTTGATAGCGATTGCATTCAATGTGTAAATTGCCCTGGGTAACATTGAAATTATCACAATATTAATTTTTCCAAACCATGAGCATGGAATATTTTTCCATCTCCTTGTGTCTTCCTCAGTTCTGTAGTTTTTAGGGTATAGATCCTGTACGTCTTTGGTTAGGTTTATTCCTAGGTATCTTATGCTTTTGGGTGCAATTGTAAATGGGATTGACTCCTTAATTTCTCTTTCTTCAGGCTTATTGTTAGTGTATAGAAAAGCCACTGATTTCTGGGCATTGATTTTGTATCCTGCCACACTGCCGAATTGCTGTATGAGTTCTAGCAATCTTGGGGTGGAGGCTTTGGGTTTTCTATGTAGAGTATCATGTCATCGGCGAAGAGGGAGAGTTTGACTTCTTCTTTGCCAATTTGAATGCCTTTAATGTCTTTTTGTTGCCTGATTGCTGAGGCTAGGATTTTTAGTCCTATGTTGAATAGCTGTGGTGAGAGTGGACATCCCTGTCTTGTTCCTGATCTTACGGGAAAGGCTCTCAGTGTGTCACTATTGAGAATGAGATTTTCTGCGGGCTTTTTTAGATGGCTTTTAAGATGTCGAGGAATGTTCCCTCTATCCTTACACTCTGAAGAGTTTTGATCAGGAATGGATGCTGTATTTTGTCAAATGCTTTCTCTGCATCTATTGAGAGGATCATATGGTTCTTGGTTTTTCTCTTGCTGATATGATGAATCACATTGTTTGTTTTACAAGTGTTGAACCAGCCTTGCATCCAGGGGATAAGTCCCACTTGGTCATGGTGAATAATCTTCTTAATGTATTGTTGGAACCTACTGGCTCCTATCTTGTTGAGAATTTTTACATCTGTATTCATCAGTGATATTGGTTTACAATTCTCTTTTTTGGTGCGGTCTTTTTCTGCTTTTGGAATTAAGGTGATACTGGCCTCATAGAACGAGATTGGAAGTACTCCATCTCTTTCTATTTTCTGAATAGCTTTAGTAGAATAGGCATGGTTTCTTCTTTAACCGTTTGATGCAATCCCCTGGGAAGCCATCTGGCCCTGGACTTTTGTGTCTTGGGAAGTATTGGATGACTGCTTCAATTTCCTCCCTGGTTATTGGCCTGTTCAGGTTTTCTATTTCTTCCTGTTCCAGTTTTGTTAGTTCGTGGTTTTCCAGAAATGCGTCCATTTCTTCTAGATTGCCTTATTTACTGGCGTACAGCTGTTAATAATAACGTTTTAATATCATTTGTATTTCCTTGCTGTTTTTTTCCAGCTCCTTTAGGTGTAAGATTAGCTTTGGTTTTGAGTTCTTTCCCCTTTTTGGATGGATGCTTGTATTGCGATGTTTTCCTCCTCAGGACTGCTTTTGCTATATCCCAAAGATTTTGAATGGTTGTATCTTCATTCTCATTAGTTTCCATGAATCTTTTTAATTCTTCCCCAATTTTCTGGTTGACCCTTTCATCTTTGAGCAGGATGGTCTTTAACCTCCAAGTGTTTGAAATCCTTCCAAACTTCTTCTTATGGTTTAGTTCTAGTTTCAAAGCATTTTTGTCTGAAAATATGCAGGGGACAATCCTAAACTTTTGGTATTGGTTAAGACCTGGTTTTTGACCCAGTATGTGGTCCATTCTGGAGAAAGTTCCATGTGCACTGGTGAAAAATGTGTATTCAGTTGCCTTTGGATGTAAAGTTCTGTAAATATCTGTGAAATCCATCTGGTCCAGTGTATTATTTAAAGCTTTTCTTTCATTGGAGATGTTGTGCTTAGAAGATCTGTCGAATTATGGAAAGCACTGTGTTCAAGTCTCCAAGTATAAATGCATTATTATCTAAGTATGTCTTAACTTTGCTTATTAATTGATATATTTTGCAGCTCCCACATTCGGGGCATGAATATTCAGATTGTTAGGTCCTCTTGTTGGATAGATCCTTTAAGTATGATACAGTGTCCCTCTTCATCTCTTACTACAGTCTTTGGGATAAACTTTAGTTTATCTGATATAAGGATGGCTACCTGTGCTTTCTCTTGAGGACCATTTGAATGGTAAATGGTTCTCCAACCTTTTATTTTCAGGCTGTAGGTGTCCTTATGTCTAAAGTGAGTCTATTGTAGACAGCCAGGACAAGTCTTACTTTTTTATCCAGTCTGAAACCCTGTGTTATTTAAATTTTTGGTAGAATTCCTCTGGCCCTGGACTTTTGTTTTTAGGGAGGTTTTTGATGACTGCTTCAATTTCCTCACTGTTTATGGATCTGTTCAGGTTTTCTATTTATTCCTGATTCAGTTTTGGTAACATATAGCTTTCCAGGAATGCATCTATTTCTTCTAGATTGCCTAATTTGTTGGCATGCAGTTGCTCATAATATGTTTTTTTAAATCACTTGTATTTCCTTGGTATTGGTTGTGATCTCTCCTTATTTCATGATTTTATTAATTTGAGTCATTTCTTTTTCTGTTTAATAAGTCTGGCTCGGGGTTTATCTATCTTCTTAAATATTTCAAATAACTAGCTCTGCATTTTATTGATCTGTTCTACAGTTCTTCGGGTCTCTATTTCATTGTGTTCTGTTCTAAGCTTTATTATTTCTCTTCTCCTAATTGATATAGCCTTCATTCACTCTTCTTTCTCCAGTTCCTTTAGGTGTAAGGTTAGCTTGTATATTTGAGATTTTTCCGGTTTTGGGGGGAGGCTTGTGTCCAAATGTATTTCAGTTAGGCCTGCCTTTGCTTTATCTCAAAGGTTTTGAATAGTTGCACTTTCATTTTTATCAGTTTGCATGAAACTTTTAAATTTTTCTCTAATTTCTGAGTTGACCCATTCACTTTTAGTAGGATGCTCTTTAACCTCCAAGTGTTTGAGCTCCTTCCAAATTTCTTCCTGTGAGTTAGTTCTAGTTTCAAAGCCTTGTGGTCTGAAAATATTCAGAGAATAATCCTAATCTTTTGGTATCAGTTAAGACCTGATTTATGATCCAGTATGTGGTCTATTCTGGAGAAAGATCCATGTGCACTTAGGAAGAATGTGTATTCTCGGGGGATCCCTGGGTGGCACAGCGGTTTAGCGCCTGCCTTTGGCCCAGGGCGAGATCCTGGAGACCCGGGATCGAGTCCCACATCGGGCTCCCGGTGCATGGAGCCTGCTTCTCCCTCTGCCTGTGTCTCTGCCTCTCTCTCTCACTGTGTGCCTATCATAAATAAATTAAAAAAAAATTTAAAAAAAAGGAAGAATGTGTATTCTCTTGCATTAGGATGGAATGTTCTGTAGATATCTGTGAAATCCATTTGTTCCAGTGTGCCAGTCAAAGCCTTTGTTTCTTTGGTGATGTTCTGTTTAGAAGATCTGTCTTTTGCTGAGAATGCCATGTTGAAATTTCCAACTATTAATATATTACTATCTGTGTGTCTTTTTCTTGTTTATTAATTGGTTGATATAATTGGCTGCTCCCTTATTGGTTGCATAAATATTCATAATTGTTAGGTGTTCTTGTTTGATAGATCTTCAAGTATGATATAGTGTCCCTCTTCATCTCTTACTATAGTCTTAGGTTTAAAATCTAATTTATCTGGCATGAGGATCGCTACTCCAGCTTTATTTTGAGGACCATTTGCATGGCAAACAGTTCTTTAACCACTCATTTTTAGGCTGAAGGTGTTCTTGGGTCTAAAATGAGTCTCTGCTTTTTTATCCAGTCGGACACCCTGTGCCTTTTGACTGGATCATTTAACCCATTCAGGTTTAGAGTAACTATTGAAAGATATGAAATTAGTGTCAATGTATTACCTATACATTTCCTGCAAATTGCTTCTTTGGGATCCCTCTTCGCTTACAGGGTCCCCCTTAATATTTCTTGTGGAGTTGATTTGGTGGTAACATTTTCTTTCTGTTCTTGTCTGTCCTACAAACTCTTACTCTCTCCTTCTATTCTGAATGACAGACTTGCTGGATAATGTATTCTTGGCTGCATGTTTTTCTTATCTATTACTTTGAATATATCATGCCAGCCTTTTCTGGCCTGTCAAGTCTCTTTGGAGAGGTCTGCTGTTAATCTGATATTTCTCCCTTTAGTCACCTCTTTTCTCAAGCTGATTTTAGGATCTTCTCTTTATCCCTGAAATTTGCAAGCTTTATATGTCAAAGTGTTGATCAGTTTTTGTTGATTTTAAAAGGCGTCCTCTCTGTCTCTTGGATATGAATGCCTGTTTCCTTCCCCAAATTAGGGTAGTTCTCAGCTATTTTTTATTCAAACATAATTTCTGCTCCTCTCTGTCTCTCCACAGCCTCTGGAATACCAATAAAATGGGTGTTATTCTTTCTAAAACTATCATTTAAGTCTTGGAATCTCTCTTTGTGGGCACTTCGTTGTTTTTCTCATTTTTAATCAGCTTCATTCCTTTCCATCAACTTGTCTTCTATGTCACTGTCTCTCTTTTGCCTCACTTGCCTAGCTGTTAGAGCACACAGTTTAGAGTGCATCTAAGTTAGAGTATTTTTAATTTTGGCCTGATTAAGTCTCATTTCTGCAGCAAGAGATTCTCTAGAGTCTTTATGCTTTTTCCAAGAGCCATCAGTAATTTTATAATTGTAATCCTGAATTCTACCTCTGACATCATACCTCAATCAATATCCATTATATCTGTGTCAGAGAGTATTACTTATGGTTCTTTTTTTAGTGGTGAATTCTCCCTTCTAGTCATTTTGTCCAGTGCAGAATGGTTGTACCATTGAGCAGAGTTGAAAACATCAACCATGACCCAAACAAAATAAATCAGAGTGGACCAAGATAGTGAACCCCTTGGTTCTAAGTGTATTTTTTTGTGTGTATTTATGTCCTAAATTCCACATTTATATAAAAAAGCAAAACTTATATAGAGAAACAACAGCAACAACAAAAATAAAAACAAAAAGATATAAGAGAGGAGCTGATTGAGAAAGAAGAGAGAATATAATTTCAGAGTAGACCAACCCAGTGGTTCTTGGTTCTGAGTGTATTTTCGTCTGTATGTTAGAAGGCACTAAATTCCAAAATTATAAAACAAAACAAAACAAAAAACCCCTCAAAACATATATGTATATATACATATATATATGAAAATTAAATTGAATATGTTGAAAGGAAGCCAAAAATGAAGAATATATCTATTGCACATAATTGTAAAAAATATGAAGGTCCAAAAGGAATAAACTTAAAAATGAAGAGTTGATAAAATATTGTAGTTAAGACAAGAAGAAAGAATATTGGAAATTTTTAACCCAAAAGATAAATGAATCATAAGGAAAAAACCTCAAGTTGTATATTCTCTCAGTCCTGTAGTTTCCTGTCCTGTTTGGTCAGTAAACTTGCTTTGCCCTTGTTCTTCTAGCTGGTCTTCTGTAGGAGGCGCCTGCTGTGCTGATTCTCATGTGTCTATGACTGGGTGGAGATGCTCTGCCCCTTGCCAGGTTCCCTGGCTCTATGTAAGCTGTTTGCACTGTTAGGTCTTTGTTCTCTGGAGGCTGCACCTCTATTGAGAGTGAAAGAAAAAAAAGTGGTGGTGGCCAGATCTCCAGCCCCTGGAGCCAAGAGCTCCCAGCATGCATGGGCCTCTTAGTGCCCACTGGCTTAGATCCTCTTGGGGGCAGGCCTGGGGGCACTTATTCTTACAATCTGAAGGGTGCCATGCTGTGGGAGAGCTTTCACTGGCTTGTGTGATCACCGGCTCCACCCCTCCTAGAGGAAGTGGAGGATAGCTTGGTTCTGTCTGCTGCTGGCACTGGGGTGGAGCACATTCATCTGCTCCAGTGTGCACCTGCTCAATCACTCCCAGAAGCAAGGGATTGTGGGGTTGATGTTGCTGCTTTCCAGTCTTTTCAGGGACCTAGAGCCTACAGAGGTCCCCCAATCCAACTGCAGTTTGCGGTTTATGGTACAAGTTGAGCTTTCTCCCAGGTTCACTGACTTAAACCCATTTCTTACTCCAATGCTTGGGAACTGTGCCAGCTTAGGCACCCCTGTTCTTTCTGTGTCTCCATAAATATTGAGACTTCACTGCTCCTCCTATGATTCTGCCCTGTTTTACCACTGAACACTTTTCAGGCAGGGAAGACTCTCAGGATCATAATTCTAAAGGTCCTCATTGTGTGCCCCACTGCTGGATCACTTTCCAGCAGCCAGCTTACAAAGGCTCGTGCCCCCCATGTCCCAGCCACTGTTTATCTTCTGATATATCCCATCTGTTTCTCTTCTCCACACTCCTACCTTGCAAGAATTGGTCACTTTCCTATTTTTAGCACTCCAGTTGTTCTTTCTTTACATCTCAGGTTTAATTCATAGGTGTTCAGGATGGTTTGAAAGGTATCTAGCTAAATTTGGAGGACCAGATGAAATGAGGACCCCTACTCTTCCACCATCTTGCGTCCTTCCTCGGATATAGGCCTATTCAGAGATGGTCTATTTCCTCTTGTGTGAATTTGGTAGAATTTGTCTTTCAAGGAATTGGTCTATTTCATACAGGTTATCAAATTTGTGATCATAGAATTTTCATAATATTTCTTTATTAACTTTAATTTCAGTTAATGATTTGTGTCTTCTTTATCTTTTGCATAGTTGACATGGCTAGATGTCTAGCAACTTTAGTGATTCTTTCAGAGAAAGGAAGTTTTATTGATTTTGTTTTTGATTTAATAAATTTCTGCTCTAATTTTCTTTCTTTTCTTCTCCTTTCTTTTGTTTTTTAATTATTATATTATTTTTCACTCTAGTATAGTTAACATACAGTGCTATATTAGTTTGGGGGTGTACAATATAGTGTTTTAATTTTCTTTTCCTAGTTTTTTAAGGTAGAATTTAGATTATTTAATTTAGGTCTTTCTTCTTTTCTAATTAAAAGACATAAATTTATTGCTAAGTATTACTTTCACTAAATCCCACAAATTTTTATATGTTGTATTTTAATTTTCATGTAGTTAGAAACAACTTAAAATTTCTCTTGAGAAATCTTCTTTGACCCATGTGTCATTTAGAAGTGTGTTGTTTATTTTTCTAGTATATTGTGCTTTTCCAATTACCTTTTGGTTATCAATTTCTAGTTTAATTGTGTTGTGGTCTGAGAATATATTTTGATTTCTATGCTTTTATTTATTTTTCCTGCTTTATTTTTGTATGATTGACATGTATCATTATTTAAGTTTAAAGTTTACACAGTAATGTGATAATGTGATACCCATATGTATTCTAAAATGTTTCCAAGTTAGGTTAGTTAAAACATTTTTCACCTCATATAAATTACCATTTGATACTGTTTGTATAAGAACACAAAAGCTTTACTCTCATAATAAATTTCAAGTATAAAATACAGTATTGTTGACTGTAGTTAGCATATTGGACTTTAGATGCCGTAAATCTGTTCATGATTAAAAGTTTCTACATTTTGACCAACATCTCCTCATTTCCTCCACCCATTAGTCACTGGACACCACCATTCTCTTCTCTTTTTCTATGAGTTAGAAGTTTTTAGATTCCTTCAAGTTTTCTATTTCTTCCTCATCCAGTTTTGGTAGTTTGTGGTTTCCAGAAATGCGTCTGTTTCTTCTAGATTGCCTAATTTATTGGCAAAAAGCTGCTCATAATAAGTTTTAAAAATCGTTTGTATTACCTTGGTATTGGTGGTGATCTTTCCTTCCTCATTCATGATTTTATTAATTTCAGTCTTTTCTCTCTTCTTTTTAATAAGGCTGGCTAATGGTTTATTTATCTTATTAATTCTTTCAATGAACCAACTCCTGGTTTTGTTGATCTGTTCCACAGTTCTTCTGGTCTCGATTTCATGGAGTTTTGCTCAAATCTTTATTAATTGTCTTCTGCTGTCTGCTTCTTCTGCTTTTATTTGCTGTTGCTTCAGCACGTGAGGTGCAAGGTTAGCTTTTGTATTTGAGTTCTTTAGAGTTCTTGGAATGATGCTTGTATTGCGATGTATTTCCCCCTCAGGACTGCTTTTGCTGTATCCCACAGATTTTGAACAGTTGTATCTTCAGTCTCATTAGTATCCATAAATCTTTTTAATTCTCTAATTTCCTGTTTGGCCCTTTCATCTTTCAGCAGGATGGTCCTTAACCTCCACATGTTTGAAATCCTTCGAAACTTCTTCTTGTGGTTTAGATCTAATTTCAAAGCATGATGGACTGAAAATACACAGTGGACGATCCCAATCTTTCAGTATCAGTTAAGACCTGATTTGTGACCAGTATGTGGTCTATTCTGGAGAAACTTCCATGTGCACTTGAGAAGAATGTGCATTCAATTGCATTTGGCTATAAAGTTCTGTAAATATCTGTGAAGTCCATCTGGTCCAGTGTATCATTTAAACCTCTTGTTTCTTTGGAGATGTTGTGCTTAGAATACCTATCAATTGTAGAAGCACTGTGTTCAATTCACCAAGTGTATTGTTATCAAAGTATGTCTTAACTGTAGTTATAATTGATTGATATACATAGCAGCTCCCGTATTTGGGGCATAGATATTCATGATTGTTAGGTCTTCTTGTTTGATAGATCCTTTAAGTATGATATAGCGTCTCTCTTCATTTCTTACTACAGTCTTTGGGATAAAATTTAATTTATCTGATATGAGGATGGCTACCCCTACTTTCATTTGAGGACGATCCGTGGGGTTTTTTTGTTCTGTTTTGTTTTTATAAATTTATGTTTATATATTTTTAATAAATTTATTTTTTATTGGTGTTCAATATGCCAACATACATACAGAATAACACCCAGTGTTCATCCCCTCAAGTGCCCTCCTCAGTGCTCGTCACCCATTCACCCCCAACCCCCACCCTCCTCCCCTTCCACCACCCCTAGTTCGTTTCCCAGAGTTAGGAGTCTCTTTGTTCTGTCTCCCTTCCTGATATTTCCCACACATTTCTTCTCCCTTCCCTTACATTCCCTTTCACTAATATTTATATTCCCCAGATGAATGAAAACATACACTGTTTGTCCTTCTCCGATTGACTTACTTCACTCAGCATAATACCCTCCAGTTCCATCCACGTCGAAGCAAATGGTGTGTATTTGTCATTTCTAATGGCTGAGTAATATTCCATTGTATACATAAACCACATCTTCTTTATCCATTCTTCTTTCGATGGACACCGAGGCTCCTTCCACAGTGTGGCTATCGTGGACACTGCTGCTAGAAACATCGGGGTGCAGGTGTCCTGGCGTTTCATTGCATCTGTATCTTTGGGGTAAATCCTAATCAGTGCAATTGCTGGGTAGTAGGGCAGGTCTATTTTTAACTCTTTGAGGAACCTCCACACAGTTTTCCAGAGTGGCTGCACCAGTTCACACTCCCACCAACAGTGCAGGAGGGTTCCCCTTTCTCCACATACTCTCCAACATTTGTGGTTTCCTGCCTTGTTAATTTTCCCCATTCTCACTGGTGTGAGGTGGTATCTCATTGTGGTTTTGATTTGTATTTCCCTGATGGCAAGTGATGCAGAGCATTTTCTCATGTGCGTGTTGGCCATGTCTATGTCTTCCTCTGTGACATTTCTGTTTATGTCTTTTGCCCATTTAATGATTGGATTCTTTGTTTCTTTGCTGTTGAGTTTAATAAGTTCATTATAGATCTTGGATACAGGCCCTTTATCTGATATGTCATTTGCAAATATCTTCTCCCATTCTGTAGGTTGTCTTTTAGTTTTGTTGACTGTATCCTTTGCTGTGCAAAAGCTTCCTATCTGATGAAGTCCCAATAGTTCATTTTTGCTTTTGTTTCTCTTGCCTTCATGGATGTATCTTACAAGAAGTTACTGTGGCAAAGTTCAAAAAAGGTGTTGCCTGTGTTCTCCTTGAGGATTTTGATGGAATCTTGTCCCACATTTAGATCTTTCATCCATTTTGAGTTTATCTTTGTGTATGGTGAAAGAGAGTGGTCTAGTTTCATTCTTCTGCATGGGGATGTCCAATTTTCTCAGCACCATTTGTTGAACAGACTGTCTTTTGGCCAGTGGATCCTCTTTCCTGCTTTGTCGAATATTAGTTGACCATAAAGTTGAGGGTCCACTTCTGGATTCTCTGTTCTGTTCCATTGATCTATGTGTCTGTTTTTGTGCCAGTACCACACTGTCTTGATGACCACAGCTTTGTAGTACAACCTGAAATCTGGCATTGTCATGCCCCCAGGTATGGTTTTTTTTTTAATTCCCCTGGCTATTCGGGGTCTTTTCTGATTCCATGCAAATCTTAAGATAATTCACTCCAACTCTAATGAAATTCATGGTATTTTGACAGGGATTGCATTGAATGCATAAATTGCCCTGTATAACATTGACATTTTCACAATATTAATTCTGTCAATCCATGAGCATGGAATACTTTTCCATCTCTTTGTGTCTTCCTCCATTTCTCTCAGAAGTGTTCTGTAGTTTAGGGTATAGATTCTTTACCTCTTTGGTTAGGTTTATTCCTAGGTATCTTATGCTTTTGGGTGCGATTGTAAATGGGATTGACTCCTTAATTTCCATTTCTTCAGTCTCATTGTTAGTGTATAGAAATGCCATTGACTTCTGGGCATTGCTTTTGTATCCTGCCACACTGCCAAATTGCTGTATGAGTTCTAGCAATCTTGAGGTGGAGGCTTTTGGGTTTTCTAGGTACAGTATCATATCATCTACGAAGAGGGAGAGTTTAACTTCTTCTTTCCCAATTTGAATGCCTTTTATTTCTTTTTGATTCCTTATTGCTGAGGCTAGGACTTCTAGTACTATGTTGAATAACAGTGGTGAGAGTGGACATCCCTGTCTTATTCCTGATCTTAGGGGAATGGCTCCCAGTGTTTCCCCATTGAGAAGGATATTTACTGTGGGCTTTTCATAGATGGCTTTTAATATGCTGAGGAATATTCCCTCTATCCCTACACTCTGAAGAGTTTTGATCAGGAATGGATGCTGTATTTTGTCAAATGCTTTCTCTGCATCTAATGAGAGGATCATATGGTTGGTTCTTGGTTTTTCTCTTGCTGATATGATGAATCACATTGATTGTTTTACGAGTGTTGAATCAGCCTTGTGTCCCGGGGATAAATCCTACTTGGTCATGATGAATAATTTTCTTAATGTACTGTTGTATCCTATTGGCTAGTATCTTGTTGAAAATTTTTGCATCTATGTTCCCGGGGAAATTGGTCTGTAATTCTCCTTTTTCGTGGGGTCTTTGTCTGGTTTTGGAATTAAGGTGATGCTGGCCTCATAGAACGAATTTGGAAGTACTCCATCTCCTTCTATGTTTCCAAACAGCTTTAGTAGAATATGTATGGTTTCTTCTTTAAACATTTGATAGAATTACCCTGGGAAGCCACCTGGCCCTGGACTTTTGTGCCTTGGGGTGTTTTTGATGACTGCTTCAATATCCTCCCTGGTTATTGGCCTGTTCAGGTTATCTATTTCTTCCTGTTCCAGTTTTGGTAGTTTGTGGCTTTCCAGAAATACGTCCATTTCTTCGAGATTGCCTAATTTATTGGCGTATAGCTGTTCATAATATGTTTTTAAAATCGTTTGTATTTCCTTGGTGTTGGCAGTGATCTCTGCTTTCTCTTTCATGATTTTATTAATTTGAGTCTTCTCTCTCTTCTTTTGATAAGGCTGGCTAGTGGTTTATCTATCTTATTAATTCTTTCAAGGAACCAACTCCTGGTTTTGTTGATCTGTTCCACAGTTCTTCTGGTCTCGATTTCGTTGAGTTCTGCTCGAATCTTTATTAACTCTCTTCTTCTGCTGGGTGTAGGATCTATTTGCTGTCTTTTCTCTAGCTCCTTTATGTGTAAGGTTAGCTTTTGTATTTGAGTTCTTTCCAGTTTTTGAATGGATGCTTGTATTGCAATGTATTCCCCCTCAGGACTGCTTTTGCTGCATCCCAAAGATTTCGAACGGTTGTATCTTCATTCTCATTAGTTTCCATGAACCTTTTATTTCTTCCTTAATTTCCTGGTTGACCCTTTCATCTTTTAACAGGATAATCCTTAACCTCCACGTGTTTGAAATCCTTTCAAAGTTCTTGTTGTCATTTTGTTCTAATTTCAAGGCATTATGGTCTGAGAATAGGCAGGGGACGATCCCAGTCCTTTGGTATTGGTTCAGACCTGATTTGTGACCCAGTATGTGATCTATTCTGGAGAAAGTTCCATGTGCTCTTGAGAAGAATGTTTATTCAGTTGAGTTTAGATGTAAAATTCTGTAGATATCTGTGAAATCCATCTGGTCCAGTGTATCATTTAAAGCTCCCGTTTGTTTGGAGATGTTGTGCTTAGAAGACCTATCGAGTGTAGAAAGCACTAGATTGAAGTTACCAAGTATAAATGTATTATTATCTAAGTATGTCTTAACTTTGGTTATTAATTGATTGATATATTTGGAAGCTCCCACATTCGGGGCATATATATTGAGGATTGTTATGTCCTCTTGTTGGATAGATTCTTTAAGTATGATATAGTGTCCCTCTTCATCTCTCACTACAGTTGTTGGGATAAATTTTAGTTTATCTGATATAAGGATTGCTACCCCTGCTTTCTTTTGAGGACCATTTGAATGGTAAATGATTCTCCAACCTTTATTTTCAGGTTGTAGGTGTCCTTCTGTCTATAATGAGTCTCTTGTAGACAGCAAATAGATGGGTCCTGCTTTTTTATCCAGTCTGACACCCTGCATCTTTTGATGGGGTCATTAAGCCCGTTCACATTCAGAGTTACTATTGAAAGATATGAGTTTAGTGTCACCATGATATCTATTCAGTCCTTGTTTTTGTGGATTGTTCCAATGGACTTCTTCTTAAAGGAGAATTTTGAGAGTCCCTCTTAAAATTTCTTGCAGAGCTGGTTTGGATGTCACATATTCTTTCAGTTCCTGCCTGTCTTGGAAGCTCTTTATCTTTCCTTCCATTTTGAATGAGAGCCTTGCTGGATAAAGTATTCTTGGTTGCATTTTCTTCTCATTTAGGACCCTGTATATATCCTGCCAGCCCTTTCTGGCCTGCCAGGTCTCTGTGGAGAGGTCTGCTGTTACCCTAATACTCCTCTGCATAAAAGTCAGGGATTTTTTGTCTCTTGCTGCTTTAAGGATCTTCTCTTTATCTTTGGAATTTGCAAGCTTTACTATTAAATGTTGAGGTGTTGAATGGTTTTTATTGATTTTAGGGAGGGATCTCTCTATTTCCTCGATCTGAATGCCTGTTTCCCTTACCAGATTAGGAAAGTTTTCAGCTAGGATTTGTTCAAATACATATTCTGGCCCTCTGGCCCTTTCAGCGCCCTCGGGAACCCCAATTAAACGTAGGTTTTTCTTCCTCAGGCTGTCATTTGTTTCCCTTAATCTATCCGCATGGTCTTTTAATTGTTTGTCTCTTTTTCCCTCAGTTTCCCTCTTTGCCATCAACTTGTCTTCTATGTCACTCGCTCGCTCTTCCACCTCATTAACCCTTGTCACTAGGACTTCTAGTTTGGATTGCATCTCATTCAATTGATTTTTAATTTCTGCCTGATTATATATAAATTCTGCAGTCATGATTCTCTTGAGTCCTTTATTCTTTTTCCTAGAGCCACCAGTAGCTTTATAATAGTGCTTCTAAATTTGCTTTCTGACATTGAATTGTAATCCATATTTTGTATCTGTGGGAGAGAGGACTGTTTCTCATTGTTTTTTTTTTTTTTTTTTTTTTTTTTTTTTTTTTTTTTTTTGAGGTGAGGTTTTCCTTGTAGACATTTTTCTCAGTGCAGAGTGGCCAAAAACAAGTTGTACTGGGAAAAGGAGAAAAAGAGAGGAGAGAAAGAAGGAAAGAAAAGAGAAAAGGAAAAATGGAAGAAAAAAACGAGAAGAAAAATAGAAAGAAAAAGAAAGAAAGGAAAAAAAGGGTGGGGTAAGCAAGCAGAAATCAAAAAGCAAAGCAAAAAAAAAAAAAAAAACCACAGGAGAGTATCTTCTGATTCTGTACACTTAAATCCCTTGACTTCCCCTGGAACTTGT
This sequence comes from Vulpes vulpes, assembly GCF_048418805.1. Taxonomy (NCBI): domain Eukaryota; kingdom Metazoa; phylum Chordata; class Mammalia; order Carnivora; family Canidae; genus Vulpes; species Vulpes vulpes. The sequence continues at coordinate 46,730,398 of NC_132796.1, forward strand.
CTGTCTAGCTGGTCTTCTGGGGGAAGGGCCTGTTGTGCTGATTCAGGTATTAGCACTTGGGGGAGCTGCTCAGCACCTTGCCTAGTGCAGGGCTCAGGCCTGCACCCCGTGAGGCCCCAGGAGGAACAGCAACAGTGGCGGCGGCCAGCTCTGGAGCCCTGGATTCAGCTCCCGCAGTCACTATGGAGCTTTCTGTCTGCAGGCGCCTGGATGCTCTGGGGCGTGCCGCTGATCTGCTCAGCTCGGGGCAGGAGCATCCTTGCTGTCCTGGGCCCTCCTGGCCTCTGCCTGTCCTGGGGGAGGTCGGATCCTGGGCTGTGTCCCCCCATGCCCCAGGCTCCGGGGCCTGCGCTGTTGGATTCGTGCTCCTGGCCGCACAGCCGCCTCTCCACGGAGCCGTCGCCCGAGCCCCTCCGAGCTGCTCCCGGGTCCAGCCGTGCGCGCACTGCAGCCCTTTAGAGAGCTCGGCTGCAGGGTGTGGCACACTCTCCCCAGGGTGGAGGTGTCTGTTAGTGTCCCAGGGAGCCTGAGGGCATCCCCGCCCTCCTGGGGTTCTGCTCTAACCCTGCGAGCGCCTTTCCACCCGGGAAGATTGGTGAAGCTCCTGCTTCTCTGGCACAGAGCTTTCCTGTCCTGGAGGCACTCGCCCCGGCCTTTGCCCGGCTCCTCGCGGGGCCCCTCCCCCTTGGATGCCTTTTGTTTCTTTACTTCTTACCCGCGCCCCCCCGCCCCGTCTTCCTACCTTGATAGAAGCGTGAACTCTTCTCACTGTAGCATTCCAGCTGTTCTCTCTTTAAATCTCAGGCCGAATTCATAGATTTTCAGGATGATTTGAAGGTTATCTAGGTAATTTGGTGGGGACAGGTGATTTGGGGACCCTACTCTTCTGCCATCTTGCCCCTCCTCTATACGTGGAATTTGAGACACAGTACAAAGTAAAAAAAGAGAGAAAAGCCAAATAATCCAGAATCTTAACTATAGAGAACAAACTGATGGTTACCACAGGGGAGGTGGGTGGAAGTTATAGTTGAAATAGGTGAAGGGGTTTATGAGTACACTTATGATGAGCAATGAATAATGTATAGAATTGTTGAATCACTATATTGTACACCTTAAAGTAATATAACACTGTATATTAACTATAGTGGAATTTTAAAAAAGGAATACACTTATGATGAGCATTAATGTATAGAATTATTGAAACATTATATTGTATATTGAAATTAATATAATTCTGTATGTTAATTATGCTTGAATTTAAAAAATAAAGTCATTTATACACACTGTTGTACCTTGGTAAGTTCAGACTTGAACTGCTATGACATTATCATTATGTAAAACTGAGGTTAATGAAAATTCAGATTCTCTAAGAACCTATCCAACTTGGATTCTGACATATTTATCAGTTGCATGATGTCCATGCATGTATGTGGTTAACACATTACATATAACACTGGTCATAATATATTTGAATCTTACTTCTAAAACTACCTGATCAATACATCCTAGGGAAGAGGCCAATTTTTTCACTATCACTTTGGTTTGTATCTTTGGCTTAACATGTCCTAAAGTCTTCATGGCATGTAGCTGACTAATATAAGTTGGAGGTCTAGCACAAAAGAGTTATTTATTCTTGGATAAATTTTCTTCATCTGAATGCCCAAATGACCTTTGAGGCCAGATACTACTAAAGTTACAATAAACACACATACAAATACTCTCACTATGAGTTACATTCAAAAAGCCTGGAACTATTACCTGTTCCTAAACCCAAGGCATTGTTAATTAGAATACAGAACATGCTCTGTTTCAGAATTTGGATTCATGCTCTTCATTCCTATCAGCATTTATGAAATATAGAAACTACTCTGTATGAAAATGTGAGTGAGGAGGAGATGTGGAGATACTTTATGTAAATGGGTATAGCCAATTTCATGTGAGGTGGGATCAGAGATATGTCTTTTTTTCAATTTTTTTATTTATTTATGATAGGCACACACAGAGAGAGAGAGGCAGAGACACAGGCAGAGGGAGAAGCAGGCTCCATGCACCGGGAGCCCGACGTGAGATTCGATCCCGGGTCTCCAGGATCGCGCCCTGGGCCAAAGGCAGGCGCTAAACCGCTGCGCCACCCAGGGATCCCCAGAGATATGTCTTTAAACAGTGATCACCCAGAAACTTTGGTGTACATGTTCCCCACCTGACTGGTGAAGAGTCCAATGACATTTTAGCTATAAAGAGGCAAGGAAGGGGGATCAGGACTCATCTGCCTTGGAGACGTATTAAGGGGAGAGAATACTGTTCACTATTCTTGACCCTTTAAAAGAAAAGAGAACCCAGCATTACATATCCTAGCAGAGAAAAGTATTGACAAAAACATACAACTCAGAGCGTTCTTAAAGGGTTTCGGCCAGTGTAAAAGCCTCAAAAAAAAAAATGTCAGCCACAGTACTGCATAGAAAAGAGAATCTTTTCGGAACCTTTTTGGAGCATATGAAATCTTAAGTAACTGGGATACTGATTATCCTTGGCCAATATATATCCCTTTTGTTTTATTGGCCAGGTGTATTTATATATTACCATATCTTCCCTTTTGCCTTCCCTCTATCTTCTCCACAGCTGGGAATCTGTGAGGGCTGGTATAGGCTCTCTAAAGAATCAGAGTATAAAAGCAAGAAAATGAAAGGCAACAACAGAGTGTTGGAAAAGAAAGAGACTTTTAGCCTACCCCCCAAGATTTTAAAAATACCAAGGGACAGAACACCAGACTTAACACGGAAACTACTGGTTTCACACTGGCCAAATTCTGAACATGTTTTTATTTAGTCACAGAAAAACACATAGATCCAGATTATCTGCCTTCAAAATGCACTTGCCTTTTTGAAGACAAGTCACAAATCACAGAGCATATAACGTTTTACTTGTATTGATATAGGAGACATGTCTCTATAGGAGACATGGGCCACTGTGATTGATGACAAAACTAATACTTCCTACTTAAGGCAGAGGCACAGACTTTCAGTCTCATAGGCAGGGGAAAAATTGAAAATTACTTTTTTTTCTGCCTTGGAAAAGCTTCTATGTAACCATTCAAAGTCTTGAAAACAGAACTGCCTTTAAAAGGACAACAAATTAAGAGTCCTTTACAACCCCAAATCTTTTCCATTATCATTATGTCTGTTTGGTGTCACTTAAAAACTAAGCCACTTCTTCACATTATAGGAGGGAGGGGGGATGGAGTAATTGGGTGATAGACATTAAGGAGGACACCTGATGTAATGAGCACTGGATGTGCAAGGATGAATCTCTAAATTCTACCCCTGAAACTAATACTATGCTGTATGTTAACTAAATTGAATTTAGATAAAAAATAATTTAAAGGGATCCCTGGGTGGCGCAGTGGTTTGGCGCCTGCCTTTGGCCCAGGGCGCGATCCTGGAGACCCGGGATCGAATCCCACATCAGGCTCCCAGTGCATGGAGCCTGCTTCTCCCTCTGCCTGTGTCTCTGCCTCTCTCTCTCTCTCTCTGTGACTATCATAAATAAATAAAAAAAAATTTAAAAAAAAATTTTTAAAAATAAAAAAAAAATAATTTAAAAAGCCAGCCAAACAAAATAAACTCACAGGAAGAAATTAAGCCTTAACCTATATCTATTTTTTGTTTTTAAATGTCTATATCAAATATCAGCTCCTAGAAAAAAGCAACCACATTTGGTTGGAATCCTATCTGCCTGTATCATACATAGAATTCTGGGAGAGAGATTTGTTACAACAGAGACTACTAAAGCATACACATTGGAAATCAAGAGAGAAAGTGAGAACAATCTTCCTAGGTTTAAACCATTCTGAAGGGATGCCTGGGTGTCTCAGTGGTTGGGTGTCTGTCTTTAGCTCAGGGCATGAGCTATTCCTGAGATCGAGTCCCACATCTGGCTCCTTGCATGGATCCTGCTTCTCCTCCGTCTGCCTGTGTCTCTCCCTCTTTTTCTGTGTCCTCATGAATAAATAGATAAAATCCTTTAAAAAATTCTGAAGTATATTTTTCTTAAAGGTAATTTACATTTTCTACACAACTATTTGGAAAAAGGCTACTTTATAAAATGCTCTCATAGAAGGATTTTTCCAGTGATGTATCAAAACTTCACAGCATCACTAAAAGGTATTATGTGTTTAATAAAAGCCAGAACAAAGATCTGACATAGTCACAAATTTCTTTTTCTGCTAAATTCAGGCTGAGCTTAAATATTTACTAATTTGGTTTGAAAAACACCTCTTAAAAAGATTCAGATTTATTCTGGTTGGAAGTGTTTAGGAAAAGATTTTACTTTCAGTGAAATGTGAGCTGTGTCTCAGACAAAGCTGTCTATGCATGTTGATAGGCAATAACAACTTGGTAGTAATTGAACACAATTTCTAAGGTCACTTTATAAAGATACCTGTGCCCAATATATGCACTATAAGCTTTACATTCTTGCCTTCTTAGTTCCAAATAGAGTTTCAGGTTGTATTTCATACAGCAAACCCTATCCCTGAATTTCTTCCTTAAGAAGTCAGACTATAAGCTGTTATTAGATTTGTTATTTAGGCTTGTTTTATTTATTACCATGAGAAAGCTGACATTCTATAAACTAACTACATAATTAATTAACTTAAAAAAGTATCCAAACAGAGTCTGAGCTTGGCCATACGCAAAGGCACAGAACCTGCATGTTTAGAAAAGATAATCAGTGGCACCCAGGCCCATGATATTTGTGTAGGTGATAGGCAGAAGTCAGGTTAGTAGATGAGGCAGTGGCAGCTGGTTAAATGCCTTCTTACTTAAGTGGGGCAGTCACATGAGAATGGAATTTCTGTTCAGGGAACTTGAAGGGTAGGACAGTGTAAAAGGGAGTCACATTTCATTTACAATACAATTACTGTGTGAGAGTATGAAATGAAAATAATTAGTAGACCATCTTTTCTAGTACCCAGCAACTTTCCTTAGGAGTCTCCTCTCTTATTGCTAGGCTTCTAACCATTGGTCTTGCCAGTGCATAAATATTTAGATTCCACTAAACTTTTTCCTCTGTCAGATATTTCAAATCTAACTGTAAAATGTGGAGGTGTTTAGTGTTGAGAGCACATAGGGAATTTTCACAAGGTTTTCCTTAGTTCCATAGTTCCATGTCTGTTATATACAAATAATTAATAGGACATGTTTGGGAATAAAAATAAAAGACCAAACAAATTGAGTACACAAATCTTTAGGCTGAAACTGGTTCCATGGCCTTAGATCCTAAACAAAACAAAATAGTATTTTTTAATTTTATTTTTGCTTTTGAAATACCAGTGTTGCCTTTTACCACTTCTCAGTTTAAAACTGCATTAAAAAGACCCTTTCACTATCGATCAATTTTATTTTAGATCTAACAAATAAGGTTTGGTACTATGTACTGCCCTTGTATAGGTCGATAGAAATAAATTTGAGACTCTTTACTTTTTATAGGATTTGTAAAAACTACTACGTCTTGCCATTTGTGTTTCTCCTTTCCCTGAATAAACCTTAATATGCTATCTGGAATATTATGCTAATTAACGGACTGTAAAATTCAGATTGAGATATGGAAGAAGGCCTCTGGTATAAAGCAAGAGAACCAGAATAAACTCACTTGTGGCAGATATCAGTACAGTCATCCTCTTTGACAACTTCCTTCACAAAGTCAAGGTTAAGTGGATTCTCCAGACCAAAATGATTTGCACAAATCCAAATTTTTTCCAGAAGTAAAATGTGAAATGAAAACTGGCAACATCTGAGATTTAGGTTATATAAGTCAAAAATCAAATTGCGGAAAGAGGAGAATCAGAGGAGATACAATAGGAAGTCACCTTGATATTTTAAAATTATAGGAATAAGGTAGGAAAATGGACCCTGTTTATAAATGAAAGAGACTCAAATGAGTTAGTTTTTTAAAAACACAGAATAAAGATAGCAACCAAAGAGGAGGTAAGTAGAAAAACTGGCCTTTATTTACATATGAAAAAAGACAACCAAAATTATTTGGAGTTCTTCCTCTAAAGAAGAAAGTTGTTTAGGGTCCATAGTTTAGCTTGGAGTAAGAAATTAATAAGCCAGTGAAGCAAGTCAATCAGAGAAAGACAATTATTATATAGTTTCACTCATACGAGGGATATAGGAAATAGTTAAAGGGATTATAAGGGAAAGGGGGAAAATCAGTGGAAAAATTTAGAGAGGGTGACAAAACATGAGAGACTCCTAACTCTGGGAAATGAACAAGGGATAGTGGAAGGAGAGGCAGGCGGGGTATGGGGTGACTGGGTGATAGGCACTGAGGCGGGCACTTGACGGGATGAGCACTGGGTGTTATACTATGTGTTGGCAAATCAAACTTCAATAAAATATATGTATATATATGTAAATATATGTATATATATGTATGTATATATTTGCATGCATGCACATACTGGAGATACATACATACATATATATACTGAATATATGTATATATTTTTATATGTTCATATATAAACATATATTTATAATTTTTACATATACATATATATAAATTTATGCATATATAAATAAATAAGCCATTCTTGCTCTTTCCTCCTACTTCTGACACTTGATTTAAATAACACTTTCTTACAGAGAAAAATAACTAATGTGGCAATCCTTTAGAGATATCTATGTTTACAACTGGATATGGTAATAATAGAGATGGAGATGGCTCTTTCACTAAGACATCTATTTTTGAGCTTAAACCAGATACAGAGTATTTGGAATAGACATCTTCGGTGAAGACCTGGATTCTCTTGACACTGGGAGCTCTGAAAATGCCGAGAATGTATAGTACATGATCCAAACCTCATGAGGGCTACCCTACCCTGCATGTGGAACTGGATAAAGCATGACTGAATATTCAAGAGGAAAGTATACAGCAAGCATATAAACCTCAAAGGGAAAATCTGGTGTTTAATAGACAAATAAAACCCTTCCTCCAGGAATATTTGGGCCTGCTCTTAGAACATACTTTTTCAAAAGTATACATAACCACAAGAGATAAAATACCAGATTTTTGAAGTAGTGCCAAGTGTATCTAAAAATCCATAAACTTGATGTGATGTTACAGAAGCAAAACCGCTGGTCTTCATAAAAAGACCTAGGATGAGGCCTGTTTTAGGAAAACTCACGTGGACATATAGGCCATGTGTAAGCCAGGGTCTAAAGCACTGAGATTTTCAGTTGTCTCCCAAAATTATGTCAAGAATGCTATTAATCAGTATTATTAATTCAGATCCCACTAATTTGGAATTGATCATTTTAGAATGCAGCAGATTCAAGTTTATCTATGAAAAAGGAGGTGGCTGAGTATTATAAATAGATCTAACTGGGGTGTGGGTTGGGGAGAGCAAATTTTATAACCTATTTCTTTAATTTTTAAAAGGGACGCCTGGGTGGCTTAGCAGTTGGGCGTCTGCCTTTGGCTCAGGGCATGATCCCAGGGTCTGGGGGTCGAGTCCCACATTGGGCTCCCTGAGGAGGGCCTGCTTCTCCCTCTGTCTGTGTCTCTGCCTCTCTGTTTGTGTCTCTCATGAAGGAATAAATAAATAAACTTCAAAAAACTAATAATATTTTATTTATTTGAGAGAGAGAGAGAGCACAAGCAGAGAGAGTGGCAGGAAGAGGGAGAGGGAGGCAGGAGAGGAAGCAGGCCCCCTGATGAGCAGAGAGCCCAATGTGGGACTTGATCCCAGGACCCTGGAATCATGACCTAAACCAAAGGCAGATGCTTAGCTGACTGAGCCACCCAGGCACCCCATTTACTTTTTTTTCTAAGCCACCAAGAACCCATGCACCCATGCTAATAATTAAGGATATTTCTCAGGCAAATGTTGGGGTCCCCACTGGGAATAACATTAGCTTATATCCTATAACTGACCATATATAAAGGTAAAATTTCCTTTTAAGTCATTCTGCAATTCAATTACCTGCTATACATCATCTCTACAGTCCCTCAACAGGGTCTTAATTCTCAACTGTGATAATATTTTCACTTTGTTCTCATCCTATAGCAGTGAGGGTGGAAAAGTTGGGGAGGTTGATCATTAAGGAAGATGGAATAATAGAACCAGACTAATATCTCAGCAGGAAAGGAACATTTCTAAAGATAAATCCCATTCTAGAACAATAATATACTTTCTCTTGCCTATATTATGGGCTGCTTAACATGCATATACTGGTTGCTTAATCAGCAAAGGCCATAAATCACCCTCCAGACTCTTAAGTGGGAGGAGGGGTGCCCCAGATTCATCCATTTAAACCAATTATTAAAGAAGCATAGCCTTCTTTGGACAAGGAGAACTGTGGGTGCTGGATGTACACCTGGCATGGCAACAGATAAGTAGCTCATTGCTGTTTAAAGCAGCCTGCCTCATTGGTGCTGCCCTTGGAGATACCTATGTCCCCAGAGATGCCCATGCTCCCAACAAAACTCATAGCCTCAGAGAGGATGATGTCTCCAGAAGAGCCCATAGCCTCAGAGATGCCTGTGGCCTCATTGATGTCCCTAGACTCAGAGATACCCATGTTTCTAGAGAATCCCATATCCCAGAAATGTTTATGGCCTAAGGCTGCCTATGATCCCACAACAGTCATGATGAAGGTCTGCACATTGGCTTTTCACTTGATCCATCTGAGCTCAGAGGTTTCCTTCCCTGGACAGGGTATCATTCTCCACCAAGGTGTTCAGGTCTCCATCAATACCCATAAAGCCAACAGGATTGGTCAAAGGACTTCCCAGATTCTGTGATAATAAATGTCCTAATTGAGAGCATGTACAGACTTCTTGTGGCTCATCATGGGCTTGTTGTTTCTGACATGGGAACAAGGAATGTTTGAAAAGACTTAGGAACAGAAAGAAAGCTAAATAAATAATACAATGACCTTCAGGGATCCTGCTGCTGTTACTAATATGGTAGAGCATAAGTTTTTGCCCCCTCCTTACACCCAAATATCTTTTCTTCATCACTTGACATAGTGCTTTACAATCCCTACCGCTAAAGATCCTCAAGGGTCTAGTATTGATATAAGTCTTCTTTTCTGATAAATACGATTTTATTACTGGAAGCAGGGAGGGCAAGGAAGAGGATCAGTAAGATTTACTAAATACCTGTATGTGCTGGAGACTTTACATATAGTATTTCCTTTATACTTAAAAGAATCCTATTGATTAGGTATTAGCTATATTTTACAGATGAGAAAACTGAGGCTCAGAGAATTTAAGTAAGACTAAAATTCACACATTTAGGAAATGGCAGACCTGGGATCTGACCTGCCTCTTAATGCCAATTTCAAAGACCTAATACCTCACCCTACCTCCAATGGATGTTTTCACTTTAAAGGATAACAAAATGACTCAGTGATACTTTACAATGGTGATTCTTAGTTTTGGGAGCGGTGTCATAGACCACTTTGAAAATATGAATAAAATAATGAACTTTCTTCTCAGAAAGATGCATGCATGCATATATGTGTACATGAAACAGCACACACACACACATGCACACACAGTTTTACGTATAATGCCAGGGGCTTCATAGCTTCCCCCAAAGGGTATCTGTGGATACCTATGAGTTCACGGACTCCAGTTAAGAGCTCTCTTTATAGGGTATAAGCATCTTATTGTCTTTCTTTTTGGAAATCAGAAAATCACACACAAAAAAAAACCAACAGTGATAACCTTTTGAAGAGAGGAAATGAATGGGTGGGTGGCTAAGGGAGTCTTAAACCTTCCATTTTGTATGTTTTCATATTCTTCACATTCTTTTTTTATTGGAGTTTGATTTGCTAACATATAGTATAACACCCAGTGCTCATCCCATCAAGTGCCCCTTCAGTGCCCGTCACCCAGTTACCTCATCGCCCCACCCACCTCCCCTTCCACTATCCCTTTTCATTTCCCAGAGTTAGGAGTCTCTCATGTTATGTCTTTATATTTGTACTACTCTTCTCAAAATCTCAACAGAGAAAAATTTCTGGGAAGATGGCAAAGCAGGAAGATCCTAAGCTCACCTTGTTTCAAGAACACACCAAGATAACAGCTACAGCCGTGCAACCAACCCAGAGGATGACTGAAAGACTGGTAGAACAGATTTTACACTGTTAATCATAGAGAAGACCCCACATCGGAAAGGGTAGGAGGGGCAGAGATGTTGTCCAGAACCAAATTCTTGGAAAGACTAAGTACAAACAACAGGGATGTCACAAGAACAGAGAAGGGAGAGGAGCAGACCCCACACCAGGCACTTCAGACATAGGGTCAGGAATTGGGAAGTGATATCCCCATAATATTTGACTTTGAAAACTAGTGGGGTTTAACTTCTCAGGTATTTACAATCAGCAGGAATGAACTCCAGGTACTTAAAAATCAGCAGGCTTAGCTCTGGGAGAGCTGAATATGAACCAGAGTTCCTGTCCTTAAAGTTTGTTATATGCGGGATCCCTGAGTGGCGCAGCGATTTGGCGCCTGCCTTTGGCCCAGGGCGCGATCCTGGAGACCCAGGATCGAATCCCACATTGGGCTCCCAGGTGCATGGAGCCTGCTTCTCCCTCTGCCTGTGTCTCTGCCTCTCTCTCTCTCTCTCTCTCTCTCTCTCTCTCTCTCTCTGTGTGACTATCATAAATAAATAAAAATTTTAAAAAATGTTATTAAAAAAAAGTTTGTTATATGCTATAGCAAACATAACAAAGAAGTTTGAAAAGTACCTGGAATATACATAAAAGAGGTTATTTACTAATCTCATAAAATGTTTCAGAGGGGCAGGGATCAGTAGGAGACTTCTCCAAGAACAAAAGAGCTGGAAGGCACCATTTCTCTCTTCCCACCTCCTCTCACTCAGCACAGATAACAGGACACTTGCAGTAACCAGCTAGAAAATCCTCCACTTGCCTTGCTAACACCATGTGCCCTGCCTCCACAACCACCCAACCTGCTCTGCAGGCATCCTTTAAATTTGCTCCTGCCAAAAAAAATTCTGTTTGTGGCCTTGGTTAAGACTGGTACCACTCCAAAGTGATTCCAGCTCAGGGGAGAGGGCATGATAACCACATACAACAATTCAAATGTAGGCCAAGCAGACACACTAGGGGTAGGCATTGGATTGGGAAGCTTGTCTGCTGACCAACAAAAACCTCTCAGGATACAAGGTAGGGAAAGTACCCTGCAAGTCCATGATAATGCAGCTCCAAAAGACAGACTGTGGGCAGGCATCTGGTTGGACTTCAGACTCTTCCCAAAAATAAAAGTTTCTCAGGAGATGACCCTGAGGGTCAGTGAAGATGCAGTCCCAGCAGAAGGGGTGAGGGTAGGCATCTAGTCTGATTGCTGACACCAATCAACTGCAAATCCATGGTAGCCCCAGACTGGCTTGTTAACACCAATCCCTGCCCACAACTAGCAAAGTGGACCATTGCAGCCAACTGGACTAAAGGCAAATGAAGATCAGCCGCAACAGTAGGACATACAAAACCCACATAAGAGATTACCCTGAAGAACTGGTTCTGGTGAATTATATTATACTACAGAGGACTATAGATCTGCTTCTTCATAAGGACACTACTTTCAAGATTGGGAGATGCAGCTAAAATACATAGAAACAAACACAGAGAGTTACAAAAAATGAGGAGACAGAGGAATATGTCCCAAATAAAAGAACAGGACAAAACCACAGCAAAATAGCTAATTGAAATGGAAATAAATAATATGCCTAATAAAGAATTCAAAGTAATGGTCATAAAGATACTCAATGGATTTCAGAAAAAAAACTGAAAGATCTCAGTAAGAACTTCAAATAGATGGAAAAATTTTAAAAAGTGGTCATAGATAAAGAACTCTGTAAGTGAAATAAGTACACCAGAAGGAATTGATAGCAGATTAGAGGAAGCAGAAGAATGGATCAGTGAGCTGGAAGACAGAGCAATGCAAAGCAACCAAGCTGAAGATCAAAAAGGAAAACTTAATAATAAAAAATGAGAATAAGTTAAGGAAACTCAGTGACATCATCAAGTGTAATAACATTTGCATTTTATGGATCCCAGAAGAAGAGAAAAGAGGGCAGAGACTTTATTTGATGAAATAATAGCTGAAAACTTTCCTAATCTAGGAAAGGAAATGAAAGGAAACAGATATCCAGATCTAGGAGGAATGGAAAGCTCCAAACAAAATCAACCCAGGGAGGTCCACACCAAGACACATAATTAAAATGGCAAAAAGTAGTAATAGAATTTCAAAAGCAGCAAGAAAAAAGGGAAAAAAATTATATGCAAGGAAAATCTCATAAGCCTATCAGCTTTTTCAGTAGAAATGTTGCAGGCCAGAAGAAATGGTACGACGTTATCAAAGTACTAAAAGGGGGGGAAAATGATGACTTAGAAAACTCTATATTGCAAGGGTGTCATCCAGAATAAAAGGGGAGATACAGAGTTTCCAAGACAACAAAAGTTAAGGTGTTCATTACCCTAAACGAGCATTATAAGAGATGCTAAAGAAAATTCTTTGAATAGGAAGAAAAGGCCATAATCAACAGTAAGAAAGTTATGAAAGGAAAAAAATTTCACAGGTAAATGCAAACATAAAAAATAATGGATTAATCACTTATAAAATCAGCGTGGATGTTACAGAACAGAAACAGTAAAATCAAATATATCTATAAAAATCAGTCAGGTATTCACAAAACAAAAGGATGCACAGTATGACATCATATACATAGAATGTGTATATGGGTGAGTGAAACTTGAATTGCTTACATTAGTAAGCAAAATTTAGGCTATCATCAACTTAATATAGACTGTAATATGCATAAAATGTTATGTATGAACCATTGGTAACTACAAATCAAAAATCTATAATAGTTAAAAAAAATAAAGAGAAAGGAATCCAAGCATATTATTAAAGAAGCCATCAAACCACAGGGGAAGAGAGTACAAAAAAAATGGATGGAGAAGAAGTACAGAACAACCATAAAACAAGTAACAAGTACTTACCTATCAATAATTACTGTAAATGTAAATAGAATAAATGCTCCAAGCAAAAGACATAGGGTAAATGAATGAATAAAAAAGAAAGACCCATATATATGCTGCCCAGAAGAGACTCAATTCAGACCAGAAGGCACATGGAGATTGAAACTAAATGGATGATAAAACATTTACTATGCAAATGGAAGCAAAGAGAAAGCTGGGGTGACAATATTTATATTGGACAAAATAGCCTTAAAAAGACTAATAAGAGACAAGGAAGGACAATACATAATGATAAGGGGAAAAATCAAACAAGAGTATATATAAATTAAAAATATTTTTAGCCCAACATAGGAACATCTAAATACAAAAAGCAACAATTAAAAGACACAAAAGAAGAAATTGATAGTTCTACAATAATAGTAGGCTACTTTAGCACCATACTTAAATCAATAGACAGATCATCCAGACAGAAAATTAATAAGGAAACTGACTTTGAAGGAGACAATATACCACATAGACCCAACAGATATATTCAGAACATTCCATCCTCAAACAGTGGAATACACATTCTTTTCGGGTACACATTGAAGAGTTTCCAGAATAGATTGCATGTAAAGCTACAAAACAAATCTCAATAAATTAAAAATATATATATATATATATATATAGGAATATCATGCATCTTTTCCAATCACATGATATGAAACAAGAAATAAATCATGAAGAAAAATCTGGAAAAAACCACAAATACATAAAAACTAAATCACATGCAACTAAACAATGAAAGGGGCTAACCAAGAAATCAAAGTAGAAATTAAAAGAAAATACATGGAGATAATTGAAAATGAAAAAGGAATGGTCCAAAATCATTGGGATACAGCAAAACCTGTTCTATAAGGGAAGAGTATAACAATACAGGCCTACCTCAAGAAGCAAGAAAAATTTCCAATAAACAATCTGACCTTACATCCTAAAAACCTAAAAAAAGAAGAATAAAGCTCAAAACAAAGAAACAAAAAGGATTGTACTATGTTGAATAGCAGTGGTGAGAGTGGACACCCCTGTCTTGTTCCTGATCTTACGGGAAAGGCTCCCAGTGCTTCCCATTGAGAATTATATTTGCTGTGGGGTTTTTTGTGGATGGCTTTTTTTTTTTAATTTTTTTATTTTTATTTATGATAGTCACACACAGAGAGAGAGAGAGAGAGAGAGAGAGAGAGGCAGAGACACAGGCAGAGGGAGAAGCAGGCTCCATGCACCGGGGGCCCGACATGGGATTCGATCCCGGGTCTCCAGGACCGCGCCCTGGGCCAAAGGCAGGCGCCAAACCGCTGTGCCACCCAGGGATCCCTGTGGATGGCTTTTAAGATGTTAAGGAATGTTCCCTCTATCCCTACACTCTGAAGAGTTTTGATCAGGAATGGATGCTGTATTTTGTCAAATGCTTTCACTGCATCTATTGAGAGGATCATATGGTTCTTGGTTTTTCTCTTGCTGATATGATGAATCACATTGATTGTTTTACGAGTGTTGAACCAACCTTGTGTCCTGGGAATAAATCCTACTTGGTCATGGTGAATAATTTTCTTAATTACTGTTGGATTCTATTGGATATTGTCTTATTGAGAATTTTTGCATCCATGTTCATCAGGGATATTGGTCTTTTTTTTTTTTTTGGTTGGAATAAATTTATTTCATCTGTCTGTAAACAAGGTGTTTAATAGTTATGGCATTTTTTTAAATGCATATTAAATCAGATGAGTTAGACTGTATCCCAGATGTAACAAAGTGCAGGGAAAGAAATGGACAAATCAGCAACAAGATTTGTTTTTAAATCTGTACATTATCCACAAGGCCCAAACAATAGAAGCAAATACTAGAATGTCCCTAAAGTAGTGCCATTCGAAAGAAACCTTTAATAGGTCAGTTAAAATCCATCTCACAATAGCAACAGTTCATTTTAACAATAGTATGGCACAGAACACATATGAAAAAAAATTCATCACAAGACAGCCAAGTCCACAATAATGCAACTTCATATAAAAACTCAAGCTGCAAATAAAAATTGGTCCTATGAAGAACAAACTGGACACACTCCAGATGGTTATGTTGGGATACCTAATGTCCATAATGGCAGCCTTTTACAATTTTACTAAAGAGTAGAGCTGGTGTGCAAAGAAAAAGACAGGAACACAAATCTGAGCTATTGCAATGATGGAATGTCCCTGGGGATTCGATCTGTATGGTTACTGTAAGGTCATGGGAGGAAGTGCCTTTTGCTCTCGTTTTGCAGTTGCACTCTTCACATATCCTATAGACAGAAGGTCTGTCGCTACTCAAGTGCAACAGCAATACTGAAAGCAAACTACTGCAGCTCTCAATAGCTCATCAACAAAAGGGATATTACTCCTTTTTGGTGGGGTCTTTGGTTTTGGAATTAAGGTGATGCTGGCCTCATAGAACGAATTTGCAAGTACTCCATCTCTTTCTATCTTTCCAAACAGCTTTAGTAGAATAGGTATGGTTTCTTCTTTAAACGTTTAATAGAATTCGCCAGGGAAGCCCTCTGGCCCCGGACTTTTGTGTCTTGGGAGGTTTTTGATGACTGCTTCAATTTCTTCCCTGGTTATTGGCCTGTTCAGGGTTTCTATTTCTTCCTGTTCCAGTTTTGGTAGTATGTGGCTTTCCAGGAATGCGTCCATTTCTTCTAGATTGCCTAATTTATTGGCATATAGCTGTTCATAATATGTTTTTAAAATCGTTTGTATTTCCTTGGTGTTGGTAGTGATCTCTGCTTTCTCATTCATGATTTTATTAATTTGAGTCTTCTCTCTCTTCTTCTTAATAAGGCTGGCTAATGGTTTATCTATCTTATTAATTCTTTCAAAGAACCAACTCCTGGTTTTGTTGATCTGTTCCACATTTCTTCTGGTCTCAATTTTGTTGAGTTCTGCTCGAATCTTTATTAACTCTCTTCTTCTGCTGCGTGTAGGATCCATTTGCTGTCTTTTCTCTAGCTCCTTTATGTGTAAGGTTAGCTTTTGTATTTGAGTTCTTTCTAGTTTTTGGACGGATGCTTGTATTGCGATGTATTTCCCCCTCAGGACTGCTTTTGCTGTATCCCAAAGATTTTGAATGGTTGTATGTTCATTCTCATTAGTTTCCATGAATCTTTTTAATTCTTCCTTAATTTCCTGGTTGACCCTTTCATCTTTTAGCAAGATGGTCCTTAACCTCCATGTGTTTGAAGTCCTCCTAAACATCTTGTTGTGATTTAGTTCTAATTTCAAGGCATTATGGTCTGAGAATACACAGGGGATGATCCCAATCTTTTGGTATCAGTTAAGACCTGATTTGTGACCCAGTATGTGGTCTATTCTGGAGAAAGTTCCATGTGCACTTGAGAAGAATGTGTATTCAGTTGAGTTTGGACATAAAGTTCCGTAGATATCTCTGAAATCCATCTAGTCCAGTGTATCATTTAAAGCTCTCGTTTCTTTGGAGATGTTGTGCTTAGAATACCTATCGAGTGTAGAAAGCGCTAGATTGAAGTCACAAAGTATAAGTGTATTATTATCTAAGTATGAAATGCCGGGACACCTGCACCCCGATGTTTATAGCAGCAATGTCCACAATCACCAAACTGTGGAAGGAGCCTCAGTGTCCATCGAAAGATGAATGGATAAAGAAGATGTGGTTTATGTACACAATGGAATATTACTCAGCCATTAGAAATGACAAATACCCACCATTTGCTTCAACGTGGATGGAACTGGAGGATATTATGCTGAGTGAAATAAGTCAATTGTAGAAGGACAAAGATTATATGGTCTCACTGATTTGGGGAATATAAATAATAGTGAAAGGGAATAGAAGGGAAGGGAGAAGAAATGGGTAGGAAATATCAGAAAGGGAGACAGAACATGAAGACTCCTAACTCTGGGAAACGAACTAGGGGTGGTGGAAGGGGAGGAGGGCGGGGGGTGGGGGTGAATGGGTGACGGGTACTGAGGGGGGCACTTGACAGGATGAGCACTGGGTGTTATTCTGTATGTTGGCGAATTGAACACCAATAAAAAATAAATTTATTATTTAAAAAATGAATGTGAATAGGCTAAATGAACCCATGAAAGGAGGCAGGTTTTCAGACTGGATAAAAAAGCAAGACCCATCTATTTGCTGTCTAAAGAGATTCATTTTAAGCCTAAGGACATCTCCAGCATGAAAATGAAAGGTTGGAGAACCATTTACCATTCAAGTCCCCCTCAGAAGAAAGCTGGAGTAGCAATCATCATATCAGATAAAGTTTATCCCAAATACTGTATAAAGAGATTAAGAGGGACACTACATCACACCTAAAGTGTCTATCCAACAGAAGAACTAACAATCATGAATATTTATGACCCTAATGTGGGAGCTGCCAAGTATATCAATCAATTAATAACCAAAAAGGTACTTAGATAATAACAAACTAATAGTAGGAGACTTCAACACGGCACTTTCTGCAAATGACAGATATCCAGGACAACATCACCAAAAAACACAAGGGCTTTAAATTATACACTGGACCAGACGGATTTCACAGATATATAGAGAACTTTGCATCTGAATGCAACTGAATACACATTCTACTCAAGTGCACATGAAACTTTCTCGACGGATTTCACAGATATATAGAGAACTTTGCATCTGAATGCAACTGAATACATATTCTACTCAAGTGCACATGAAACTTTCTCCAGAATAGACCACATATTGGGTCAAAAATCAGGTCTTAACCTATACCAAAAGATTGGGATTGGCCCCTGCATATTTTCAGACTATAATGCTTTGAGAGTAGAACTAAAGCACAAGAAGAAATTTGGGAGAAACTCCCACACATTGAGGTTAAATAGCATCCTGGTAAAAGATGGTACTAATGAAAATGTAGACAAAAACAAACAAAAACCCACAAAACAAAAAAAAAACCACATTTCTTGTATATCTCCCAAAATTGAGTATTTTGAAGGGAATGTAGAAGTGGAAAATATATTTAAGACCTATAATTGTAGAAATATGAAAGTCAAAAAGGAAGAAACTTACAAATGAAGAGGTGGTAAAATATTGTAGTTAAGGTTGGAAAAAGAAGAAAAAATTGGATATTTACAGTCTGATATAAAAATGAGTTGTACTAGAAAAAGGAAGAAAAAAATAAGAGGGGTATCCTCTAGTTCTGTATACTGCAAATCCCTTGACTTACCCTGGAGCTTTTCAGTGTTGCTGTGTCAAGAACTTGCTCTTCCCCTGTTCTTACAGCTGTCTTCTGGGGGATGGGCCTGCTGTGTTGACTCTCAGGTGTGTGTACCTAGTGGAGCTGCCCCCCCTCTCCTGGGTGCCAGGCTCAGTGTGAACTCTGTTTCCTGGCGGCCCTGCCTCTCCAGGCACGAGGTGACACAAGGAGGAACAACAATGTTGACAGCCAGCTCTCCAGCTCTACAGTCAGCTCCTGCAGTAACACAGTCTCCCAGCCTGCACTGGCCTAGATGCTCCCTATGCTGTTGGGGACACTGATCTGCACAGCTTGGGTGTGCCCGGCAGCCGGAAAGTCCTCGCTGTCCTGTGCCCTCCACACTTCTCCCTGTCCCAGGGAGAATGCAGGATCCAGGGCTGTGTCCGTTCAGTGCCCTGGGATCTGGGCCCCTGCACTGCTGGAATAGGGTTCCCAGGGCCACAGCTCAGTGAAGGCAGCAGGGCACAGACGCCTCCATCCAGACTCACCCACCTGACTGGCTTCTCCCAGATACCCTGCCAGGTGGGCACTCCAGCCCTTTACCGAGATTGGCTCACAGTCTGTGGCACGCTTTCCCATAGGGCGCACTTCCTGTTTAGGGAAACTGGACGCTTCATTGCCCCTCCTGCGATTCCATCTGATTTCCCTTCTAAGCACTTTTAGGTCCAGGAAGAATCCAGTGTAGAGTTTTTAAAGTTTCCACTTCTCTGGGGCTGGGCTTTCCTATCCCTGAGGCTCTCGCCATGGGCTTTAGTCCAGCTCCTCATGGTACCCTTTCCCTACTCGATTCTTTTTAATTTTTTTCCGCCTTCCTACCTTGTTAGAAGCAAAAAACCTTTCTTTTTTTAAAATTAATTTATTTTTTATTGGTGTTCAATTTGCCAACATATAGAATAATACCCAGGGCTCATCCCATCAGGTGCCCCCCTCAGTGCCCGTCACCCAGTCACCCCCACCCCCTGCCCACCTCCCTTTCTACCACCCCTTGTTCGTTTCTCAGAGTTAGGAGTCTCTCATGTTCTGTCACCATCTCTGATATTTCCCACTCATTTTTCCTCCTTTCCATTTTATTCCCTTTCACTATTTTTTATATTCCCCAAATGAATGAGACCATATAATGTTTGTGCTTCTCTGATTGACTTATTTCACTCAGCATAATACCCTCCAGTTCCATGCACATCGAAGCAAATGGTGGGTATTTGTCATTTCTAATGGCTGAGTAATATTCCATTGTATACATATACCACATCTTCTTTATCCATTCATCTTTTGATGGACACTGAGGCTCCTTCCACAGTTTGGCTCTTGTGGATATGGCTGCTATAAATATCGGGATGCAGGTGTTCCGGCGCTTCACTGCACCTGTGTCTTTGGGGTAAATCCCCAGTAGTGCAATTGCTGGGTCGTAGGGCAGATCTATTTTTAACTGTTTGAGGAACCTCCACACAGTTTTCCAGAGTGGCTGCACCAGTTCACATTCCCACCAACAGTCCAAGAGGGTTCCCCTTTCTCCACATCCTCTCCAACATTTGTTGTTTCCTGCCTTGTTAAACCTTTCTCTCTGTAACATTCCAACTGTTCTCTCTTTAAATTTCAGATTGAATTCGTGGGTGTTCAGAATGATTTTAAAGTTAT
The DNA here is from genome assembly GCF_048418805.1 of Vulpes vulpes. NCBI lineage: Eukaryota > Metazoa > Chordata > Mammalia > Carnivora > Canidae > Vulpes > Vulpes vulpes. Next base: position 46,750,321 of record NC_132796.1, read on the forward strand.
CTAGGTAAGTTGGTGGGGCCAGATGAGTTGATGAGCCCTACTCCTCTGCCATCTTGCCCCGCCCCAACCCATTCTTTTTTTAATAGGATATTCTTTAACCTCTATGTATTTGTGTTCCTTTTAAATTTTCTTCTTGAGTTGACTTCAACTTTCAAAGCATTGTGGTGTGAAAATATGTATGGCATAATTTCAATCATTTTATACTGGTTGAGACCTGATTTGTGATTCAGTATGTGATCTATTTTGGAGAATGTGCCATGTGCACTTGAAAAGAATGTGTATTCTGCTGTTTTAGAATGAATTGCTCTGAATATATCTGTTATGTCCATTTATTCCAGTGTGTCATGGAAAGCCATAGTTTCCTTATTCACCTTCTGCTTAGATGATCTGTCCATAGCTGGAGTGGGTGTTAAAGTATCCTACTATTATTGTATTATTAACAATGAATTTGTATTAATTGGTTTGTATATTTGGTTGTTCCCAAATTAGGAGCATATATATTTATAATTGATAGATCTTCTTGTTGGATAGACACTTTTATAATGATCTAGTGTCCTCCTTCATCTACTACAGTCTTTAGTTTAAAATCTAGCTTATCTGATATAAGGATGACTAGCTATCTTTTGATTTCCATTAGCATGATAATGGTCCTCCAATCCCTCACTTTCAATATGGAGGTGCCTTTAGGGCTAAAATGAGTTTCTTTTAATGGGTCTTGTGTTTGATCTATTCTGATAGCCTGTGTCTTTTGATTGGAGCATTGAATCCATTTCCATTTAGAGTAATTATTGAAAGATGAATTTAGTGTCATTGTATTACTTATAACGTAATGTTCCTGATGATTGTCTCTATTTCTTTCTGGTCTTATTACTTTTAGGCTCTCTCTTTGCTGAAAAGATCCCCTTTAATATATCTCGTAGGGCTGGTTTACTGTTGACAAATTCCTTTTTTGTTTGTTCTGGAAACTACTTATCTCTCCTTCTATTCTGAATGACAGACTTGCTGGATAAAGTATTCTTGGCTGCACATTTCTCCCACTTAGCATGTTGAATATATCATGCCAGTCCTTTATGGCCTGTAAGGTCTCTGTGGACAGGCCTGCTGCCAGCCTTATGCATCTACCCTTGTAGGTTGAAAATCTCTTGTCCCACACTGCTTTCAAGATTTTCCCTCTACCTTTGAAATATGTAAGCTTCACTGTTATATGTGGAAGTGTTGACCTATTTTTATTTTAAGAGAGGTTCTCTGTGTCTCTTGGACAATCTATGTCTGCTTCCTTCCCCAGATAAGGGAAGTTCTCAGCTATAATTTCTTCATATAAACCTTCTGCCACTCTCTTCTGCTCTTCATCTTCTGGGACCCCCATTATCTGCATATTTTTGCTTTATGGGATCCCTGAGTTCTCTTAGTCTTCCTTTGTGATCTAATAGTTTTCTTTCTCTCTTTTTTACATCATTTTATCTTCTATGTCACTGACTCTCTATTCTGCCTTGTTTACTTTCATTTTTCAGCCTCCATTTGGGACTGCATCTTTGCAATAGCATTTTTCATTTCAGTATGACTAGATTTTAGTTTTTTATTTCCACAATAACAGATTCTGTAGTGGTTCTATGCTTTTTTTCAAGCCCAACAATTATCTTTATAATAGTTTTTTACATTCTAGGTCAGACATCTTACTTATATTCATATGAACTAAATCCCTGGCATTGAGTACTACCTCCTGTTCTTTCTTTTGGGGTCAATTTCTGTCTCATCATTCTGTCTAGAATAAAAAGGAAGAAATAAAAAAAAAAAGAAAAACAACATAACAACAACAACTTCAGAAAGTAAACACTTTTGGTGTATGCTGTGTAAACCCTGCCTTTGCATTTTGGCTCCTCTTCCTACTAGTCCTTTCCCTACAGTGTTCTTCTTTGGTTATAGTGGGGAATGTTTGGAACTTTAAGTAGGTGTACTTTTATTTGCCAAGATAAGCCTATAAAAGAAAAAAGAAACAACAACCCCCAAAAAACAACAACAAAAAAGCCTGATCCAAGAGAAAAGGAAAAGGAAAATAAATGCAAACAAACAGACAAAAAACTATATCAGCCTGATTCTAAAAAATAAGAGAGAAGCAAGCCTTGTTCTATTTCCTCTGGAAGCTCATGTTTTGGAGCATTCTTCAATTAGTAGACTTGGTAGATGCTGGGGCCTGTGTTAGTCTTTTGAGGAAGAGGCCCGCTGGACTGGCACACAAGCTGACTTGTCCTTGTAAAGATGTCCCTGCCAGCTGCAGGGGAATGGCGACTTGTGTAGGGGACTCCAGCCTCAACGGAAGGCACTTTTTCTCTTTGAAGTCCAACTGTGCTGGTGGGCAGAGAGGGAGACGTGGTGGAAGAGGAAGAATACGGTGTCATCCCACCCTCTTGTCCCCATGAAGGGGAATTCTGGGCCACTGCTATTTCGAGGCTCTTGCAGAACAGTGAACAATGTCCTGTGTCCTGAGTTTTCATCAGATCCCTGCCCTTAACCGTTCTGTGCCTATGCTTTTGACATGCCTGGAGCTACAATTCTCCTGTATTTTATCTCTGGCCAGGATTTGAATTCAAAACTTCAAGTTTTAAAAGGTCTGGCAAGGTGCAAGCCAACTCCCTCCTCCAAAGCAGATACTTGTGGCATGTTCAGCACTGTCCCATTCCCAGGACTGTCTAGTCCCCAAAAGCAGTCACAGAGTGTGCATGCAGTGGCTAGAGTTTATTGTAGTGGTCAGTGAAAGTCTGGAACCAGGTTATCAGCCTTCTGTGGGCTACTCAGTCCCCTACTCTATTCTGTCCCAGAAAAGCAGTCACTGAGTGTTGAACCTATTTTGGCACACAGCAAAGAGCAGAGGCCAGGTTATTGGCAATCTGCTCCTGTCTCTGCTCTCTGCTCAGTTCTGCTGCAGAAAAGCAGCTGTTCTGCATGCATACAGAGGTTTAAGCCTATTGTGTCTCACAGGGAAAAATTGTTAGGTATTCTGCCCTCTGAGCTCACTTCTGACCCTGTTGCTGGGCACCACTTAGTGGCTTTTTGCTGGCCTTTTGTCCTTGGAGAGGCAAAGTATGCTCTTTCAAATTGATTCCAGGAAAAGGAGTGATCTCTTTCTGTGCAACCCAAAGTATCTCCTCCCTAAGGCTAATTGTGAGATCCCTACCCACTGTGCTCCCTTTCACCTGCTCCCTATCCCTGACTTTGCTTGACAAAAAGGGTTCCCTTGCCTTTGTGGCCACATGGCATAACTCTACCTCAATCCACAGCTCCAAGCCTGTCATATGCCATGTTCTCTCCCTCCAATAGTGCAGATTGTTTTCTTAATCCTCAGATTATATTCCTAGTTGTTCAAAATAGTTGGATGTTGACCTCACTGTGTTTGTAGGATAAGGCAATTTCAGGGTCCCCCTACTACACCACCATCTTAATCCCTTAAGAGTGCATTTATCTGAGCAATATGTAAAATTGTTGAACCATTCTACTGTACACCTGAAAGCAATATAATGCCATATGTTGAATATACTTCAATTAAAAATAGAAATAAAAACCTCAAAAAAATCCATTGAGACTAAAATGTTTTGAGTAAAGAACTGAGGAGTTAATAATTTTTACATTATAAGCCTCATTGAGAAGGCAGCAAAACCTACTGATCTATTTTTTTTTATTTTCATTCCAAAAGAATGGTAAGTAATTAGAGAAGCTAAGTCTAAAGACCAACAGATGGTATTGATATTCTTTCTCAAGATAGCACCAAATGACCATCTTATTAACCATTTTTATTGTTAAGTTTAACTAAAAAGTTAACAGAAAATGAAAATGAAAATTAGAAATACCTGGATACAAATGAAAGCAAAGGGATCCCTGGGTGGCGCAGCGGTTTAGCGCCTGCCTTTGGCCCAGGGCGCGATCCTGGAGACCCGGGATCAAATCCCACGTCGGGCTCCCGGTGCATGGAGCCTGCTTCTCCCTCTGCCTATGTCTCTGCCTCTCTCTCTCTCTCTCTCTGTGTGTGTGTGTGTGTGTGTGTGTGTGTGTGACTATCATAAATAAATAAAAATTTAAAAAAAGAAAGCAAAAACACAAGCTATAAAAACTTATGCAGCAAAAGCAGTGTTTAGCAGTAATATTTGAGGTGTAAATGCTTACATTATAAAAGAAGAAAGGTCTCAAATAAAAAATTTAACTTTTCACCTTAACAAAGTAAAGTAAAAACAAACAAACTGGGTACCTGAGTGGCTCAGTTGGTTAAACATCTGCCTTTGGCTCAGGTTATGATCCCAAAGTCCTGGGATCAAGCCCCCAGCTTCTCCCTCTTCTCCCCACCAAGCTCTCACTATCTCTGCTGCTATCTTTCTCTATCTCTTTCTCTCTCTCTCCCTCAAATAAAAAATAAAACTTTAAAAAATAAGAAACCTAAAATAAAAGTAAGAAAATAATGATGTTTAGAGCAGAGTTAAACAAAATAGAGAACATAAAACAATAGGAAAAATTCAATGACACAAAGACAGTATTTGAACAGACCAAGAAAAATTTGTAGATCTTGAAGGCAGTCTGGACACTTGCATAAGCTGAGCTCTGTTGCTTCATCCTCTTGATTATCCACCACAGTTTCAGAAGGAAGATCCCCATGTGTAGCCATGATCAAACATGAAGAATTTATATACTGAACCAATCTATGGGAACCATCCTGCAGGTACCTATTTGTGTCTACCAAGAACCATGAGATGTCAAAACCCAGGGAACTAGTTACAAGAGTCTGCCTGCCTATGAGTTAAGCATGGCCAGCTTATGTATACTTTGCTTCTCACCACAATTCCTACCTTCACGTTTCTAGCAACTTAAGGTGCCCACCTGTGGCCCTAATGAGCCTTCAAGCATCCAAACGTTGGGAACCATCCAAGGGAAATTGCCTATATTTTCTTGGGGGAAAGAAGTTTAGGAGTTGATGAAAGATTAAAGAGCAGACAAAAACACAATAGTAGAGTGCACACTCTGAAACACCTCCTGAAGGACCAGGACCAAGACATTATAAGATCTCTTCTTAATATAGCCATTACCCTCAGGGGCAGGGATAGAATAGGCTTTCCTAACAATCACACAAAAAAGCAGGGACTTATACAAAATGATTAGGTGGAAGAATTCACCCCAAAAGAAAGAACCCGAAGAAGTAATGGTCAGGGATTTGATCAAAACAGATATAAATAAGATGTTTGAACTAGAATTTTAAAACACCAATCATAAGGATACTAAATGCACCTGAGAATAACATAGAAGACAGTAGTGAATTCCTTAGAATTCACTAAGATGATAATGAAGAGATGAGATAAATAAAAAGTAGGTCAAAATAAGAAATGCTATAACTTAGATGCAGGACTGACAGGATGCAATGACAACAAGGATAAATGAAGCAGCAAAACAAATCAACTATATAAAAGATAAAATTATAGTAAATAATGAAGCTGAAAAGAAGAGAGAAAGAAAAGTATTGGATCATGAATGTAGACTTAGGGAACTCAGTGATTCCTTAAAGAGCAATATCATTTGTATCATAGGAGTCCCAGAAGAAGAAGAGAGGGAAAGGAAGGTAGAAGATTTACTTGAGCAAATTATAGCTGAAAACTTCCCTAATTTAGGGAAGGAAACATACATTGAAATTTAAGATGCACAAAGAACCCCTACCAAATTGAACAAAAGCAACTAAACACCAATACTTATTGTAGTCGAAGTCACAAAATACATAGACAAGGAAAGATTCCTGAAAGAATCAAGGGAAAAACATCCTTAAGCAACAAGGGAAGACAAACCTGGTTTGCAGCAGATTTGTCCAGAGAAACTTGGCAGAACAGAAAGGAGTAGGATGATATATTCAACCTGTGAATGGGAAAAATATGAAGCCAAGAATACTTTATCCAGCAAGGCTGACATTCAGAATAGAAGGAGAGATAAAGAATTTCCCCCACAAAACTAAAGGAGTTAACTTAAATCACTAAACCAGCTATGCAAGAAATACTAAACAGGATTCTTTGAGTGGGAAGCAAAGACCAAAAGCAACAAAGACTTGAAAAGAACAGAGAAAATCTCAAGAAATACCAACCAAATAGGTAATACAATGGCACTAAATTCTTATCTATCAACAATCACATTGAATGTAAATGGACTCAATGCTTCAATCAAAAGACACAGACTATCAGAATCAAACACACACACACACACACACACACACACACACACATATACACAAAACCATCTATATGCTCCCTGCAAGAGACTTTAGACCTAAGACACATGCAGATTGAAAGTGAGGGAATGGATATCCATCTATCATGCTAATGATCATCAAAAGAAAGAGAGTAGTCATATGTATATCAGACAAACTAGATTTTAAACCAAAGACTGTAACAAGACATGAAGGGCACTATATTATAATTAAGGGGTCTATCCATCAAGAATATCTATCAATTATAAATATTTATGCACCCAAATTTGTAGCACCCCAATATATAAATCAATTAATAAGAAACATAAAGAAACTAATTGATAATACAACAGTATGATATTTTAACACCTCACTTACAGCAATGTACAAACCTAAGCAGAAAAACAAGGAAACAATGGCTTTTAATGACACACTGGACCAGATGGATTTAACAGATATATTCAAATGGTTTCATCCTAAAGCAGCAGAATACACATTCGTTTTGAGTGCACTTGGCACATTCTCCACAGTAGACCACATACTGAGTTACAAATCAGGCTTCAATTGATACAAAATGATTGATATCATATCATACATATTTTGAGACCACAATACTATGAAACTTGAAGTCAAACACAAGAAAATATTTGGAAAGACCACAAATACATGGAGCTTAAAGAACATCTTACTTAAGAATGAATGGGTTGACCAGTAAATTAAAGAAGAAATAAAAAATGTACATGTAGGGAATCCCTGGGTGGCTCACCGGTTTGGCCCCTGCCTTCAGCTCAGGGCGTGATCTTGGAGTCCCGGGATCGAGTCCCACATCAGGCTCCCTGCATGGAGCCTGCTTCCCACTCTGCCTGTGTCTCTGCCTCTGTGTGTGTGTGTGTGTCTCTCATGAATAAATAAATAAAATATTTTAAAAAGTGCATGTAAACAAATCAAAATGAAAACACAATAGACCAAAACCTAAGACAGTCCTAACAGGGAAGTAAGAAAAGTCTAAAATACAAAAAATAAACTTACACCTAATAGAGGTAGAAAAGGAACAGTAAATAAGGCCTAAAACCAGCAGAAAATGGTAATAATAAAAGTTAGAGAAGAAATGCCATAGAAACAAAAACATAGTAGAACAGACCAATGAAACCAAGAGCTCGTTGTTTGAAAGAATTAATGAAATTGATAAACCCTTAGCCAGACTTATCAAAAAGAAAACAGAAAGGACTCAAATACATCAAAGCACAAATAAAAGAGCAGAGATCACAACCAACTCAACAGAAATACAAAAATCACAAGAGAATATTATGAAACATTTACATCCCAAATACTTGGAAAACCTGGACAAAATGGATACATTCCTAGAAACATACAAATTACCAAAACTGAAATAAGAAGAAATAGAACATTTGAACAAACTCTTGACCAGCAAGGAAATGGAATCAGTACCAAAGCCTCCCAATAAATTAACATCCAGGGCTAAATTGCTTTGCAAAGGAATTCTACCAGACATTTAAAGAAGAATTAATATTATTCTCGAATGGTTTCAAAAATAGAAATGGAAGAAAAACTTCCAACTCCTTCTCAAAAGCCAGCATGACTTTGACTCCAAAAACCAAACAAAATCCCCACTCAAAAGGAGAATTACAGGCTAATATTCCTGATGAACATGGATGCAAAAATTCTCAACAAGATACTAGCAAATCCAATCCAAAAGAATATTCAAAGATTTATTTACCACAATCAAGTGTGATTTATTACTGGGTTGCAAGGGTGGTTCAATGTTTGCAAATCAATCAACATGATACACCACATTAATTTAAAAAATGACAAGAACCATATAATCCTGTCTATAGGTGCAGAAAAAACATTTGACAAAATACAGCATCTATTGTTGATAGAAACCCTCAACGAAGTATAGATGGAACATATCTAAATATCATAAAAGCCATTTATGAAAGAAATACCCACAGCTAATACCATTCTTAATGGAGAAAACCAGAGCTTTTCCTCTATGGTCAGGAATAAGGCAGGGATGCCCATTCTCACCATTCCTATTTAACATAATAGTAGAGGTCTTAGCCTCAGCAATCAGAAAACAAGAAATAAAAAGCATGTGGATTGGTAAGGAAGAAGTCAAACTTTGACTCTTCACATACGACATGGTACTCTATGTAGAAAACCTGAAAGACTTCACATAAAATTGCTAGAACTAATACATGAATTCCACAATATCACAGGATATAAAAGCAATGTACAGAAATATGTTGCAAGGGGGGGGGCCAAGATGGCAGAAGAGTAGGGGTCCTCAACTCATCTGGTCCCACCAACTTACCTGGATAACTTTCAAATCATCCTGAATACCTATGAATTCGACCCGAGATTTAAAGAGAGAATAACCAAAATGCTAGAGAGAAGGCGTTTTGCTTCTAGCAAGGTAGGAAGGCAGAAAAAATAAATAAATAAAAAAGAATCAAGTGGGAGAGGGACACCACGAGGAGCCTGGGTAAAGCTGGGCAGCGAAAGCCTCTGGGACAGGAAATCCCAGCCCCAGAGAAGAGGGAACCTTAAAAATCTGCACTAGATTCTTCCTGGATGATAAAGTGCTCAGCAGGGAAATCTTGCAGAATCACAGCAGGGGAAGTGAAGCCTCCAATTTCCCTGAGTCACTAATAGAGGAAGAGCGCCCGGTAGAAAATGCACCACAAACTGTGGACCAATCTTGGTAAAGGGCTGGAGAACTCCTGGCAGGGCATCTGGGAGAAGCCAGTGGGTTAGGTGGGCTGGCTCCAGACAGAGGTGTCTGTGCCCTACTGCCTTTGGGAGCCACATGTCCCAGCAGGACAGGGCTCCTAATCTCAGAACATGGAATGGACACAGACTGCGATCCTGCAACCCCCTGGGACGGGCAGAAGGGGGAAAGGCACAGGACAGCAAGAACTCTCCTGCCACTAGGCACCCCCAAGCTGTGCAGATCAGTGCACTTGAACCGGCCCCAGGAGCATCTAGGCCAGCATAGACTGGGAGATTGCATTAGTTACTAGGGGGGGAGCTGACTCCAGAACTGGAATTCTGGCAGCGCCATTGTTGATTTTCCTCCTTGTTTCACCTTGGGCCTGGAAGATGTGGGACCATCAGAGAACAAAAGCCCCACTGAGCCCAGCACCTGGCAGAGGGTGGGGCAGCTCTGCCCAGGAACACACACCTGAGAATCAGCACAAAGACCCTTCCCCAGAAGACCAGCTGGAATAAGAGGGGAAGGGCAAGTTCTTGACCAAGCAGTGCTGGAAAGCTCCAGGGGAAGTCAGAGGGATTTATAGTATATAGAACTAGAGGCTACTCCTTCCTTCCCCAACCCCTTTCTCCAGTACAGCTTGTTTTTGTATCAGACTAACCATTTCCAATATTTTTTTCTCTTCTCCTACCTTAACTACAGTATTTTACCACCTCTATATCTTTAAGTTTCTTCCTTTGTGACTTTCATGTTTCTACAATTCTAGGTCTTAGATATATTTTCCACTTTTGGATTCCCTTCAACATACTCAATTCAATTTTAGTAGATATACGAGATATGTGGGGGTTTTTCTTTTCTGTTTTTTTGTTTTCTCTGCCTCATTTTGTTCTACAATGGCAGAAGTTAATACCTTCTAAAACATGACCAGCATGCACCCAAAACCAAGTGGTATACTGTGCTGGCTCATTCTGTAATATTAAATTCTCTCTTCATTCCCATTTTGCACCCCCTATTATCTCATTTATGTTTTGGAGGTCAATGCAGGGGATTTCTACAAGTATTGATGGTTTATATAAATTTTGGATTAAGCATCTTCTAACATACGGAACTTAATACACAAAGAAACATGAGGCTACCCCTCTAGGACCCCTCAGATAGACTACATTCTCCTTCCACTACAAATTCTTTACGACCACCATCTCCCACACCACCTCTTTTTTTCAATCTTCTCCTTTTTCTCTTTTTTCTTTTTTCCTCTTTACTTTTTCTTTTTTATTTTTTCTTCGTTTCTTTGGGATTCATGGCCTTTTAATTTTTACTACTATGTTTTAAAATTTCTTTTTCACTTTAGTGGTCCTTTTTTTTCTTCTATTCTGATCTTTGTTTTAATTTTCTGGTCTCTGACCTACTCAGAATCATGTAGTGTGAAATTTACGTAGGTCGTAGTTTATATTCTTGACTCAGCCCGCTCAAACAGCCACTCCATACTAAGCAAAAGACTAGACAGAAGAACTCATCACAAAATAAAGAAACAGAAACAGTAATCTCAGCCACAGATTACAGAATACGGATTACAATTAGATGTCAGAAAGCCAATTCAGAAGCACAATTATAAAGCTACTGGTGGCTCTGGAGAAAAGCATAAAGAATTTGAGAGACTTCATGACTGCAGAATTTAGATTTAATCAGGCCAAAATTAAAAATCAATTAAATGAGATGCAATTCAATCCAAACTATGAGGAATAATGATGCACAAGAGAGAGTGAGTGACATAGAAGACAAGTTGATGGCAAGGAAGGAAGCTGAGGAAAAAAGAGGAAAACAATTAAAATACCACGAGGAAAGGTTAAGGGAAATAAATGATATCCTCAGAAGGAAAAATCTACATATAATTGGGGTTACACAGAATGCTGAGAGGGACAGGGGGCCAGAAAGCATATTTGAACAAATCATAGCTGAGAAATTCCCTAATTTGGGAGGGAAACAGGCATTCAGATCCAGGAGATAGAGAGGTCCCTACCACAAAATAATAATAATAAAAAAAAACCGTTCAACACTTCGACATTTAATACTGAAACATGCAAATTCCAAAGATAAAGAGAAAATACGTAAAGCAGCCAGAGACAAGAGATCCCTAACTTATATGGGGGAAATATTACATTAACAGCAAACAAGAGATCTGGCAGACCAGAAATGGCTGGCACGATATATTAAGGGCCCTAAATGAGAAGAACATGCAGCCAAGAATACTATATCCAGCAAAGCCGTCATTCAGAATAGAAGGAGAGATAAAGGGCTTCCAAGATAGGCAGAAACTGATAGAATATGTGACCACCAAACCATCTTGGTAAGAAATATGAACAGGGACCCTGTTAAAGAAAAAGGAATTCCAAAGAAATAATCCACAAAATCAGGGACTGAATAGGTATTATGATGACACAAAATTCATATCTTTCAATAGTAACTTTGAACGTGAATGGGCTGAATGATCCCATCAAAAGATGCAGGGTTACAGACTGGATAAAAAAGCAAAACTCATCTATTTGCTGTCTACAGGAGATTCTTTTGAGACCTAAGGACACCTACAGCTTGAAAATGAAAGGATGGAAAACCATTTACCATTCAAATGGTCCTCAAAAGAAAGCTGGGGTAGCAATCCTCCTATCAGATACATTAAAGTTTATCCCAAAGACTGTAGTAAGAGATGAAGAGGGACATTATATCATACGTAAAGGATCTATCCAATAAGAGGACCTAACAATCATGAATATTTATGCCGCTGATGTGGGAGCTCTCAGGAATAGCAACCAATTAATAAGCAAAGTTAAGACATACTTAGATAATAATAATACACTAATAGGAGACTTCAACTTGGCACTTTTTGGAAATGACAGATATTATAAGCACAACGTCTCCATAGAAACAACCCCTTTAAATGATACACTGGACCAGATGGATTTCGTGGCTATGCAGAACTTTGAATCCAAACTGAATACACATTCTTCTCAAGAGAACATGGAACTTTCTCCAAGAATAGACCACATACTGGGTAACAAATCACATCTCAACCGATACCAAAAGACTGGGTTTGTCCCCTGCATATTTTCAGACTACAATGCTTTGAAACTAGAATTCAGTCAAAGGGTGAAATTTGGAAGAAAGTAAAACACATGGGTGTTGAAGAGCATCCAGCTAAAAGATGAATAGGACAACCAGGAAATTAGAGAATTAAAATTTTCATGGAAAGTAAAGAAAATGAAGATGCAACAATTCAAAATCTATGGGATACAGCAAAAACAGCCTTAGAGAGAATTACATCACAATAAAAGCTTCACTCAAAAAACTCGAAAAAAATCAAATAGACAACCTAACCCTGCACCTAAAGGAACTGGAGAAAGAACAGTAAGTAAAACCTACACCAAGCACCAGAGGGGAGATAATAAAGATTCGATCAGAACTCAATGAAATAGAGACCAGAAGAACTGTAGAACAGATCAACAAAACCAGGAGTTGCTTCATTGAAAGAATTAATAAGATAGATAAACCATTAGCCATCCTTATTAAAAACAAAAGAGAAAAGATTCAAATTGATAAAATCACGAATGAAAAAAGAGAAATCACAGCCATTACCAAGGAAATACAAAATATTTTCAAAACTTATGAGGGCATCCCTGGGGGCCCAGCGGTTTAGCCGCCTGCAGCCCAGGGTGTGATCCTGGAGACCTGAGATCAAGTCCCATGTTGGGCTCCCTGCGTGGAGCCTGCTTTTCCCTCTGCTTGTGTCTCTGCCCCTCTGTGTCTGTGTGTGTCTGTGTGTGTGTGTGTGTGTCTATGAATGAATAAATAAATATCTTTTTTTTAAAAAACGTATTATGAGCAGCTATATGCCAATAAATTAGGCAATCTAGAAGAAATGGATGCATTTCTGGAAAACTACAAACTACCAAAACTGCAACAGGAAGAAATACACAACCTGAACAGGCCAATAAGTGGGGAGGAAATTGAAGCAGTCATCCAAAACCTCCCAAGGCACAAAAGTCCAGGGCCAGATGGCTTCCCAGGGGAATTCTATCAAATGTTTAATGAAGAAACAATACCTATTCTACTAAGGTTGTTCAGAAAGACAGAAAGGGACAGAATACTTCCAAACTCGTTGTATGAGGCTAGCATCACCTTAATTCCAAAACCAGACAAAGACCCCACCAAAAAGGAGAATTATAGACCAATATCCCTGATGAACATGGATGCAAAAATTCTCAACAAGAGATTAGCTAATAGGATCCAACAGTACATTAAGAATCTGGGATTTATCCCTGGGATGCAAGGCTGGTTCAACACTCGCAAAGCAATCAATGTGATAGATCATATCAACGTGAGAAAAAACAATAACCATATGATCCTCTCAATAGATGCAGAGAAAGCATTTGACAAAAGACAGCATCCATTCCATATCAAAACGCTTCAGAGTGTAGGGATAGAGGGAACATTCCTCAGCATCTTAAAAGCCATCTATGAAAATCCCACAGCAAATATCATTCTATATGGAGAAATACTCAGAGCTTATCTCCTAAGATCAGGAAAATGACAGGGATGTCCACTCTCACAAATGCTATTCAAAATAGTAATAGAGGGCTGCCCAGGTGGCTCAGGGGCTTAGGGCTGCCTTCAGTCCTGGGCTTGATCCTGGAGTCTCGGGATGGAGCCCCACATCAGGCTCCCTGCATGGAGTCTGCTTCTCCCTCTGCCTGTGTCTCTGCCTCTTTCTCTCTCTATGTCTCTCATGGATAAATAAAATCTTTAGAAAAAACTAAATAGTACTAGAAGTCCTAGCCTCAGCAATCAGACAACAAAAAGAAATAAACAGCATTCAATTTGCAAAGAAAGAGTCAAACTCTCTCTTTGCAGATGACATGATAATGTACATAGAAAACCCAAAAGACTCCATCCCAAGATTGCTAGAACTCAGACAGCAACTCAGCAATGTGGCAGGATACATAATGCCCAGAAATCGGTGGCATTTCTATACACTAACAATGAGTCTGAGGAGAGAGAAATTAAGGAGTCATTGCCATTTACAATTGCACCCAAAAGCATAAGATACCTAGGAATAAGCCTAACCAAAGAGGTATCGGATCTATACCCTGAAAACTACAGAACACTTCTGAAAGAAATTGAGGAAGATACAAAGAGATGGAAAAATATTCCATGCTCATGCATTGGGAGAATTAATGTTGTGAAAATATCTTGCTACCCAGGGCAATTTACATGTTTAATGCAATCCCTATAAAAATTCCATGGACATTCTTCAGAGAGTTGGAACAAATCATCTTAAGATTTGTGTGGAATCAGAAATGACCCTGAATATCCAGGGGAATATTCAAAAAGAAACCAGAGCTGGGGCATCACAATGCCGGATTTCAAGATGTACTACAAAGCTGTGGTCTTCATGCCAGTGTGGTACTGGCACAAAAACAGACACATAGGAGAAAAGGCAACCCTCTTACACTGGTGATGGGAATGTGAAATGGTGCAGCCACTCTGGAAAACTGTGTGGAGCTTCCTCAAAGAGTTAAAAATAGGCCTGCCCTACGACCCAGCAATTGCTTTGTTGGGGATTTACCCCAAAGATACAGATGCAGTGAAACGCCGGGACACCTGCAACCCGATATTTCTAGCAGCAATGTCCACAATAGCCAAACTGTGGAAGGAGCCTCAGTGTCCATTGAAAGATGAATGGATAAAGAAGATGTGGTTTATGTATACAATGGATTATTACTCAGCCATTAGAAATGACAAATACCCACCATTTGCTTCAACATGGATGGAACTGGAGGGTATTATGCTGAATGAAGTAAGTCAATCGGAGAAGGACAGACATTATATGTTCTCATTGGTTTGGGGAATATAAATAATAGTGAAAGGGAATAGAAGGGAAGGGAGAAGTGTGTGGGAAATATCAGAAAGGGAGACAGAACACAGAGACTCCAAACTCTGGGAAACGAACTAGGGGTGGTGGAAGGGGAGGAAGGCAGGGGGTGGGGGTGAATGGGTGATGGGCACTGAGGGGGGCACTTGACGGGATGAGCACTGGGTGTTATTCTGTATGTTGGCAAATTGAACACCAATAAAAATAAATTTATTATAAAAAATAAAAAATAAAATAAAAATTTAAAGAACAGACACATAGATCAATGGAACAGAATAGAGAACCCAGAAATGTGCCTTCAACTTTATGGTCAACTAATATTCGACAAAGCAGGAAAGACTATCCACTGGAGAAAGGATAGTCTCTTCAATAAATGGTGCTGGGAAATTTGGACAGCTATGTGCAGAAAAATGTAACTGGACCATTCTCTTACACCATACACAAGCTAAAATGAATGAAAGATACAGTGTGAGACAAGAATCCATCAAAATCCTTGTGGAGAACACAGGCAACACCCTTTTTGAACTTGGCCACAGCAACTGCTTTCAAGATACATCTATGAAGGCAATGGAAACAAAAGCAAAAATGAACTATTGGAACTTAAGATATAAAAGCATAAGATAACTTAAATACAAACTTAAGATATAAAAATAAAATATAAAATATAAAATATATTTTTATATTTATATAATATATTTTATATTATATAAATATAAATAAAATATAAATAAATTATAAATATATTTATAATTATAATTATATTTATATTTATAAATATTTATAAATATAAATAAAATATAAAATATATTTTTATATTTATATAATATATTTTATATTATATAAAATATAAACTTAAGATATAAAAGCATTTCTTCTGCACAGCAAAAGAAACAGTTATCAAAAGTAAAAGACAACCTACAGAATAGGAGAAGACATTTGCAAATGACATATCAGATAAAGGGCTAGTATCCAAGATCTATAAAGAACTTATTAAACTCAACATCAAGGACATGAACAGAAATTTCACAGAGGAAGACATACACATGGCCAACAAGCATATGAGAAAATGCTCTGCATCACTTGAGATCAGGGAAATACAAATCAAAACCACAATGGATACCACGCATACCAGTGAGAATGGTGAATATTAACAAGACAGGAATAACAAATGTTGGAGAGGATGTGGAGAAAGGGGAACCCTCTTGTACTGCTGGTGGGTACGTGAACTGCTACAGCCACTCTGGAAAACTGTGTGGAGGTTTCTCAAAGAGTTAAAAATAGAGGTACCCAAAAATGCAGCAATTGGGTTGGATTTTCCCCAATGAGACAGATGTAGTGAAATGCTAGGACTCCAGCACCCAAATGTTTATAGCAGCATGTCCCTGGTGGCCAAACTGTGGAAGGAGCCTTAGTGTGCATCGAAAGATTAATGGATAAAAAAGATGAGGTGTATATATACAATGGAATAATACTCAGTCATTATAAACAACAAATACCCACCATTTGCTTTGATGTAGAGGGAACTGTAGGGTATTATGCTGAGTGAAGTAAGTCAATTGGAGATGGTCAATCATTATATAGTTTCACTCATATGGGGAATATAAAAAAAGTGAGAGGGATTATAGAGGAAAGGAGAGAAAATGAGTGGGAAAAATTAGGGAGAGTGACAAAATATGGGAGATTCCTAACTCTGGGAAATGAACAAGGAGTAGTGGAAGGGGATTTGGGCAGTGGGATGGCGTGACTGGGTGATGGGCACTGAGAGGGGCATTTGATGGGATGAGTACTGGGTGTTATACTATTTGTTGGCAAATTGAACTACAATAAAAAATATACAGAAAAAGAAAAAAAAAGAAATATGTTGCATTTCTATACACCAATAATGAGTGGCTTAAAAAGAAATCATGGTATCAACTTTATTTACAAATACACCCAAACAATAGCTTACTTCAGAATAAACTTAACCAAAGGGGTAATAGTTGCTCTGGGTTGGAAGAACAAAAAATGTTAAAATGTCTATACTACTCAAAGCAATCTATACATTTAATGCAATCTTTATCAAAATATCACCAGTATTTTTTTTTCAGAGTTAGAATAAACTATCCTAAAGTTTATATGGAACCACAAAAGATCCAGATAAGGTGAAACCCTCCTGAAAAGCAGAGCAAAGCTGGGAGCATCATGATCCCAGACTTCAAATGATATTACAAAGATGTAGTCAACATGTACAAAAACAAATACATTGATCAACAGAACAGAAGAGAGTATCCAGAAATGGACCCTCAACTCTAAGGTCAACTAATCTTCAACAAAGAGGCAAAGAATATCTAATGGAAAAATCTTCAACAAATGGTGTTGGGAAAACTGGACAGTAACACGCAGAATGAAACTGGACCACTTTCTTACACCATACACTAAAATAAGTTCAAAAGGCCTAAATAAGAGACAGAAATCCATTAAAATCCTAGAAAAGAACACCGGCAGCAATCTCTTTGACCTCAACTGTAGCAACTTCTTTCTAGACCCATCACTGGTAGTAAGGGAACCAAAAGCAAAAGTGAACTATTGCAACTTCATCAAAATAAAGTTTTCTGCACAGTAAAGGAAACAATCGACAATACTAAAAGGCAGCCTACATAAAGGGAGAAGATACTTGCAAAAGACATCGGATCAAGGGTTAGTATCCAAAATATATAAAGAACTCATCAAACTCACCTCTGAAAAAAAGAATTAATCCAATTAGGAAATGGACATAAGACATGAATAGACATTTATCCAAGGAAGACATTCAGATAGCTAATAGACACAAGAAAAGATGCTAAACATCATTCATCATCTGGGAAATACAAATCAAAAGTACAATGAGAGCGAAGTGAGCAAAATAGTGGAGGAATAGGGATCCTCAATTCATCCAGTCCCATAAACTTACCTAGATAACTTGCAAAACATCCTGATTCGACCTGAGATTTAAAGAGAGAATAGCTGGAATGCTACAGAGAGGAAAGGTCTCCTTTTAAGGAAGGTAAGAAGGTGAAAAATAAATAAGCTGAGTGCTTTATTATATGTTGGCAAATTGAACTTCAATAATTTTTTATAAATAAATAAATAAATAAATAAATAAATAAATAAATAAATAAATAAAAATAAAGTGGGGAAGGGGAACTGTGAGTAGCCGGGCTAAAGCAGAGCAGTGAAAGCCTACAGGACAGGAAAGCCCACCCCTGGAGAAGTGGGAACTTTAAAAATCCACGCCAGAGTTTTCTCTGATGGAAAAGTGCTTAGCAGGGAAATCGGCCAAAATCCCAGGAAGAGCAGTGAAGCTTTATGATTCCCAGTGACACGCGCCCGGGGCAAAAGCTCAACACAAACCATGGTCCAATATCGGTAAAGGGCTGGAGCACTGCAACCCTCCGTGGCATTTGGGAGAAGTCAGCTGGTATAGACAGGCTGGCTATGGATGGAGGAGGCTGAGCCCCGTTCCCTTCAGGAGAGGCAGTGCCTGAGAGCATGGATACAGAAACACAGGGTCCCGGATCTAAGGGCACCCAATCTGACAAAGCTGGCAATCCTGCATTCCCCCTGGGACAGGCGGAATTGGGGAAGGCACAGGACATGAGAACTCCCCTGCGACTGGGCGCCTTGCAAACTGTGCAGATTAGTGCACCCACGCCGGACACTGGGAGCATCTAGGCCAGTGTAAACTGGGAGACGGCAGTTAGTTACTCTCAGGGAGCTCAAATCCAGAGTTAGAAATCTGGCCAATGCCATTGTTATTTTTCCGCTTTGTTTCCCCTTGTGCCTGGGAAAGCAAGGGCCTCTAGGGAACAAAGGCCTCATGGGACAAACAGCTCACACTGAGCCCAGCGCCTGGCAAGGGGTGGGGCATGTCTTCCCAGGGAGTCACCTGATAATCACCACAGCAGATCTTTTTCCCAGAAAACCAGCTGGAAGAACAAGAGAAGAGCAAGATTATTGACCAAGCAGCACCGGAAAGCTCCAGGACTGAGGGAAAATAGTATATGGAACTAGAGGGTCCCTTTTTTCCTTTTTTTCCCATTATGACTCATTTTTATATCAGACTAAAAATTTTCAATATTTTATCTCATTTCCCACCTTAACTAGAATTTCATATTTCTACAATTACATGTTTTAGATAAATTTTTCACTTCTGGACTCCCTTCAACATATTCAATTTAATTTTGGTACATGTATGAAATATGGAGTTTTGTGTATTCCGTTTTCTCTGCCTCATTTTGTTTTACAATGCTGGAAGTTGATACCTTCTAAAACATGACCAGCATACACCCAGAACTAAGTGGAATGCCATTCTTGTTAATTCTGTAAGATTATATTCTCTCTTCCTTCCCATTCTACCTCCTTCTTTTCTCTTATTTATGTTTTCCAGGTCAATGTTAGGGCTTTATATAAGTATTGATGGTTTATATAAATTTGGGATTGAGTATCTCCTAACATACAGAAGAAATACACTCAGAACCAAGAGGATCAACGTATAGGACCCCTCAGGTAGAATACAATCTCCTTCCACTACCACTTTATTACCACCAGCAGCCCAACGTTTTTCCCTCTTTTTCCTCCTTTCTTTATTTTTTTTCTTGTTTTCTTATTCTTTCTTCTTGTTCGTGGTTTGGGGGCTTTTATTTTTACTACTTGGTCTTAAAATTTTTCACTTTAGTGGTCCTTTTCTTTTATTTTGCCCTGTGCTACTTTTTCTTTTACCTTCTGGTCCTAATCTCTTTGTAATCATTGAGGGTGTATTTTACTTATGTCATGGTTGATATTTTTGACTCAGCCTGCTCATACAACCACTCTACAGTGGACAAATTGACTGGAAGGAACAATTCACCACAAAAGAAAGAACCAGAAACAGTACTCCTGCCACAGAGTTACAAAATGTGGATTTCAATACGATGCCAGAAAGTCAATTCAAAAGCACAATTTTAAAGATACTGGCGGCTCTAGAAAAGAGAATAAAGGAGTCTAGAGATATTGTTCTGCAGAATTGAAAGGATAGAATAGAAGAATAGAGGCAGAAATTAAAAACAGATTAAATGAGATGCAATCCAAACTGTATGTCCTACCGGCTAGGATTAATGAGATGGGAAAGAAAGTGAGGGACATAGAAGAAAAATTGATCGTAAGGAAGGAAACTGAGGAAAAAAGATAAAAACAATTAAAAGAGCATGAGGAAAGAATTAGGAAAATAAGTGATAGCCTGAGAAGGTAGTATTTACGTATCATTGGAATTCCAGAAGAGGATGAGAGAGAGAGGAACACAAAGTATATTTGAACAAATCATAGCTGAGACCTTCCCTAAACAGGGGAATAAAATAGGAATTCAGATCCAAGCGATAGAGAGGATCCCCATAAAGTCAATAAATATTGATCAACACCACGATATTTAATACTGAAACTTGTAAATTTCAAAGATAAACAATTCTTTTGTTTTGTTTTGTTTTCTATATATTTTTTATTGGAGTTCAATTTGCCAACATAAGCATAACACCCAGTGCTCATCTCATCAAGTCACCCCCCCCCAGTGCCTGTCACCCAGTCACCCCATCCCTCCGGACAACTCCCCATACACCACCCCTTTATTCATTTCCCAGAGTTAGGAGTCTCTCATGTTCTGTCACCATCTCTGATATTTCCCACTCATTTTCTCTCCTTTCCCATTTAATCCTTTTCACTAATTTTTATATTCCCCAAATGAATGAGACCATGTAATGTTTGTCCTTCTCCAATTGACTTATTTCACTCAGCATAATACCCTCCAAGTCCCCCCACCTCGAAGCAAATGGGTATTTGTCGTTTCTAATGGCTGAGTAATATTCCATTGTATACATAAACCACATCTTCTTTATCCATTCATCTTCCGATAGACACTGAGGCTCCTTCCACAGTTTGGCTATTGTGGACATGGCTGCTATAAACATCGGGATGCAGGTGTTCCGGGGCTTCACTGCATCTGTGTCTTTGGGGTAAATCCCCAGTAGTACAATTGCTGGGTCGTAGGGCAGATATATTTTTAACTCTTTGAGGAAGCTCCACACAGTTTTCCAGAGTGGCTGCACCAGTTCACATTCCCACCAACAGTGCAAGAGGGTTAGTTACTGTGGCTGAGTTCAAAAAGGGTGTTGCCTGTGTTCTCCTCTAGGATTTTGATGGAATCTTGTCTCACATTTAGATCTTTCATCTATTTTGAGTTTATCTTTGTGTACGGTGAAAGAGAGTGGTCTAGTTTCATTCTTCTGCATGTGGATGTCCAATTTTCCCAGCACCATTTACTGAAGAGACTGACTATCCAGTCTTTCCTCCTTTGTCGAATATTAGTTGACCATAGAGTTCAGGGTCCACTTCTGGATTCTCTATTCTGTTCCATTGATCTATGTGTCTGTTTTTGTGCTAGTACCACACTGTCTTGATGACGACAGCTTTGCAGTACAACCTGAAATCTGGCATTGTGATGCCGCCAGCTATGGTTTTCTTTTTTAAACTTCCCCTGGCTATTCGGGGTCTTTTCTGATTCCACACAAATCTTAAAATAATTTGTTCTAACTCTCTGAAGAAAGGCCATGGTATTTTGGTAGGGATTGCATTAAATGTGTACATTGCCCTGGGTAACATTGACATTTTCACAGTATTAATTCTGCCAATCCATGAGCATGGAATATTTTTCCATCTCTTTGTGTCTTGCTCAGTTTCTTTCAAAAGTGTTCTATAGTTTTTAGGGTATAGATCCTTTACCTCTTTGGTTAGGTTTATTCCTAGGTATCTTATGCTTTTGGGTGCAATTGTAAATGGGATTGACTCCTTAATTTCTCTTTCTTCAGTCTCATTGTTAGTGTATAGAGATGCCACTGACTTCTGGGCATTGACTTTGTATCCTGCCATGCTGCCAAATTGCTGTATGAGTTCTACCAATCTTGGGGTGGAGGCTTTGGGTTTTCTATGTAGAGTATCATGTCATCGGCGAAGAGGGAGAGTTTGACTTCCTCTTTGCCAATTTGAATGCCGTTAATGTCTTTTTGTGGTCTGATTGCTGAGGCTAGGATTTCCAGTACTATGTTGAATAGCAGTGGTGAGAGTGGACATCCCTGTCTTGTTCCTGATCTTAGGGGAAAGGCTCCCAGTGCTTCCCCATTGAGAATATATCCAACAAGAGGACTTAACAATCATCAATATATATGTCCCGAATGTGGGAGTTGCCATGTATATCAATCAATTAATAACCAAAGTTAAGAAGTACTTAGATAATACACTTACACTTGGTGACTTCAATGTATCACTTTCTACAATCGATAGGTCTTCTAAGCACAACATCTCCAAATAAACAAGAGCTTAAATGATACACTGGACCAGATGGATTTCACTGATATTTACAGAACTTTACATCCAAATGCAACTGAATACACATTCTTCTCAAGTGCACATGGAACTTTCTCCAGAATAGATCACATACTGGGTCACAAATCGGGTCTGAACCGATACCAAAAGATCGGGATTGTTCCCTGCATATTTTCAGACCATAATGCTTTGAAACTAGAACTAAATCACAACAAGAAGTTTGGAAGGATTTCAAACATGTGGAGGTTAAGGACCATCCTGCTAAAAGATGAAAGGGTCAACCAGGAAATTAAGGAAGAATTAAAAGATTCATGGAAACTAATAAGAATGAAGATACAACCATTCAAAATCTTTGGGAATCAGCAAAAGCAGTCCTGAGGGGGAAATACATTGCAATACAAGCATCCATTCAAAAACTGGAAAGAACTCAAATACAAAAGCTAACCTTACACATAAAGGAGCTAGAGAAAAAACAGCAAATGGACCCTATGCCCAGCAGAAGAAAAGAGTTAATTAAAATTCGAGCAGAACTCAACGAAATCGAGACCAGAAGAACTGTGGAATGGATCAACAGAACCAGGAGTTGGTTCTTTGAAAGAATTAATAAGATCGATAAACCATTAGCCAGCCTCATTAAAAAGAAGAGAGAGGACTCAAATTAATAAAATCATGAATGATAAAGGAGAGATCACTACCAACACCATGGCAACACCCTTTTTGAACTTAGCCACAGTAACTTCTTCCAAGATACATCCATGAAGGCAAAAGAAACAAAAGCAAAAATGAACTACTGGGACTTCATCAAGATAAGAAGCTTTTGCAAAGCAAAGGATACAGTCAACAAAACTAAAAGACAACCTACAGAATGGGAGAAGATATTTGCAAATGATGTATCAGATAAAGGGCTAGTGTCCAAGATCTATAAAGAACTTATTAAACTCAACACCAAAGAAACAAACAATCCAATCATGAAATGGGCAAAAGACCTGAACAGAAATCTCACAGAGGAAGACATAGACATGGCCAACAAGCACATGAGAAAATGCTCCACATCACTTGCCATCAGGGAAATACAAAGCAAAACCACAATGAGATACCACCTCACACCAGTGAGAATGGGGAAAATAAACAAGGCAGGAAGCCACAAATGTTGGAGAGGATGTGGAGAAAGGGGAACCCTCTTGCATTGTTGGTGGGAATGTGAACTGGTGCAGCCACTCTGGAAAACTGTGTGGAGCTTCCTCAAAGAGTTAAAATAGTTCTGCCCTATGACCCAGCAATTGCACTGCTAGGGATTCACTCCAAAGATACAGATGCAATGAAATGCCAGGACACCTGCACCCCCAATGTTTATAGCAGTAATGTCCGCAATAGCCAAACTGTGGGAGGAGCCTCGGTGTCCATTGAAAGATGAATGGATAAAGATGTGGTATATGTATACAATGGAATATTACTCATCCATTAGAAACGACAAATACCCACCATTTGCTTATATGTGGATGGAACTGGAGGGTATTATGCTGAGTGAAGTAAGTCAATCAGAGAAGGACAAACATTATATGGTCTCATTCATTTGGAGAATATAAAAAATAGTGAAAGGGAATAAGGGGGAAAGGAGAAAAAATGAGTGGGAAATATCAGAAAGGGAGACAGAATATGAGAGACTCCTAACTCTGGGAAACGAACTATGGGTTATAGAA
Source organism: Vulpes vulpes (assembly GCF_048418805.1). Classification (NCBI taxonomy): domain Eukaryota; kingdom Metazoa; phylum Chordata; class Mammalia; order Carnivora; family Canidae; genus Vulpes; species Vulpes vulpes. The sequence continues at coordinate 46,774,251 of NC_132796.1, forward strand.
AGGGAGGTGGGCGGGGGGCAGGGGTGACTGGGTGACAGGTACTGAGGGGGGCACTTGATGGGATGAGCACTGGTTGTTATTCTATATGTTGGCAAATTGAACACCAATAAAAGACAAATTTATAAAAAAACTAAAAAATGAAAATAAATAAAAACAAAGTGTGGAGGTCTCTATGGGATAGAAGATCCAGAGTAGTTGGATTAAGAGTTTGAGAACTAGGCAACCCAGGTGGCTCAATGGTTTAGCGCTGCCTTTGGCCTGGAGTATGATCCTGGAGACTCGGGATCGAGTCCCAGTTCGGGCTCCCCATATGGAGCCTGCTTCTCCCTCTGCCTGTGTCTCTGTCTCTGTCTCTGTCTCTCTGTCTCTCATGAATAAATAAAATCTTTTTTTAAAAAAAAGAGTGTGAGAACTAGACCATAAAAGCTCAAAGAACTAACAGTGCAGTGTTTGATAGTTTGAACATGGATATTCAAATCTCCTGGGATAAGGGAAAGAATCAGTATGGAGAGGAAGGTGGTAAGGCCACTCCCAAAGTCCTTAATGGAGGAGGGAGAGTAACTTAGGAGAGATATAGAGTGATATAGCTAAAAAAAATAGACCTGAAAGGAGGAAGGAGTTTTGTAAGGAGCAAGAGGAGTACTTAACCTGCCCTCCTGTTCATGGAATATGAGAAAATAAGTAACCTTTGCTTTGGAAAGAATAAGAGAATTGATATTCCTAAGACAGATGGGTTACAGGTAAGACAAAGATTAGAGAAACCTGGAAAAAATGTTCTCAAAATTTTTAAATTTCAGTTAGCCAGACATCTCAAGTGGTATTAGAGGCCTGACAATGATAACTCTACTCTTTCCTTAGGGTTCCAAATAAAGTGAAAAGTCACTGGTGAACAGGAAAAGATGTTTAATTTCAATAATAAATGAATGCAAATTAATGCATGACATAAAATGCATCACATCATATTAGCAAAGATTAAAAAAGACTGATGATAACCATTGTTGGCAATGTGGAGCAATAGGCAGTGCTGGTGGCAATGGAAACTGGTACTACCTATTTGGAGGGCAATTTGACATCTACTAAAGTTTGAAATATTCATACTTGGACTGAGAAAACCAAGTTCTAAGAAACTCCACACCTATAAAGATATATGTTCAAGGGCATTTGGTGCGATAATTTCTGCATTTGTGAAAAATTGGGAAAAACAGATTTGCTCATTTACAGGTGGCTCTGGTAGATTCATATAATGGAGTATGTCACTGAAAAGAATGAGGTAATACTGACTGAGCTATCCTGGAAAATGTTTATTTTATATTAAGTATAAAAAGTCAGTTGCAAAATGATATGCAAAATATAATTCCATTTTCACAAAATAGTAATAACATATGTAAGTATTATGTTGAAAAACTGTACAGCTGTACTGTGCAAAATGGTAGTCACTAGTACAAGTGGCTATTTAAATTTAAATTAATTAAAATTAAAAGCTCAGTTCCTCAGTATTACTAGCCACATTTTGAGTACACAATTGCCACATGTGGCTACTGGCTATTATATTAGTACAGATCTAGAACATGTTGTAAAAATTTAAAATAGTCAGGAGTCTCTCTCCTGACTCTGGGAAATGAACAAAGGGTTGCAGAAGGGGAGATGGGTGGGAGGATGGGGTAACTAGGTGACAGGCATTAAGGAGAGCATGTGATATGATCAGCACTGTGTGCTATACTATATGTTGGCAAATTGAATGTAAATTTTAAAAAATAAAATTAAAAAATTCAAATAGATAATTCTGATCTAGAGGCATACCATTAAACTATTAACAGTGATATGGGGATGCCTGGGTGGCTCAGTGGTTGAGCATCTGCCTTTGGCTCAGGGCAGGATCCCCAGAGCTGGGTTCAAGTCCTGTGTCAGGCTCCCTGTGTGGAGCCTGCTTCTTCCTCTGCCTGTGTCCCTGACCCTCTCTCTCTCTGTGTCTCTCATGAATGAATGAATAAAATCTTAAAAATAAAAACAGTGATGTGTGTATTGTGGGGTAAACTACAGAGAACATTTACAATTTATGTTATATATTTCCAAAATGTCTACTTCTTTGATAACGTACAAGTTTTGTAATGAGAAAAACGTAAATAATATTGAGATAATGAGAGAGAAAGAGTATTATAGTTTTTTGAAAGCAATAACTTTCACTATTGCCAGGATCTTATGTTCAGTGGGAAGAACCATTGGAGGATTTTGAGTTTAAAGTGGCATTATCACATATTTTACTCATATCATATCTTTATCCATTCACCTATGGATGGACACTGTTACTTTTCATATGTAGGCTATTGTAAATAATGCTGCAATAAACATAGGGGTGCATAGATCTTTTTGAATTATTGTTTCATTTTCTTTGGGTAAATACTCAATAGTGGAATTACTAGATCATATGGTAATTCTATTTTTAATTTTTTGAGGAAACTTCATACTGTTTTCCAGAGTGGCTGCACCAGTTTACAGTTCCACCAACAGTGCACTTATCATGATGAGTACTGAGTAACATACAGAATTATTGAATCATTATATTGTCCACCTGAAACTAACATAACACTGCATGTTAATTATCCTGGAATAAAAAAATAAAGTGACATTATCAGATTATGTTCAAGAAAATGACTTTAGAAGCAATTTGGTGTCGAAATCGGGGAGCACCTAATATAGACAAACCAGTTAGAAAGTCATAGTACTTTAGACAACAGATGATGATGAATGTCTTAACTAGGGAAGTGGCACCAAAGGCTTAGAAAGGACGTACAGCTTCAAGGAACACTTTTAAGGTAGAACTGACAGTGGAGATCCCTGGGTGGCTCAACTGTTTAGTGTCTGCCTTCGGCCCAGGGCGTGATCCTGGAGACCTTGGATCGAGTCCCACATCAGGCTCCCTGCATGGAACCTGCTCTCTCTCTCTCTCTCTCTCTCTCTCTCTCTCTCATAAATAAATAAAACCTTTTATAAAAAATGTAGAGCTTGAAAAAATGTAGAACTTACAGGAATAAAAAATTGCCAGATGGAGGGGAAGAGAGAATTCAAAGGTGACTGAGTTTTCAAACTTAGGATACTGGATAGGTGGTAATAGAAATGAAGAGCACAGTATAATTGTGCAATCCCAAACCTATTGTTTTTTCATCCACTTTTTAAAATTAAACCAATATTTATGAGGTTTTACTGTCTATTGAATCTATCCCTCTTCTCCATCCTCACTGTCTTTGGTCTAATGAAATCAGTTTTAGGAAAGGAATACAGATGTTTGCATACAGAAACATGTATGTGAAAAGGATCAGTATGAAGAGTTCTTAGAACAGTGGGCTTGAAACAGCCCAGGGAGTCAGAGAGTAAACATTAAAAACATATTGCAATGAAAAATTTAGGTAATGGGACCAGGAAAGCAAAAAACATTGGGATTGGATATTTAAAGCAGTTATTTATACACACTCTTCAAGTCTCTTAAGTCAGAGACTATATATCTCTGGTAGCCTCCGCTGGAAAAAAAAAATGACAACAGAGAGATGAAAAATCATTCTTTCTTTTTCTTTCTTCTACCAAATAATAGGGGTGGAAAGAAGAGGGAGAATTCTCATGGAGGAATATATAAACAAAACCTAAAATGAGAAAATACACATTCCAAGCTTCTTTTTTTTTTTTTTTACATTACCTATTAAATGATGCAGAGGCCAGGATTCTGACAGAATCAGAAACTAAGTGAAAGAATCAGAAACTAAGTGAATCAGCATAAATGAGTGATGAAGCCTGCCCAGACTGTATTCAGAAGCAGACCTATCCAAAGAAGTCAGAAAGTTCTGCTTTATACTCAGAGCTCTAAAAACCCATAGATATACAAGCTCTGCCAATTTAATTTCCACTAAGTCTTACTTCCACTTAATACCTCAGGATCAAGTCAGAAATACCTCAGAAAGTATTTGAGGTGAAAGAACCATTAGATACTATCTAAGACTTTTATCTGAGGTCCAGGGTTCTGTAGACACTCTATGGGGCACCTGGCTGGCTCATTCAGTAGAGTGTGCAATTCTTGATTTCAGGGTCATGAATTGGAGCCCTACATTGAGCATGGAGCCTACTTAAAATAAATGAAATGCTATTTATAAAAATAAAATCGTGGTCCCTTTCCTGAAATTAAAGTCCATAGCCATATGTATATTTTTCCAGGGGGAAGGGTCAATCACATCCCCAAAGAGTTCTGTGGGTCCCCAAAATGTTATACCATTAGATTCTCATCCAACAACTTTATTTTAGAGATGGAGAAACTCAAACTCAAAAGAGGGGGGAGATTTGCCAGGATATACAGTGAATTAGTGGTAAAGCTGAATCTAGAAACTAAGTTTCTTTCCTCTATTATTTACACCATGATACATTTGCTATCTCAAGAGATCCCATAATTAAACTTAGTGCAAGTTTTTAATAATTATTACCTTTGCAATGAAAACTCCAGAATCCATAATAGCTTTAATGTGTCTCAACCACCCTGAGCTCTCCAGGCCGCTAAGAAATTTACTCATTGTTGGGAGTTTTCAGTTCACAAACTAAGGTAGAGAAGGAAGCAGAGATTGAAATTCACAGTAACCTCAGTTTATTCAAGGGAACAAAGTGGATCCTCATTTTGTAAATGAGGAAGCTAAGGCATAGAGAGTTTAAATGATATGTTGGAAACCAAACAGTGAGTCAAGGACAAGACTAGGGCTAGAGTCTATCATAACCCACAGGTCAGGTATCTGGGGTTTTTTGAGTTGCTTAACTAACCCCCAAGCCCACAGAAATCTCTGGAGAGCTAGAAGACTGATGCAGCATTCATAAGAAAATATCAACATCCCCTCTAATTAAAAAATACATTTTATTCTCATCCTAATTCCACCCATTCATCCTAACTCTGCAGGCTCTTTTTAAAAATTTATTTAAATTCAATTAATTAACATATAGTGTATTATTAGTTTCACTTACTCTGCAGGCCCTTAACATCTGTCTCTATTCTCACAATCCTACTTTCTGTAGCCCTGTGCTATCTCAACAGGTTGAAAACAAATCCCCAATTTTCAGGCACTTTGCACTGATTACCTAGCAGAAGGCATTCTTTTGTCTCAAAAATCTGTGAAAAGTCCCTTTTACTCATACTTCTATAGAAATTCTGAGACAAAAAAGAAAAGAGGAAGAACCCAAGAAGACAAACCCTAATATCCTAAAAATGATACAGATTGAGAGACAGGATCATATAAAAGTCATAAGGGAAAAGTTCTGGTAGACAATATAAGTACAAAGTTGAAGAAAAGAGATGAAAAACAGAGTGCACTGAAGAAGACAGTTTTTCAAGATCACTTCTTTACTGTATTATGGAATCCTGTGTAGTGGGTTTGGGAAAAATGTTCTAGACTCAAGAATCCTGGAAGGCTCCAATCTCACCTTGCCTCTTTTCTCATCCATTATTTTGCAGTAATGGCAAATGACCCCAAATGTCTCTCCTATCAATTCATCTCCTTCACCATCACATTGACAAAATCATTCTGACTCCTTAGAGTAGATTAGATGTGGTTATGTTAGACGATGAAATAAATCCCAAATTCATTTATACTTATGTTGATCTACCCACTCCTAAACATCAGTCTCTGTAACTCTATAGAGAGAAATGATTTCTACAGCAACTGAACCCAGATGGACTCTACTAAGTTATGAAACTGAACATCTTAGTTCCTCTGCCAGACCAACATTGCATAACTCAGTATTATGTAAACTGGATTCATATTATAATTAAAAAACCCTTGTCATCTATTGACTCTGCTTACCTGTTGCTTTTACATTTCACCCCAAATCAGGCATGCTTTTTGTGTATATGATAATGTAAGACTATGGTCTCTGGACTAGCCAAGGTGAAATCCCTGTACCTTCCAAGAGTTTCTGCTGCTCCAGGCTGCTCCATATGACATAGATTTTCTCAATGCCCATTAACCTGAAGTGAATGTTGGCATAGCTGTCTTCATTTTCATACTCTTTCCAAGCTGCTTGGTTGACCATAGCACTCAACTGCAGTAGTTGAGGACAAAATAGAGCAGATAGGGTAAATGATGAAAGAATAGGGTTCATCAATAATGTCTCATTCTAAACAGTCTTAAATCTTATCCATTTAAAAAGAAGTTAAATCATGGGCAGCCCAGGTGGCTCAGCAGTTTAGCGCCACCTTCCGCCCAGGGCATGATCCTGGGGATCCGGGATTGAGTCCCACATCAGGCTCCCTGCAGGGAGCCTGCTTCTCCCTCTGCCTGTGTCTCTGCCTCTCTCTCTCTCTCTCTCTCTCTCTCTCTCTCTCTCTCTCTCAATCTCTCTCTCGGTGTGTGTGTGTGTGTGTGTGTGTGTGTGTGTGTGTGATGAATAAATAAATAAAATCTTTAGAAAAAATAAAAAATTGAACTAAGTTAAATCAGACAGGACATATTCTGGAATGGAGAAAATTTCGCTGAATTTTACATCAGCTATCTTAAGGAACAAAATAGTATAGGGAAAGAGAGGGAGACTTAGTGATTCCTACTTACAAGATATGGCAGCTATGAGGATAACTGATCTGAAGAACTGAAATAATTTTGAACTTCATATCACAAACAATATTTTATTGGCTGAAAAGCCTTTATGCCAAGGAACATGTGGGAGTTCAAAAATCCTTACAGTTGGAAAGCTCTAGAAAGAAATATAAGAGCTTCAGGACCAATTAATATTAAATAGCTATTCTATAAAAATGTCTAATGCATTACTTCATCAGATAAATAACTCACTCACTGATGAAATTGAAATGGGATACCAAGAACTATTTTAACACTACACTGAGTTTCTGATAATCAGAATATTTCTAGGTTATATGAAGAGTGTTGGTCAGGGTAGAGGATAAAGGTGACTTTCAGATAAGAAATATTAATACATAAACTAAAAAGCAGCCAAGATACATTCTATGGTGCTAACCATATTACTAATTAGTTTTCTGTTGTCTGGCCTATTTTCTCATTGCCCAGTACTATGCATTTCAGAAGGCAGGAAGAACATGTAAAATGGACAGGGTGTAGTTTTTGTAGTAATAGAAACGAATGCCATTAAAACCTCAAAAGCACAAACTACTCACCTTAACACATGCAAAGAAAAAGAGCCTGTGTGTCAACATACTGTTTCGAATGCAAGATACTTGTTAAAGGGAAAAATATAATCTAAGTTTGATCTCTTATCACACAGACAATGTCACTAAGCTTTCATTAAGTTAATGACAAATGTTAAAGGATATCTGCAGAGGCACAAGTAGCAGCTACCTAGTAGCAAGGAGGTTTACTATGATTGATGGATGCTTCAGCAAATAAAACAGTAATTACAGCAGTCTTTACCTACATCTGGGCAGCACTAGAAAGCCTAACTACTGCAGATAGCTACCTATATCATACCAGGATACACTCTTTGGGAAAATGTTTGGCAAATCTGAGGAACAGCTATCTATTAGCAGCCTAATGTTCAAGCAGTGAAGAGATCTAATATTTACTGAGCCACAAATATGTGCCAGACTCTGCTAGATCCTTTACATATATTATCTAATTTAATCCTCACTATAGCCCATCAAGATAGGTACTATTATCATTCACATAAAAAATAGGCTCAGGAGGGAGGCTGGGAATATGGCAGAGCAGGAAGAACCTAAGCTTCCCTCATTCCATGGGTGTCACTAAGTAATACTCCAATCAACATAAATAACTCAAAAAATGACCTGAAGACTGACAGAACAACCTCCACAACTAAAGGTAGAGAAGAGGCCACATTGAAGAAGGTAGGAAGAGTGGAGATGTGGTTTGGGAGCAAAATAGACCTTGGCTGTCCACAGTCCACAGGGAACCGGGGGCATGGTGAAGGGTGACAAACAGGCTATCACACCTTGGAGCCCACACGGAGAAGATGAACCCTTATAATATCTGGCTTTGAAAGTGAGAGGTGACAAATTTCATGACAACCACTGGGACTTAAAGTCTAGATTTTAGAAATCAATAAGTTCCTCTCTGGGAGACACCAGAGGGCATTAGGAAGTGGAGTCCTCATGCTTAAAGACACAGCAAAACTAACACCCAGGAGAGCTACGGCATGGAAGTAGTAGCTTGAAAAATGCTGGGGCACTGGAGGGAGAATTATTTACACACTTCAGAGGATGGCCTGGAGAGGCAAGGATTGCAGGGAGCTCCATCCAGGAACAAAGGAGCTGGCAGATGCCATTTCACTTCCCTGCCCCTCGCCATAAACACATGGCCACCTGAGAGAACCAATGTGGCACCCACCCTCACTAACTAACTTGCTTACATCAAGCCCTGTGCCCCCACATTTTGGTGGATCCATCCTTTCCAGACACCTTCACCTCAGTTCCTGAACTGTGAAGCACCTACCCTAGAAGACTCGCACAAATCCCACTAACACATCATTTCCCAAACTGCATGTTTTGTGGGACCTCAGTTCCAGGAGCAGAGGCATATATGATTTCACAAGAGATCAACATATAAATTGTTACAATGTGCCCCATGAGCTAGGTACCAAACACAGCTCACAATAGGCATAGAGCCTCTGCAGACAACTGACCTGCAGGGAAAATGTAGCCAGCACTAAAATAGCAGAGCACACGAAACACATAAGAGACACTTCTTCATGCACCAGGTACTGGTGTACAGGGAACACTTCACTGTATGCCACTACAGGACCTCTTCCCCATATGACCATTATTTTCAAGAACAAGAAACATAACTGAATTTCCTGAGACAAATAAACACAGAGAGAGTTAAATAAAATGACAAGACAGATAATTATATTGCAAATCAAAGAACAGAAAAAAAAAACAGCAAGAGACCTAAGCAAAACAGATATAAATAATATGCCAGGTAGAGAATTTAAAGGAATGATCATAGAGAATTTCACTTGACTTGAGAACATAGTAGAGGACATCAGTGAGATGATTAACAATGAGATAAAAAAGAACCAAACAGATAAGAATACAATAAATGAAATAAAAAAAACACTTGATGAAATAAATACCAGGCTAGAGGAAGCAAAGGAACAAATTAAAGACCTGGAAGAGAGAGTAATGGAAAATAAACAAGATAAACAAATAAGAGAAATAGATTTTTGCAAAATGAGAAAAGGCCTTGGGAATTCAGTGACTCCCTGAAGCATAACATTCACATTAAAGGGATCTCAGATGAAGAGAGAACAAAAAATCCAGGAAGTGTAAGACTATGAGTGTATTTTTCACCAGAAGCTTGGCAGGCCAGAAGAGAGTGAAATGATATATTCAAAATGCTGAAAGGAAAAAAAAATCTGCATCCAAGAATACTCTAGCCAGCAAGGCTATCACTCAGACTAGAAGGATAGATAAAGAGTTTCTAAGACAAACAAAACTGAAGGAGTTCATGACCACTAAATCACCCCTAAAAGAAATACTAGAGGACTCTGGTTGGAAATCAAAGGCCATAAGTGACAGTATGAAAAGTTGGAAGCAAAAAAGCAGTAAAAATATCTGTATCTGTAAAGTCAGTCAAGGGATTCACAAAACGAAAGCATGTAAAATACAACATCATATACTTAAAACTTAGAGGCAGAAAAGTAGAGAATGGATTCAAACTGAAGCTACCAGTAACTTAATATAGACAGCTATATGCAGATGTTATATACAAACCTAATCATAACCATAAATAAAAAACCAATAATTCATATACAAAGAATCAAAAGAAAGGAATCTACATATATCACTAAAAAAAGCCAAGAAACCATGAAAGAGAGCAGAAAAGGATCATAGAAAAACTATAAAAAAAACCACAAAACAAGTAACAAAATGGCAGTATCTGTCAATAATTGTTTTCAGTGTGATGGGAATAAACACTCTAATCAAAAAACATAGAATGAGAACGTGGATAAACACCATCTATATTCTGTCTATAAGAGTCTCATTTCAAATGTAAAGACACCTGCAGATTGAAAGTGAGGGGATGGAGAAACATTTATCTTGAAAATGAATGTCAGAAGACAGTCAGGGTAGCAATACTTATACTAGACAAACTACATTTTAAAAAAAAGACTGTAACAAGAGACAAAGAAGGACACTATACAATAAGAGGACAATCAAACAAAAAGATATAACAGTTATAAATACTTGTGCACCCAACATAGCAGAACATAAATACATAAAACAATTAATAACAAAAATAAAGGAACTAATCCACACTAATACAATAATAGCAGGAAATGTTTAAAACCCACCTAAATGAGTAGACCGATAATTCAAACAGAAAATCAACAAGTGTGCAATGGCTTAAATGACACGCTGGAATAGATGGATTTAACAGATAACATTAAAAATGTTCCTTCCTAAAACAGCACAATACAAATTCTTTTCTGGTGCACATGATACATTCCCAAGAATAGACAACATATTAGGCCACCAAAAAAGTCTCAACAAATTTAGAAAGATCAGAGTTATACCATGCATCTTTAACGACCACAACACTATGAAACTAGAAATCAACCACAAAAAGAAATCTGGAAAGAACACAAATACATGCAGGTTAAATAACGTGCCACCAAACAATGAATGGGTCAACCAAGAAATAAAAGAGGTAATAAAAAATTACATGGAAACAAATGAAAATGAAAACAATATAATCAAAATATTTGGGATACAGAAAAATCAGTCTAAGAGGGGAGTTTATAGCAATACAGGGCTACCTGAAGAAACAGGAAACACCTCAAACAAACAAGCTAACTTTACACCTAAAAAAGTTAGAAAAAGAACAAACAAAATCCAAAGCCGGATATTTCATAGGAAGAAAATAATAAAGACTAAGGCAGAGAAGGAACTAAGATGACAGAGTAATATGAGGACCTTAGGCTTGCCTCATCCCTCAATAACAGAGAGATAAGTATCAAATCATTCTGAATACCCAAGGAATCAATCTGAGGACTGATGGAACAAACTGCACAACTAGAGGGAAAGAGGAGGCCACATCATGGAAGGTAGGAGGTGAAGAGATGCAGTTTTGGGGAGAAACAGATTGTAGGTGCTGCAAAGGTGAGGGAACCCTGCTTGTGAAAAGAGATGAGAGAGAGAAATAGGAAGGCACAGAGTATCAAAAAAGAAAAATAATTCCCCAAAACCACTGACTGGGAAAATGAGAGGGGTTGATTTTTTTTTTTAGTTTTTTCCAACCAGCGGGGCTCAAAAATTGAAGATTTAGAAGTCTATGGTATGGCTAGTATAAAACCCCCAGAGCACTGCAGTACTCTTTAGGGTGGAAAGGTAAGTAACCTGGTGGCAGAGGGCATGATCTGTGAATTACCTGAGACACACTAGCAGAGACGGTTCTCCCTTCTTGGAGCACATCTCACAGTGGTGCAATTGCCTCTCCAGGGACAAATGAGCCAGTGCCATTTCCCCACCCTACTCCTGAGCATAGGTGCAGAGACAGCAGGTGCACTAACTGGGCACTGGCTCCTTAGTGTGATTTGCTCCAAACCCCATGCTTCTCTGCTCTGGTGTTTCTGTGTCAAACTTGCATCAATACCAGCATGGCAAGACCACTCCCAGAAGACCAGCTCAAGTACCTAACACACTAGGTCAGGTCTATAATGTTTGGAGTTTTAAAACTCAGCAAGTCTGGGAGTTAAGATAGTGGAGAAGTAGGGGGATCTTGGGATTTCCTAGTCTCTTGGACACAGCTGTATTGAGATCACATCACTTGGAACACCCAGGAAATAAATCTAAGGAATGAGATAAGGATCTCCATGGTTGGAGGGAGACACCACGACAGGTGCAAAGAGCATAGAAGTGAACTGGGGGAGAGAAAAATCAGTTCTGTGTAGGGGAGGGAACAATTTCCACAGAGAGAGAAAAGGGAAAGAAAGAGAAAGGGATTTTTAAAGGTGCGGTGTTGGGTTCACACAAGACAAAAACTTCTTTGGACCATGGACCGGGAAGCAAGGGATACTGAGTGTCACAGGCTTTTAGCGAACAGTGTGTGGAGCTCAAACTCAAAGATTTTGGAAGTGCAAGACTTTCGTTGGAGTGGAGCTGTGGCATGTACACCTGGGGATAAAGAGGCTGTTGGCCTGGGAGCAAACAAACTGCATCCTTTCTCTCTTGGGTTGCACAAGAAGAGAATGTTCCCCTTCCTGCTGTACATTTGAAAGAAACTATAGTGCCTCTCCAAAGACAAAAGACACTGCAGGCACCAGAAAAATGGTTTTTCATTGGCAAGGGACAGAGGTGCATGCAGAGAGTGGATAACTGGTCACTGCTTTTCATAGTGTCACACCATACATTTCATGCACAAAACAGACATGAAGCTATTTTTCTGAGACAAAGACATCAGACACAGCACAGTGAGGTTCTTCTATAGAAGAGGAACAGGTACAAGTGGTGCAGGCTTCTTTAAGTTTTAGAACTTTGAATTGCATCCGCACTCCAAAGATAAAATGTAGCAAATCCGGCACCAGCATGCTGACATCCCTCACTATTCTGTGAAGGCTTCTTCATTTTTAAAAAATATTTTATTTATTCATGAGAGACACAGAAAGAGAAGCAGAAACACAGGCAGAGGGAGAAGCAGACTCCTTACAGGGAGTCCGATGTGGGACTTGATCTCAGATCCCGGGATCAGGCCCTGAACCAAAGACAGACTCCCAACCACTGAGCCACCCAGGCGTCCCTGTGAAGCCTTCTTCAGCGGTGGAAGGTGTGAGATTCCCTGTCCAGGGAAAAGAGTAGGGTGGAGCCATTCACTCCCTCACCACAAAAACAATGGAACATCAGAAAACAACAAAGCACCTCCACTATAGGAGTGTGCAGCTTACACCAAACACTGCCTCCCTATGCCTAAGAAGTGAATATTACTGGGGCAGGACTGACTTTGAGCCAGGGCAGTGGGCCTCTCCCCCAGAAGACCAGTACAGGCAGCACTCCACATGCACCAAGTCTAATGATCACAGGCTGCTTCAAAAACTCAGTCACCCGCAGTTCTGGTGGAAATATGAATCGACTTTACTTTTATTTTTCCTTTTTTTTCTTTTCTTTGGAATCAGGTTTATAGTTTCTTGTTTCATTGCTATTTGGGGTTTTTTAATTTCCTTTCTTCTTTCTTCTGGATTAGTTTTTTTTTTTAATTTTCCTTGTTCCTTTCCTTCCTAATCAGGCTTATGTTTTTTGATTGTCTGGGTTTCTCATTCTCTTCCTTTTTCTCTTTTTGTCTTTTTGTTGGATCAGGCTTTTTTATTCTTCCTCCCCCCAAAAAAGCTTATTTTAACAAATAAATCAAAGCACACCTAGCTAAAGGTCCAAACAGCACCTCCCTTCTGCCCCAATGCAAGCACGGAGGAGATCTGCAGGGAACTGGTCAGTGGGAAAGAGCAGCCAAATATCAAAATCACAGAATGTACACCAGAAACACTTCCTGAAAACTGGTCCATGGACAATATATGACCTCTTTTGAATGTATCATTACCCCGAGGTGCAGGAAACATAAGCTTTCAAAACATGCAAAAGGGAGAAGCTATTCCAAAATGACAAGACAAAGGATTTCTCCCTAAAACAAAGGTAAACAAGAAATTACAGCCGAAAACTAGCTCAAAATTCAAATAATCAATATATCTAAACAAGAATTTAGAACAACAGTCAGAAGACAGTCATTTGGGCTTCAGAGAAGCATAGAAGACACCCAAGAAAAACTTCCGGCAGAGAAAAAGTACCTAAAAATTAGTCAGGCTGAAAAAAATGCTATAACTGAGATGCAAAACTCACTAGATAAAATTACTACAAGGATTGAAAAAGCAGAGGAGAAAAATGATTACATAGAAAATAAAATTATGACATTTTCACAATATTAAGTCTTCCAATCCATGAGCATGGAATATTTTTCCATCTCTTTGTATCTTCCTCAATTTCTTTCAGAAGTGTTCTGTAGTTTTTAGGGTATAGATCCTTTACCTCTTTGGTTAGATTTATTCCTAGGTATTTTATGCTTTTGGGTGCAATTGTAAATGGGATTGACTCCTTCATTTCCGTTTCTTCAGTCTCATTGTTAGTGTCTAGAAATGCCACTAATTTCTGGGCATTGATTGTGTATCCTGCCACACTGCCAAAGAATTAATATTGTGAAAATGTCAATGTTACCCCAGGGCAATGTACACATTTAATGCAATCCCTATCAAAATACCATAGACTTTCTTCAGAGAGTTGGAACAAATTATCTTAAGATTTGTGTGGAATCAGAAAAGACCCCGAATAGCCAGGGGAATTTTAAAAAAGAAAACCATAGCTGGCGGCATCACAATGCCAGATTTCAGGTTGTACTGCAAAGCTGTGGTCATCAAGACAGTGTGGTACTGGCACAAAAACAGACACATAGATCAATGGAACAGAATAGAGAATCCACAAGTGGACCCTCAACTTTATGGTCAACTAATATTTGACAAACGAGGAAAGACTATCCACTAGAAAAAAGACAGTCTCTTCAATAAATGGTGCTGGGAAAATTGGACATCCACATGCAGAAGAATGAAACTACACCACTCTCACCATACACAAAGATAAACTCAAAATGGATGAAAGATCCACATGTGAGACAAGATTCCATCAAAATCCTAGAGGAGAACACAGGCAACACCCTTTTTGGACTCGGCCACAGTAACTTCTTGCAAGATACATCCACGAAGGCAAAAGAAACAAAAGCAAAAATGAACTATTGGGGCTTCATCAAGATAAGAAGCATTTTGCACAGCAAAAGAGACAGTCAACAAAACTAAAAGACAACCTACAGAATGGGAGAAGATATTTGCAAATGACCTATCAGATAAAGGGCTAGTATCCAAGATCTATAAAGAACTTATTCACATCAACGGCAAAGAAACAAACAATCCAATCATGAAATGGGCAAAAGACATGAACAGAAATGTCACAGAGGAAGACATAGACATGGCCAACAAGCACATGAGAAAATGCTCTGCATCAGTTGCCTTCAGGGAAGTACAAATCAAAACCACAGTGAGATACCACCTCACACCAGTGAGAATGGGGAAAATTAACGAGGCAGGAAATCACAAATGTTGGAGAGGATGTGGAGAAAGGAGAACCCTCTTGCACTGTTGGTGGGAATGTGAAATGGTGCAGCCACTCTGGAAAACTGTGTGGAGGTTCCTCAAAGAGCTAAAAATAGACCTGCCCTACGACCCAGCAATTGCACTGCTGGGGATTTACCCCAAAGATACAGATGCAGTGAAACGCAGGACACCTGCACCCCAATGTTTATAGCAGCAATGTCCACAATAGCCAAACTATGGAAGTAGCCTCAGTTTCCATCGGAAGATGAATGGATAAAGAAGATGTGATATATGTGTACAATGGAATATTACTCAGCCATTACAAACGACAAATACCCACCATTTGCTTCGACATGGATGGAACTGGAAGGTATTATGCTGAGTGAAATAAGTCAATCGGAGAAGGACAAACATTATATGTTCTCATTCATTTGGGGAATATAAAAAAATAGTGAAAGGGAATAAAGGGGAAAGGAGAAAATGTGAGTGGGAAATATCAGAGGAGACAGAATATGAGAGACTCCTAACTCTGGGAAACAAACAAGGGGTGGTAGAAAGGGAAGTGGGCAGGGGGTGGGGGTGACTGGGTGACGGGCACTGAGGGGGGCACTTGATGGGATGAGCACTGGGTGTTATTCTATACGTTGGCTAATTGAACACGAATTAAAAAATAAATTCAAAAAAAAGAAAAGAAAATTATGGAAAATAATGAAGCTGAAAAGAAGAGAAAGTTTTAGAGCACAAACGTAGATTTAGGGAAATCAGCAATTCCATTAGGCAAAATAATATCCATAAGAGTGCCAGGAGAAGAAAATTCGGGGAAAGGGGCAGAAAGTTTATATGAACAAATTATAGCTGAGAACTTCCCTAATCTGGGAAAGGAAAAGGCATTCAAGTCCAAAAGTCACAGAGAACTGCCCTAAAAATCAACAAAAACACGTCAACACCATGATGACATAGAGAAACTTGTGAAATACAAAGATGAAGAGAAAATTCTGAAAACAGCTAGGGAACAAATGTCCTCAATTTGTAAGAGTAGATTCATAATGTTCATGGCAGACCTATCCACTGAAAGATGGCAGACCAAAAAGGAGGGGAAGGAAATATTCAACATTCTGAATGGGGAAAATATGCAGCCAAGAATATTTTATACAGCATGGCTGTCATTCAGAATAGAAAAGGAGTTAAAGAGTTTAAACAAACGAAAGACAAAGGAAAACTAAAGGAGTTCATGAACACTAAAATACTTCTGCAGGAAATACTAAAAGGAACCAATTGAGCAGGAAAGAGAGACCAAAGACAACAAGGGCTGGCAAGGAATAGAAACAATCTTCAGGAACAGCAAGTTTAGAGGTAATACGAGGACACTAAATTCTTATCTATCAATAATTACTCTAAATGTAAATTGTCTCCATGCTCCAATCAAAACACATATGGTATCAGAATGTATTTTTTAAAAAGACACATCAATATACTCCTTGCAACAGAGACTGTGTCTCTGCCTCTCTGTCTCTCTCTGTCTCTCTCATTATTTAATTCTTAAAGGAGGAAACCAGCAAGACGGCAAAGTTAACTCGAAAGAGGATATGAGAACTAGTATTTTATTTTATTTTTTTAAAGACTTTATTTATTTATTCATGAGAGATACACAGAGAGACGCAGAGACACAGGCAGAGGGAGAAGCAGGCTCCACGCAGGGAGTCCCAATGTGGGACTCGATCCCGGGACTCCAGGATCACGCCCTGGGTCAAAGGCAGGCGTTAAACCACTGAGACACCCATGGATCCCTACAACAGACTCACTTTAGACCCAAAGACATTTCCATATTGAAACTGAGGTGGTGGGAACCATTTATCAAGCTGACATCAAAAGAAAGTTGGAGTAGTCATAATTAGGTCCTAGACTTTAAAACAAAGACTATATTGAAAGATGAAGAAGTGAATGACACTATATCATAATAAAAATGTCTATCCATCATGAACATAAAATGGTTGTAAACATTTATGCCCCTAACTTGGGGGCAGCCAAATATATAAAACATTTAATAACAAACTTAGAGAAGCTCCATGACAAAAATAAAATAATAGTAGGAATGTTAATAACCCACTCATAGCAATGGATAGATCATCTAAGCAGAAGATCAATGAGGAAACAAGGGCTTTGAATGACACACTGGACCAGAGGGACTCCACGGGTATATTCAGAACGTTTCACCCAAAACCAGTATGTGCATTCTCTTTGAGTGCACACAGAACATTCTACAGAATAGATCACATTATGTGTCACAAATCAGTGCTGAACCACTTCAAAAAGACTGAGATCATATCAAGCATATTTTCAGACCACAATGCTATGAAACCTAAAATCAACCAAAAGAGATAATTTGGAAGGACCACAAATACATGGAGGTGAAAGAACATTCTACTAAAGCATGAATGGGTTAAACAATGAAATTAAATAAAATATTTAAAAATACATGAAGGCAAATGAAATAACACAACAGTACAAACCTTTAGGATGCAAAAAAGTCAGTCCAAAGAAAAAAGCTTTTAGCAATACAGGCCTTGTTCAAGAAGCAAGAAATTCTCAAATAACCTAATCTTACACCTAAAGGAACAGGAAAAAGAATAGCAAATAAAGCCTAAATCAGGCAGGAGAAGGGAGATTTAAAAATTCAGCGCAGAAATAGTTGATTCAAAAAATTTTTTAAAGGAAAACAGATCAACACAACTAGGAGCTAGTTCTTTGAAGAAATTAACAAAATTCATATACCTTCAGCCAGACTTATCAAAAAGAAAAGAGGAAGGACGCTAATAAAATCATGAATGAAACAGGAGAGATCACAACCAACACTGAGAAAAACAATTAGAATATTGTGAGCAATTACATGCCAACAACTTAGGCAATCTTGAAGAAATGGATAAATTCCTAGATACATATAAACTACCAAAACTGAATTAGGAATAAGCATAAAATATCAACAGACTGATAACAAGCAAAGAAATTGAATCAGTAATCAAAAATCTCCCAAGAAGCAATACTCCAGTGCTGGAAAGCTTCCCGGGGGAATTCCACCATTTATTTATTTATTTATTTATTTATTTATTTATTTATTATTTTATTCATTTATTTCAAAGAGAGAATGAGAGAGAGAGAGTGCAACCAAAAGTAGGGTAAGGGGTAGAGGGAGAAGCAGGCTCCCTACAGACCAGGGAGGCCAATGCAGGGCTTGATCCCAGCACCCTAAGATCATGACCTGAGCTGAAGGTAGACTGAGCCACCCAGGCATCCCTCTACTGAACATTTAAAGAATCAATACCCATTCCTCTGGAATTATTCAAAAACGGAGAAATGGAAGGGAAACGTCCAAATTCATGCTCTAAGGCTAGCATTATCTTGATTCCAAAATCAGACAGAGACCACATTTAAAAAGGAAATAACTGATTAATATTCCTGATGAACATGGATGCAAAATTTCCCACAAGATACTAGCTAATCAAATCCAACAGTATATTAAAATTATTACTCATCTCAACCAAGTGAGGTTTATTCCTGAGATGCAGGGATGGTTTAATATCACAGATCAATGTGAAACATCACATTAAAAAAAGAAAGGATAATAACCATATGATACTCTCAATAAATACAGAAAAAGCATTTGACAAAATACAGTATTTTTCATAAACACCTAACTAGGTCCAGAAGGAGCACACATTAACATCATAAAGGCTGTATATAAAGGACCCACAGCTAATATTATCCTCAATGGGGAAAAACTGAGAGTTTTCCCCCTAAGTTCAGAAATACAAGGAAGTCCACTCTCATCACTGTTGTTCCACATAGTACTGGAATTCCTAGCTTAAGAAACTAGAAAATAATTAAATAGAAGTTATCTAAATTGGCAAGAAAGAAGTCAAACTTTCACTATTTGCAGACAGCATGATACTCTATGTAGAAAACCCAAATGACTCCACCCCAAAATTGCTAGAACTGATACAGGAATTCAGCAAGTAGGAGGATATAAAATCAATTCACAGAAGTCAGCTGCATTTCTATACCAATAATGAAGAAGCAGAAAGAGAAATCAAGGAATGGATCACATTTACAATTGCACCAAAAGCCATAAGAAACCTAGTAATAAAGCTAACCAAAGAAGTAAAAAATCTGTAGTCTGAAAACAACAGAATACTTAAGAAAGAAATTGAGGACGTCACAAAGAAATGGATAAACATTCCATGATAATTAATTAGAAGAAGAAATATTGTTGAAATGCCAATACTACTCAAAGCAATCCATTCATTTAATGCAATCCTTCTCAAAAGACCACCAGCATTTTTCACAGAGGTAGAACAGACCTAAAATTTGAAGGGAATCACAAAAGACGCTGAATAGCCAAAGCAATCTTGAAAAAGAGCAACAAAGCTGGAGGCATTACAATTTTGGACTTCAAGCTATATTATAAAGCTGTAGTCATCAAGAAAACGGTACTGGAACAAAAACAGATAGATGGATGAAACAAAGCTGAAAACTGATAAATGGATCCACAACTATATGGTCAACTAATCTTCATCAAAGCAGGAAGAAATATCCAATGGAAAAAAAGATAGTTTCTTCAACAAATGGTGTTGGTAATACCGGACTGCCACATGCAGAAGAATGAAACTGGAACACTTTTTTACATTGTGCACAAACATAGATTCAAAATGGATGAAAGACCTAAACGTGAGACAAGAATCTATCAAAATCCTGGAGAACACGGCAGCAACCTCTAAACTCAGCCACAGCAACTACTAGCTAGACATATATCCAGAGGAAACAAAAACAAAAATGATCTATTGGGACTGTCTCAGATTAAAAACTTTTGCAGAGCAAGGGAAAAAATCAATACCTCTAAAATACAAGGTACAGAATGGTAGAAGATACTTGCAAATATTTTATCAGATAAAGGGCTACTATCCAAAATTTATCAAGAATTATCAAGCTCAACACCCAAAAAACTTAAAAATTCAGTCAAGAAATGGGCAGAATATATTAGCAGGCATTATTCAAAGGAAGATAGAGAAATGGATATCAGACACATGAAAAGATGCTCAACATCACTCAGCATCAGGGAAATACAAATCAAAACCACAGAAAGATACTATCATACACCAGTCAGAATGGTTCAAATAAGTCAGAAAAAAAAATATTGGCAAGGATATAGAGAAAGGGGAATCCACTTACGCTGTTGGTGCAAAGTGGTGTAGACACTCTGGACAACAGTATGGGAGTTCCTCAAAAAGTTAAAAACAGAGCTACCATATGACCAGCAATTATACTACTAGGTACTAATCCAAAGGATACAATCATAGAGATTCACATGGGCACATGCACCCCAAAGTTTATACTAGTAATATCAACAACAACCAAAACATGGGAAAGAGCCCAGATGTCTTTTGGTAGATGAAGGGATAAAGAAATTGTGGTATATTTATATAATGGAATAATAGCCATCAAAAAGAATGACATCTTTCCATTTGCAATGACATGGATGGAACCATAGTGTGTTATGCTAAGTAAAATAAATCAGTCAGAGAAAGACAAATACCATATAATTTCACTCATATGAAACTTAAGAAACAAACAGGTGAACAAAGGGGGAAAATAAAGTGGCAAACTATTAAGCCAATTCAGTCTATAAAAAACAAACAGGAGAGGGGTTGCTGGAGAGGAGGTGGGGGATGGTTCAAATGGGTGATTAGTATTAAGGAAGGCACTGTCTGTGATGAGCACTAGGTGTTGTATGGAAGTGATGAATCACTAAATTCTATAGGTGAAATTAATATTACACTGTATGTTAACTCTAACTGGAATATAAATAAAAAGCATAAAAGAAAAAATAGACTAGAGTAAAAATAAATGATAGAGAAAGTAAATAAACAATAGAATGTATCAATGAACCCAAAGGGTGGTTCTTTGAAAAGATCAACAAAATTGATAAACCTCTAGACAGACTCATAAAAAAGAAAGCAAAAGAGAGGCTCCCGAATATACAAAATCACAAATGAGCAAGGAGAAATAACAACCAACATCAGAGAAATACAAACAATTGTAAGAGAATATTAGGCAAAATTATAGGTCAACAAATTGGACAACCTAGAAGAAATGGATCAATTCCTGGAAACACATAACTCACCAAAACGGAAGTGATATGAAATAGAAAATTTGAACATACTGATTACAATCAATGACATTGTATTAGTAATCAAAAATTCCCGAAAAAACAAGTCTAGGACCATGAGGCTAGACAGGAGATTCTATTAAATGTTTAAAGAAGAGCTAATACCTATTTTTCTCTCAAACTTTTCCAGAATATAGAAGAAAAAAATACACAAATTCATTCTATGAGGCTGGTATTATTCTAGTATCAAACCAAGATAATGACACCACAGAAGAAGAGAACTACTGAACAACATCTCTGATGAACATAGATGCAAACATCTTCAACAAAATACTAGCAAATGGATTCCAAAAATACAGTAAAAAAAAAAAAAAGACACACAGGTAAGATGGCGGGGGAATAGGGGTCCTCAACTCATCTGGCCCCACAAACGTACCTAGATAACTTTCAAAACATCCTGAACACCTACGAGTTCGACCTGAGATTTAAAGAGAGAATAGTTGTAATGCTACAGAGAGTAAAGTTTTCACTTCTAACAAGGTAGGAAGGCGAAAAAACAAAAAATCAAAAAAGAATAAACTGGGGGAGGGGAATCGCGATTAGCAGGGCTAAATCAGAAAGGAAAAGCCTCTGGAGCAGGAAAGCCCAGCCCTAGAGGACTGGGAACTTTAAAACTCCACACCGGAGTTTTCACTGATAGAAAAGTGCTTGGTAGGGAAATTGGGAAGAATCTCAGGAGGGGTGGTGAAGCCTCAAGGTTCCTGAAGTCAGTATAAGAAGAGGGGCACCCAGGGGAAAGCTCATGGCAAATGCCGGTCCTATATTAGTAAAGGGTTGGAGGGCTGCAGCCCTCCAGGGCATTTGGGAGAAGCCCATCAGTTAGGCAGGCCAGCTCGGAAGCTCCGTTTACCCTAGAGCCCGGCTCCAGAGGGAGGTGGCAGTACTCCATTCCTTTTAGGAGAGGCGGTCCCCAGAGGTGTAGATCAAGTGGCAGAGGGCCCCAGATCACAGAGCGCCCAAGTGGACAAAGCCCGTGATCTTTCGTTCCCCTTGGGACAGGTGGAAGTGGGGAGGGCACAGGACAGTGAGAACTCTCTTGCCTTTGGGCGCCCTGCAAGCTGTGCAGATCAATGCACACATGCCTGCCCCCAGGAGAATCTAGGCCAGTGTGGACTGGGAGATTGCAGTTAGTTATTTGCAGAGAGCTTGACTCCAGAGCTGGAAATCTAGCCGCCAACATTTTTGGTTTTCCTCTTTGTTTCATCTTCTGCCTGGGAGAGGCAAGGCCTCTAGGGAATAAAGGCCTCACTGGATAAACAGCTCATACTGAACGAGCACCTGG
Source organism: Vulpes vulpes (assembly GCF_048418805.1). Classification (NCBI taxonomy): domain Eukaryota; kingdom Metazoa; phylum Chordata; class Mammalia; order Carnivora; family Canidae; genus Vulpes; species Vulpes vulpes. The sequence continues at coordinate 46,796,882 of NC_132796.1, forward strand.
AAAGGGGCGGGGCATCTCTGCCCAGGCACAGACACCTAAATATCAGTACGTGGGACCCCTCCCCGAGACTGCTGGAAGTACAAAGGAAAAGCAAGTTTACTGAGCAAGCAGCATTTGAAAGCTCAAGGACTGAGGAAAAATAGTATATAGAACAAGAGGGTCTCTATCTTTTTTTTTCTTTTTCCATTAAGACTCATTTTTATATCAGACTAAAAAATATTTTTTCTCTTTTCCCACCTTAACTAAAATATTTTACCAGCTCTTCATTGTTATTTCTTTTTCTTTTTGACGTTCATATTTCTACAATAACATGTCTTAGATATATTTTTCACTTCTGGAATACCTTCAACATATTCAATTTAATTTTGATAAATATACCAGAGATGTGTTTTTGTCTTCTGAGGGTTTTTTGTTGTTTTTTCTGCCTCGTTTTGTTTTACAATGGTGGAAGTTAATACCTTCTAAAACATGACCAACGTGCACCCAGAACCAAGTGGAATACCGTGTTGGCTCATTCTGAGATTATACTCTCCCTTCCTTCCCAATCTGCCCCCTTCTTTTCTCTTGTTTATGTTTCCGTGGCTAATGTTGGGGCTTTATATAAGTATTTATGGTTTATATAAATTTGGAATGAGCATCTTGTAATATACAGAACAAAATGCACTCAGAACCAAGAGGATCAACTTCGAGGACCCCTCAGGTAGACTACATTCTCTCCCCAGTACCACTTCCTCACCACCACCAGTCCCATTCTTTTATTTTCTCTTTTCTTTACTTTTTTCTTTTTTCTTTTTCTTAATGCTTGGGTTTTAGTTTTTTTATTTTTCCTAATTTGTTTTTCACCTTAGTGGTCCATTTGTTTTATTTTGCTCTGTTCTACTTTTTCCTTTATTTTTGGGCATCTGACTTCTTCAAAATCATCTAGGGTGTATTTTACTTAGGTCATCATTGATATTTTTGACTCAGCCCACTCATACAGCCACTCTGCACTGGACAAAATGACTAGAAAGAAGAATTCGCCAAAAAAGAAAGAGCTGGAAACAATACTCTGCCAGAGTTACAGAATTTGGATTTCAATACAATGTCAGAAAGTCAATTCAGAAGTACAATTATAAAGCTACTAGTGGCTCTGGAAAAAAGTGCAAAGGACTCTAGAGACTTCATTGCTGCAGAAATGAGCTCTAATCAGGCCAAAATTAAAAACATATTAAATGAGATGCAACCAAACAGGATGTTCTAACTGCTAGGGGTAATGAAGTGGAAGAGAGAGTGAGTAACATAGAAAAGTTGATGATAAGAAAGAAAGCTGAGGAAAAAAGAGAAAAACAATTAAGAGCCCATGAGCAAAGGATTAGGGACATAAATGATAGCTTGATAAGGAAAAATATATGTCAAATTGGGATTCTAGAAGAGGCTGAGAGAGAGAGAGGACCACAAAGAACATTTGAACAAATCATACATGAGACCTTCCCTAATTTGAAGAAGGAAACAGGCATTTAGATACAAGATATAGAGAGGACTCTCCTAGAGCAATAAAAACCATTCAACACCTAGACATTTAATAGTGAAATTTGCAAAATTCAAATATAAATTAAAAATTCTACTTAAAAAATATTTTATGCATTTATTCATGAGAGACACACACAGAGAGAGGTAGTGACACAGGCAGAGGGAGAAGCAGGCTCTATGCAGGGAGCCTGATGTGGGACTTGATCCCCGGACCCTGGGGTCACACCCTAGGTGAAGGCAGACACTCAAGTGCTGAGCCACTCAGGTGTCCCAAACACAGTACATTTCCATTATGACTCCACAACTACTGTTGACATAAGTTCCTACTCCCTGATCTTAGAGACTTCTCAGAATATGCTTTCAAGAATCTCTTGTTTCTTTGAATTAAGTATATCACATGTCCTCGATCATCCACACTTAATTTTGATGTGTGGTGTCACACGTTTATGTGAGAGGCCAGTGGAAAGCTGCATGCAAGGAATGCTTGTTTCTCACACTTAAGTGCATAGCATTTCCAACTCACCTCCACTCCTCTGTTGAGATAGCTTCTACCTCCCCAATAGTGAAAGGCTATAAATGGTCCATAATTCTCCTTTATGGAGAATTTCTCCTTTTGGTCTTTGGTTTTGGAATAAAGGTGATGTTAAAGAGCATCCTACTAAAAGATGAATGGGTCAACCAGGAAACTAGAGAAAAATTAAAAAGATTCATGGAAACTAGTGAAAATGAGATACAACCATTCAAAATCTTTGGGATACAGTAAAAGTGGTCCTGAGAGGGAAATACTTCACAAAAAAAGATTCCCTCAAAAAGTTGGAATAAAACTTAAATACACAATCTAACTTGGCACCTAAAGTAATTGGAGAAAGAACAGCAAGTAAAGCATACACCAAGGAGAAGAAGAGAGATAATAAAGGTTTGAGCATAACTCAATGAAATAGAAACCAGAAGAACTCTAGAATAGATCAAGAAAACAAGAACATGGTTCTTTGAAAGAATTAATAAAACAGATAAATCCCTAGGCAGCCTTATTAAAAAGAAATGAGAAAAGACTCAAATTAATAAAATCATGAATGAAGGCGGAGAGATCACATTCCATACCAAGGAAATACAAATGATTTTAAAAACGTATTATGAGCATCTATAGGCCAATGAATCTAGAAGAAATGGATGCATTTCTGGAAAAACACAAACTACCAAAACTGGAACAGGAAGAAACAGAAAACCTTAACAGGCCAATAACCAGAGAGGAAATTCAAGCAGTCATCAAAAACCTCCCAAGACACAGAAGTCCAGGGCCAGATGGACTTGGATTGGGCAATCCACAGCTGTGAAGTTCCCTAATCTGGGAAAACACAAAAGCATTCAAACCCAGAAGGTACAGAGAACCCCCCCCCCTTCAAATTTAATAATAAACATCAGGGTGCAGGTGTCCCGGTGTTTCATTGCATCTGTATCTTTGGGGTAAATTCCCAGCAGTGCAATTGCTGGGTCATAGGGCAGGTCTATTTTGAACTCTTTGAGGAACCCTCCACACAGTTTTCCAGAGTGGCTGCACCATTTCACATTCCCACCAACAGTGTAGGAGGGTTCCCTTTTCTCCGCGTCCTCTCCAACATTTGTGGTTTCCTGCCTCGTTAATTTTCCCCATTCTCACTGGTGTGAGGTGGTATCTCATTGTGGTTTTGATTTGTATTTCCCTGATGGCAAGTGATGCAGAGCATTTTCTCATGTGCGTGTTGGCCATGTCTATGTCTTCCTCTGTGAGAATTCTGTTCATGTCTTTTGCCCATTTCATGATTGGATTGTTTGTTTCTTTGCTGTTGTTGTTAATAAGTTCTTTATAGATCTTGGAAACTAGCCCTTTATCTGATACATCATTTGCAAATATCTTCTCCCATTCTGTAGGTTGTCTTTTAGTTTTGTTGACTGTATCCTTTGCTGTGCAAAAGCTTCTTATCTTGATGAAGTCCCAATAGTTCATTTTTTATAGCAGCAATGTCCATAATAGCCAAACTGTGGAAGGAACCTCAGTGTCCATCGAAAGATGAATGGATAAAGAAGATGTGGTTTATGTATACAATGGAATATTACTCAGCCATTAGAAATGACAAATACCCACCATTTGCTTCAAAATGGATGGAACTGGAGGGTATTATGCTGAGTGAAATAAGTCAATCGGAGAAGGACAAACATTATATGTTCTCATTCATTTGGGGAATATAAATAATAGTGAAAGGGAATAAAAGGGAAGGGAGAAGAAATGGGTAGGAAATATCAGAAAGGGAGACAGAACATAAAGACTCCTAACTCTGGGAAACGAACTAGGGGTGGTGGAAGGGGAGGAGGGCAGGGGGTGGGGGTGAATGGGTGATGGGCACTGAGGGGGGCACTTGACGGGATGAGCACTGGGTGTTATTCTGTATGTTGGCAAATTGGACACCAATAAAAAATAAATTTATTATTTAAAAAAATCTTGCAGTTAATCCTTTCATAAAGGAATAATTATATGATAAAAATAACCACCCGTATATGATACACTTGTATTTTTTAATATCATGTTTTATTATAGCAGATCAATGAATATTTAAAAATGTAATAATAAAAGATCAACACCATAACATATAATAGTGAAGCTTGGAAATTTCAAGAATAAAGAAAAATCCTGAAAAGAGCTCGAGAAAATAGGTTAAGAACCTGCAGAGGTAGAAACATTACACTGGCAGCAGATCTATCCACAGTGAACTTGCAGGACAGAAAGGTCTGTGAGGCCAGAAAAGGCTGGCAGGATATATTCAGGGTTCTAAATGAGAAAAACATACAGTCAAGAGTACTTTATGCAGCAAGGCTTTCATTCAGAATGGAAGGAGAGATAAAGACCTTCCAGGAAAACAATAAAAAAAGAACTTGTGATCAATAAACAAGCCCTGCAATATATATTAAGTGGCATCTTGTGCAAAAAGAGGCCCATAAGTAACACAGACCAGATTGAAACAGAGATAATCTACAGAAATAGGGATTTTACAGGTAATATAATGACATGAAATTCATACTTTTAAATAGTTACTCTGAATGTAAATAAGCTAAATGCTCCAATCAAAAGTTATATGGGATCAGATTGGATAAAAAAGCAAGACACATTCATATGCTGTCTACAAGACTCTCATTTTAGGCCGAAAAACACCTCCGGATTAAAAGTGAGAGTGCAGAACCATTTATCATGCAAATGGGCATTAAAAGAAAGCTGGGTCACAATCTTTGTAACAGACAAATTAGAGTTTTAACCAAAGAATGTAGTAAAGGAAGTGGGACACTAAATAATTCTTAAAAGGGCCATCCAACAAGAAGATCTAAGAATTATAAATATTTTTGCTCCTAAATGAGAGCAGCCAATTATATAAATCAATTAATAACAAAATTAAAGAAATACATTGATGATAATACAAGAGTAGGGGACTTCAACACCTCATGCACAGCAATGGACAGATATTCTAAGGAGAATATCAATAAGAAAACAAGGGCTTTGAGGGACACACTGGACCAAATGAACTTCAAAGCATTGATATATGCAAAGCATTCCAATCTAGAATAACAGAATGCACATTATTCTCGAGTGCACATAGAACATTCCTCCAGAATAGATTACATACTGGGTTACAAATCAGGTTTCAAATATTATCAAGAGTTTGGGATTATTTCCAGCATATTTGTAGTACACGATGCTTTAAAACTTGAACTAAATTACAACAGAAAATTTAGAAGAAATTCAAATTTAGAGGTTAAAGAATATCCTACTAAAGAGTGAATGAGTGAACCAGGAAATTAAAGAAGAATTTTAAAAATCCACGGAAAGTGGGCAGCCCCGGTGGTGCAGTGGTTTAGTGCCACCTGCAGCCTAGGGCGTGATCCTGGAGACCTTGCATCAAGTCCCACGTCAGGCTCTCTGTATGGTGCCTGCTTCTCCCTCTGCCTGTGTCTCTGCCTCTTTCTCTCTGTTTGTCTCTATGAATAAATAAATAAATAAATAATCTTTTTAAAAAATTCATGGAAAGAAATGAAAATGAAAACACAACTATTTAAAACCTTTGGGATACAGAAAAGGCAGTTCTACGAGGGAAGTACATAGCAATACAAGCCTTTCTCAAAGAATTGGAAAAGTCTCAAAGACACAAACTAACCTTATGCCTGAAGGAGCTGAAGAAAGAACAGCATATAAAGCATATGCCAAGCAAGACAGGAGAAATAATAAAGATTAGAGCAGAATATAATGAAACAGAAGCCAAAAGAACAGTAGAACAGATCAATGAAACTAGGAGCTGGTTCTTTGAAAGAATTAATAAGATCGATAAACCCCTAGCCAGACTTATCAAAAAGAAAAAAGACCCAAATAAATAAAATCCTGACTTAAAGAGGAGAGATCACAATCAACACCAAGAAAATACAATTTTAACAACATATTATGAAAACCTATAAGCCAAAAAATTAGGCATTCTGGATGAAATCAATGCATTCCTGGAAACTTTAAACTACCAAAACTGAAACAGGAAGAAATAGTAAACCTGAACTGACCAATAAGCAGCAAAGAAACTGAATCAGTCATCAAAAAATCTCCCAAGAAAAACGAATTCAGGGCTGGATGGCTTCCCAGGGGAATTCTAAAATATATTTGAAGTACTAAAATCAATTCTTCTGAAGCTGTTTTAAAAAATATAAATGGAAGTAAAACTTCCAATCTCATTCTATAAGTCCAACATTGCCTTGATCTCAAAACCAGACAAACCATACACATCAAAAAGGAGAATGACAGACCAATATCCCTGATAAACGTGGATGCCAAAATTCTCCCTACATTACTGACAAATTGGATTCAACAGTACATTAAAAGGATTATTCATCAGGCCACCTGGGTGGCTCAGTGGTTGAGCATCTGCCTTTGGCTCAGGTCGTGATCTAAGGGTCCCGGGATTAAGTTCCACATCACATTCCCTGTGGGGAGCCTGCTTCTCCCTCTGCCTATGTATCTGTGTGTCTGTGTGTCTCTCATGAATAAATAAGTAAATAATTTTTTTAAAATAAAGGATTATTCATCACGACCAAGTGGCATTTATTCCTGGGATGAACACTTACAAATCATTCAGCATGATACATCACATTAATAAAAAGACAGATAAGAAATAATTATCCTTTCAATTGATACAGAAATAGCATTTGACAAAATACATCATCCTTTCTTAATTAAAACTTTCCATAGTGTAGGGATAGAGCAAACATAACTCAATATCCTAAAAGCCACCTATGAAAAGCCCACAGCAAATATCATTCTCAATGGGGAAAAATTGAAAGCTAAGCTACTCTCCTAAGTTCTGGAACACGACAGGAGTACCCACTGTCACCACTGTTATTCAACATAGTACTAGAAGTCCCGGCCTCAGCAGACAACAGAAAGAAATAAAATGTATTCAAATTGGCAAAGAAGAAGTCAAACTTACACTCTTCCCAGTTGACATGATATATTTTGCGGAAAACCCAAAAGACCACACCCAAAAATTGATAAAACTCACACATGAATTCAGCAACATAGCAGGATATAAAATCAATGCATAGACATCATTTGCCTTTATGTACACTAACAATGAGACACAACAAAGAGGAATTAAGGTATTGATCCCATTTACAATTGCACCAAAAATCATAAGATACCTAAGAATAAACCTAACCAAAAGGTTAAAGGATCTATACTCTAAAAAGTACCCAACCCCTATAAAAGAAATTGAGGAAGACACAAAGAAATGGAAAAACATTCCATGCTCATGGATTGGAAAAATAAATATCATGAAAATGTCTATGCTACCCAGAGCAATTTACACATTCAATGCAATTACTAAAAAAATACCATCTACACTTTCTACAGAGCTGGAACAAAGAATCCGAAAATTTGTATGGAACCAGAAAAGACCCCAAATAGCTGAAGTAAAGTTTAAAAGGAAAACCAAATCTGGTGGCATCACAATGCTGGTATTTGAGGTATATTATAAAGTTGTAATCATCAAGACAGTGTGGTACTGGGACAAAAATATACATAGATCAATAAAACAGAGAACCTAGAAATGGACCCTCAATTCTATGGTCTACTAATCTTCAACAAAGCAGGAAAGAATATCCAATGGAAAAAGACAGTCTCTTTAACAAATGGTGTTGGGAAAATTTGACAGCCACATGTAGAAGAATGACACTGCACCATTTTCTTATACCATACACAATATAAACTTAAAATGGATGAAAAACCTAAATGTGAGACATGAATCCATCAAAATCCTAGAGAACACAGGCAGCAACATTTTTGACAACAGCCACAGCAACTTCTTGCTAGACATGTCTATAAACGCAAGGGAAAGAAAAGCAAAAATAAACTTTTGGGACTTCATCAATATGAAAAGCTTTTGCATAGGAAGATAACAGTCAAGAAAACTAACAGGCAACCTATGAAATTGGAAAAGATATTTGAAAATGACATATCAGATAAAGGGCTAGCATCCAAGATCTCTAAAGAACTTATCAAACTCAATACCCCTGCGAAAGAAAAATCAAGTCAAGAAATAGAAGGCATGAGCAGATATTTCTCCAAAGAAGACATGGCCAACAGACACATGAAAAAATGCTTAAGGGATCCCTGGGTGGCGCAAAGGTTTGGCGCCTGCCTTTGGCCCGGGGCGCGATCCTGGAGACCCGGGATCGAATCCCACGTCGGGCTCCCGGTGCATGGAGCCTGCTTCTCCCTCTGCCTGTGTCTCTGCCTCTCTCTCTGTCTGTGACTATCATAAATATAAATTTAAAAAAAAAATGCTTAACATCAATCACCATTTGATAAATACAAATCAAAACTACAATGAGATAACACCTCATACCAGTCAGAATGGCTAAAATTGACAAGATAAGATAAGAAACAACAAATGCTGGTGAGGTTGGAGGGAATGAACCCTCTTACACTGTTGGTGGTAATGGAAGCTAGTAGAGCCACTCTGGAAAACGATACAGAGGTTCTTCAAGAATTTAATAATAGAGCTACCCTATGACCCACAAATTGCACTAAAAGTTATTTACCCGGAAGATAGAAATATAGTGATCTGAAGAAGCACATGAACCCTAATGTTCAGAGCAGCAATGTCCACAATATCCAAAATGTGGAAAGACCCAAGATATCTATCAACAGATGAATTGATAAAGATGATGTGGTGTATATATATTATATACACATACATACACACACTGGAATATTATGCAGCCATCAGAAGGGATGAATACTTACCATTTACATCAACATGGATGGAACTGGAGGGTATAATGGTGAGCGAAGTAAGTCAATCTGAGAAGACCATTATATGGTTTCACTCATGTGTGGAATATAAGTAACAGTGCAGGAGCATCATAGGGGAAGGGATGGAAAACTGAATGGGAACCCGTCAGAGAGGGAGAAAAAATATGAGACTCTTAACTATAGGAAACAAACTGAGGGCTTCTGGAAGGGAGTGGGTAGGACATTGGGCAATTTGGCATTAAGGAGGGCATGTGATGTGATGAGCACTGGGTACAATACACAACTGATGAATTATTGAACTCCACATCTCAAAGTCATGATTTACTATATGTGGGCTAATTGAATTTAAATTTTAAAAATAATAAAATTTAAAATTATAAAAGATCTAAGAATTGTAAATATTTATGCTCCTTTATCTGGCAGTACCTGAATATATAATCAATTAATAATAAATATGAAGAAACTAATTGATAATGATACAATTATAGTAGGGGAAATTAACACCCCACTTACAGCAATGGAAAGATCATCTAAGCAAAAACTCAACAAGGAAACAATAGTTTCCAGTGACACACAGGACCAGATGGATTTAAAAGATATATTTAGCACATTTCCTTTTAAAACAAAAGAATACACATTCTTGTCAAGTGCACATATCAGATCACATAATGGGTCACAAATCAGGCCATAATCAGTACAAAAAGATCAATTTCCTTCCATGCTTATTTTCAGATCACAACACTATGAAACTTGAAGGCAATTATAAGAAAAAAATTGGAAAGACCACAAGTATACGGAGGTTAATAACATCTAACTAAAGAATGAATGAGTTAACCAGGTAATTAAAGAAAAAAATTAAAAATACATGGAAGCAACTGAAAATTAAAACAGAATAGACCAAAACCTTTGCAATGCATCAGTGGAAGACCTATGATGGAAATATATAACAATACAGGACTATCTCTAAAAGCAGGAAACTTCTCAAATACACAATCTAACCTTACACCTAAAGGAACTAGAAAAGGAACAGCAAATGAAGTGTAAAGCCAACAGAAGGGGAATAATAAAGACTAGAGCAGAAATAAATAATACATAATATTTTTAAAAACCAGTAGGATATCAATGAAACTAACAGCAGTTCTCCTAAAGAATAAATAAAAATCGACAAACCTCTAGCCAGACTATGAAAAAGAAAAGAGAAAGGACCTAAATATATAAAATCACTAATGGAAGAGGATAGAACACAATCAATGCCACAGAAATACAAACAATTCTAAGAGAAGAGTATGAAAAATTACATGGCAACAAATTGGGAAATCTGGAAGAAATGAACAAATCCCTGGAAACTTACAAATTACCAAAACTGCAATAGAAAGAAATAGAAAATTTGAACAGATGCATAACCAGCAAAGAAATTGTATCAGTAATCAAAAATCTCCCAATAAACAAAAGTCCAGGGCCATAAGGCTTCCCAGGGGAATACTACCAGACGTTTAAAGAAGCATTAATACCTATTCTTCCCAAAATGTTTCAAAAAATAAAAATATAAGGAAAATTTCCAAACTCATTCTATGAATTCAGCATTACCTTGATTCTAAAACCAGACCAAGACCCCATTAAAATGGAGAATTACATGACAATATCCTTGATGGACTTGGATGCAAATAATTCTCAAGAAGATATTAGAAAATCATATCCAACAGTACATTAAAAGTATTGTTCACCATGATCAAGTGGGATTTATTCCTGAGCTGCAGAGTTGCTTCAATGTTTGCAAATCAGTGAAAATAATACACCACATGAATAAAAGAAAAGATGAGAACTATATGACCCTGTCAATAGATGCAGAAAAAGCATTTGACAAAATACAGCAATCTGTTGATAAAAAACCCTCAACAAAGTAGGGATAGAGGGAACATACCTCAACATCCTAAAGGTATGTTGAAGCTCCCTGGGACAACATAACAAAACAAAAACAAAAAAAAAGCCCAGGGAGTCCCTGGGACAGTAACAGAGGAACTGCGCCCCGGGAGAGTGCGCCGAGCTCCGTAAAGGTAATATATGAATGACCCACAACTAATATCATTTTCAATGGGGAAAATCTGAGAGACTATCCCTTATGGTCGGGAACAAGACATGGTCGTCCACTTGCACCATTACTATTTAACATACTACTAGAAGTCTTAGCCTCGGCAACCAGAAAACAAAAAGAAATAAAAGACTTCCAAATTGGCAAGGAAGAAGTTAAACTTTAATTATTTGCAGATAGCATGATACTCTATGTAGAAAACCTGAAAGAGTCCACCAAAAAAATTGATAGAATACTTGAATGCAATGAAGTCACAGGATATAAAAATCAACACACACAAATCTTTTGAATTTCTATACACCAATAAGGAATCTGCAGAAAAAGAAATCAAGGAATTGATCTCATTTTCAATTGTACTAAAACCAATAAAATAGCTAGGAACAAAGTTAAGTAAAAAGGTAAAAGATCCGTTGTCTGAAAGCTATAGAACACTTATGAAAGAAATTGAAGAGGACATAAAGAAATGTAAAAGCATTCCACCCATGGATTGGAAGAACAACCATTGTGAAAATGTCTATAATACTTAAAGCAATCTACACATTTAATGCAATCCCTATCGACATACCACCAGCCTTGGGGCTACCGCATGGCTCAGTCAGTTAACCTATTCTTGATTTCAGCTCAGGTCATGATCTCAGGGCCCTGACTTCAAGCCCCCAAGTTGGGCTCCTTGTTTGACACAGAGTCTGTCCCTCTCCCTTCCCTTCTCGTGTGCACGCTCTCTTTCTAAAATAAATAACTCGGGGGGGGGGAGGGGCAAGATGGCGGAAGAGTAGGGTCTCCAAGTCACCTGTCCTCAACAAATTACCTAGAAAACCATCCAATCATCCTGAAAATCTACGAATTCGGCCTGAGATTTAAAGAGAGACCAGCTGGAACGCTACAGTGAGAAGAGTTCGCGCTTCTATCAAGGTAGGAAGACGGGAAAAAAGAAATAAAGAAACAAAAGGCCCCCAAGGGGGAGGGGCCCCGCGAGGAGCCGGGCTGAGGCCGGGGCGAGTGTCCCCAGGGCAGGAGAGCCCCGTCCCAGAGGAGCAGGAGCTGCACCAACCTTCCCCGCGGAAAGGGGCTCCCGGGGAATTGGAGCAGGATCCCCAGAAAGGCGGGGATGCCCTCAGGCTCCCTGGGACAGTAACAGAGGAACTGCGCCCCGGGAGAGTGCGCCGAGCTCCCTAAGGGCTGCAGCGCGCACGGCGGGACCCAGAGCAGCTCGGAGGGGCTCGGGCGGCGGCTCCACAGAGGGGGCTGCGCGGCTCCGGGAGCAGCTCGGCAGCGGCGGCTCGGGCGGAGGAAGAAGCTCCGCGGAGGGGGCGGCGCGGCTCCGGGAACAGCTCGGAGGGGCTTGGGCTGCGGCTCCACGGAGGGGGCTGCGGGGCTCCGGGAGCAGCGCGGCGGCGGCGGCTCGGGCAGAGGAAGAAGCTCCGCACGGAGGGGGCGGCGCGGCCCCGGGAACAGCTCGGAGGGGCTCGGGCGGCGGCTCCGCGAAGGGGGCTACGGGGCGGGAGCGCGAATCCAACAGCGCAGGCTTCGGAGCACAGGGCGCCGGGACACAGCCCAGGATCCGGCCTCCCCCAGGGACAGGCAGAGGCCGGGAGGGCCCAGGACAGCGAGGACGCTCCTGCCTGGAACTGAGCAGATCAGCGGCCCCGCCCCGAAACCCCCAGGCCCTGCAGACGGAGAGCCCCGGAGTTACTGCGGGAGCTGACTTCAGGGTCCCAGAGCTGCCACCGCCACTGTGGCTTCCTCCCGGGGCCTCACAGGGTAAACACCCCCCACTGAGCCCTGCACCAGGCAGGGGCAGAGCAGCTCCCCCAAGTGCTAACACCTGAGAATCAGCACAGCAGGCCCCTCCCCCAGAAGACCAGCAACACGGACCAGTTCCAAGGGAAGTAAGGGTCTTAAAGTATACAGAATCGGAAGATACTCCCCGGTGGGTTTTTTTTTTTTGTTTTTTTTGTTTTTGTTTTTGTTTTTGTTTTGTGCTTTTTTTTCTTTCTTTCTTCTTGATTTCTGATTGCTTCCCCCCCCTTTTTTTTCTTTTTTTTCTTTCTTTTTTCTTTCTTTCTTTTTCTTTCTTTTTCTTCTCTTTTTCCCCTTTTGTTCTTCTTTCTCTTTTTTCTTTTTCTCTTTTCTTTCCTTCTCTCTCTTTTTCTCCTTTTCCCAATACAACTTGTTTTTGGCCACTCTGCACTGAGCAAAATGACTAGAAGGAAAACCTCACCTCAAAAAAAAGAATCAGAAACAGCCCTCTCTCCCACAGAGTTACAAAATATGGATTACAATTCAATGTCAGAAAGCCAATTCAGAAGCACTATTTTACAGCTACTGGTGGCTCTGGAAAAAACCATAAAGGACTCAAGAGACTTCATGAGTGCAGAATTTAGATCCAATCAGGCAGAAATTAAAAATCAATTAAATGAGATGCAATCCAAGCTAGAAGTCCTAACGACGAGGGTTAACAAGGTGGAAGAACGAGTGAGTGACATAGAAGACAAGTTGATGGCAAAGAGGGAAACTGAGGAAAAAAGAGACAAGCAATTAAAAGATCATGAAGATAGATTAAGGGAAATAAATGACGGCCTGAGGAAGAAAAACCTACTTTTAATTGGGGTTCCTGAGGGCACGGAAAGGGACAGAGGGCCAGAATATATATTTGAACAAATCCTAGCTGAAAACTTTCCTAATCTGGGAAGGGAAACAGGCATTCAGATCCAGGAAATAGAGAGATCCCCCCCTAAAATCAACAAAAACCGTTCAACACCTCGACATTTAATAGTGAAGCTTGCAAATTCCAAAGATAAGGAGAAGATCCTTAAAGCAGCAAGAGACAAAAAGTCCCTGACTTTTATGGGGAGGAATATTAGGGTAACAGCAGACCTCTCCACAGAGACCTGGCAGGCCAGAAAGGGCTGGCAGGATATATTCAGGGTCCTAAATGAAAAGAACATGCAACCAAGAATACTTTATCCAGCAAGGCTTTCATTCAAAATGGAAGGAGAGATAAAGAGCTTCCAAGACAGGCAGGAACTGAAAGAATATGTGACCTCCAAACCAGCTCTGCAAGAAATTTTAAGGGGGACTCTTAGAATTCCCCTTTAAGAAGAAGTTCAGTGGAACAATCCACAAAAACAAGGACTGAATAGATATGATGACACTAAACTCATATCTCTCAATAGTAACTCTGAACGTGAACAGGCTTAATGACCCCATCAAAAGGCGCAGGGTTTCAGACTAGATAAAAAAGCAGGACCCATCTATTTGCTGTCTACAAGAGACTCATTATAGACAGAAGGACACCTACAACCTGAAAATAAAAGGTTGGAGAACCATTTACCATTCAAATGATCCTCAAAAGAAAGCAGGGGTAGCCATCCTCATATCAGATAAACTAAAATTTACCCCGAAGACTATAGTGAGAGATGAAGAGGGACACTATCTCATACTCAAAGGATCTATCCAACAAGAGGACTTAACAATCCTCAATATAGATGCCCCGAATGTGGGAGCTGCCAAATATTTAAACCAATTAATAACCAAACTGAAGAAATACTTTGATAATAATACACTTATACTTGGTGACTTCAATCTAGCTCTCTCTATACTAGATAGGTCTTCTAAGCACAACATATCCAAAGAAATGAGAGCTTTAAATGATACACAGGACCAGATGGATTTCACAGATATCTACAGAACTTTACATCCAAACTCAACTGAATACACATTCTTCTCAAGTGCACATGGATCTTTCTCCAGAATAGACCACATACTGGGTCACAAATCGGGTCTGAACCGATACCAAAAGATCGGGATAGTCCCCTGTATATTCTCAGACCATAATGCCTTGAAATTAGAACTTAATCACAACAAGAAGTTTGGAAGGACCACAAACACGTGGAGGTTAAGGACCATCCTGCTAAAAGATGAAAAGGTCAACCAGGAAATTAAGGAAGAATTAAAAAGATTCATGGAAACTAATGAGAATGAAGATACAACCGTTCAAAATCTTTGGGATGCAGCAAAAGCAGTCCTGAGGGGGAAATACATCGCAATACAAGCATCCATTCAAAAACTGGAAAGATCTCAAATTCAAAAGCTCACATTACACATAAAGGAACTAGAGAAAAAGCAACAAATAGACCCCACCCCCAGCAGAAGAAGACAGTTAATTAAAATTTGAGCAGAACTCAATGATATCGAGACCAAAAGAACTGTGGAACAGATCAACAGAACCAGGAGTTGGTTCTTTGAAAGAATTAATAAGATAGATAAACCATTAGCCAACCTTATTAAAAAGAAGAGAGAGAAGACTCAAATTAATAAAATCATGAATGAGAAAGGAGAGATCACTACCAACACCAAGGAAATACAAATGATTTTAAATACATATTATGAACAGCTCTACGCCAATAAATTAGGCAATCTAGAAGAAATGGATGCATTCCTGGAAAGCCACAAACTACCAAAACTGGAGCAGGAAGAAATAGAAAACCTGAACAGGCCAATAACCAGGGAGGAAATTGAAGCAGTCATCAAAAACCTCCCAAGACACAAGAGTCCAGGGCCAGATGGCTTCCCAGGGGAATTCTATCAAACGTTTAAAGAAGAAATCATACCTATTCTACTAAAGCTGTTTGGAAAGATACAAAGAGATGGAGTACTTCCAAATTTGTTCTATGAGGCCAGCATCACCTTAATTCCGAAACCAGACAAAGACCCCACCAAAAAAGAGAATTACAGACCAATATCCCTGATGAACATGGATGCAAAAATTCTCAACAAGATACTAGCCAATAGGATACAACACATTAAGAAAATTATTCACCATGACCAAGTAGGATTTATCCCCGGGACACAAGGCTGGTTCAACACTCGTAAAACCATCAATGTGATTCATCATATCAGGAAGAGAAAAACCAAGAACGATATGACCCTCTCATTAGATGCAGAGAAAGCATTTGACAAAATACAGCATCTATTCCTGATCAAAACACTTCAGAGTGTTGGGATAGAGGGAACTTTCCTCAACATCTTAAAAGCCATTTACGAAAAGCCCACAGCAAATATCATTCTCAATGGGGAAGCACTGGGAGCCTTTCCCCTAAGATCAGGAACAAGACAAGGATGTCCACTCTCACCACTGCTGTTCAACATAGTTCTGGAAGTCCTCGCCTCAGCAATCAGACAACAAAAAGACATTAAAGGCATTCAAATTGGCAAAGAAGAAGTCAAACTCTCCCTCTTCACCGATGACATGATACTCTACATAGAAAACCCAAAAGCCTCCACCCCAAGATTGCTAGAACTCATACAGCAATTTGGTAGCGTGGCAGGATACAAAATCAATGCCCAGAAATCAATGGCATTTCTATACACTAACAATGAGACTGAAGAAAGAGAAATGAAGGAGTCAATCCCATTTACAATTGCACCCAAAAGCATAAGATACCTAGGAATAAACCTAACCAAAGAGGTAAAAGATCTATACCCTAAAAACTATAGAACACTTCTGAAAGAAATTGTGGAAGACACAAAGAGATGGAAAAATATTCCATGCTCATGGATTGGCAGAATTAATATTGTAAAAATGTCAATGTTACCCAGGGCAATTTACACGTTTAATGCAATCCCTATCAAAATACCCTGGAATTTCTTCAGAGAGTTAGAACAAATTATTTTAAGATTTGTGTGGAATCAGAAAAGACCCCGAATAGCCAGGGGAATTTTAAAAAAGAAAACCATAGCTGGGGGCATCACAATGCCAGATTTCAGGTTGTACTACAAAGCTGTGGTCATCAAGACAGTGTGGTACTGGCACAAAAACAGACACATAGATCAATGGAACAGAATAGAGAACCCAGAAGTGGACCCTGAAATGTATGGTCATGTAATATTCGATAAAGGAGGAAAGACTATCCATTGGAAGAAAGACAGTCTCTTCAATAAATGGTGCTGGGAAAATTGGACATCCACATGCAGAAGAATGAAACTGGACCACTCTCTTTCACCATACACAAAGATAAACTCAAAATGGATGAGAGATCTAAATGTGAGACAAGAGTCCATCGAAATCAAAGAAGAGAACACAGGCAACACCCTCTTTGAACTCGGCCACAGTAACTTCTTGGAAGATACATCCACAAAGGCAAAAGAAACAAAAGCAAAAATGAACTATTGGGACTTCATCAAGATAAGAAGCTTTTGCACAGCAAAGGATACAGTCAACAAAACTAAAAGGCAACCTACAGAATGGGAGAAGATATTTGCAAATGACATATCAGATAAAGGGCTAGTTTCCAAAATCTATAAAGAACTTATTACACTCAACACCAAAGAAACAAACAATCCAATCATGAAATGGGCAAAAGACATGAAGAGAAATCTCACAGAGGAAGATATGGACATGGCCAACATGCACATGAGAAAATGCTCTGCATCACTTGCCATCAGGGAAATACAAATCAAAACCACAATGAGATACCACCTCACACCAGTGAGAATGGGGAAAATTAACAAGGCAGGAAACCACAAATGTTGGAGAGGATGCGGGGAAAAGGGAACCCTCTTACACTGTTGGTGGAAATGTGAACTGGTGCAGCCACTCTGGAAAACTGTGTGGAGGTTCCTCAAAGAGTTAAAAATAGACCTGCCCTACGACCCAGCAATTGCACTGTTGGGGATTTACCCCAAAGATTCAGATGCAATGAAACGTCGGGACACCTGCACCCCAATGTTTCTATCAGCAATGGCCATAATAGCCAAACTGTGGAAGGAGCCTCGGTGTCCATCGAAAGATGAATGGATAAAGAAGATGTGGTTTATGTATACAATGGAATATTACTCAGCAATTAGAAACGACAAATACCCACCATTTGCTTCAACGTGGATGGAACTGGAGGGTATTATGCTGAGTGAAATAAGTCAATCGGAGAAGGACAAACAGTGTATGTTCTCATTCATTTGGGGAATATGAATAATAGTGAAAGGGAATATAAAGGAAGGGAAAAGAAATGTTGGGAAATATCAGGAAGGGAGACAGAACATAACGACTCCTAACTCGGGGAAACGAACTAGGGGTGGTGGAAGGGGCGGAGGGCGGGTGTTGGAGGGGAATGGGTGACGGGCACTGAGGTGGACACTTGACGGGATGAGCACTGGGTGTTTTTCTGTATTTTGGTAAATTGAACACCAATAAAAATTAATTAAAAAAATAAAAAAATAAAATAAAATAAATAACTCTGGGAAATGAACAAGGGGTAGTGTAAAGGGAGGTGGGCAGGGGGTTGGGGTGACTGGGTGATGGGCACTGAGGGGGGCACTTGGCGGGATGAGCACTGGGTGTTATGCTATATGTTGGCAAATTGAATATATATATATATATATGCATATATATATATTCACACAAGGAGGAACAGATAAATTAAATATGCCTACATCCATTAAAAAATAAAATAAATAAAATAAAATAAAATAAAATAATATTTTTAAAAAATTCCACCAGGATTGTCACAGAGGTAGAACAAACAATTCTGAAATTTGTATGGATCCAAAAAGACCCCAAACAGCCAAGTGATCCTTAAAAAGAAAAACAAAACTGGAGGCATCATGATTCTGGCTTTCAAACTATATTACAGGGATGCCTGGGTGGCTCAGCAGTTGAGCATCACCTTTGGCCCAGAGCATCATCCTGGAGTCCTGGGATTGGGTCCCACATTGGGCTCCCTGTGTGGATCCTGCTTATCTCTCTGCCTACGTCTCTGCCTCTGTGTGTGTGTGTCTCTCATGAATAAATAAATAAAATATTTTAAAAGAAAGCTATATTACAAAGCTATAGTCATCAAGCCACTATGGTACTGACACAAAAACACATGTAGATCAATGGAACGGAACAGAAAACCCAGAAAGGAGGAAAGAATATCCAATGGGAAAAAAGATAGTCTTCAACAAATGATGTTGGAAAAACTAGACAGCAACAGGCACAAGAATGAAACCAGACTACTTTCTTACACCAGACACAAAAATAAATTCAAAATGGATGAAAGACCTCAATGTAAGACAGGAAACTATCAAAATTCTAGAGCAATGTCTCTGACCTCAGCCACAGCAACTTGGTGTTAGACATGTCTCCAAAGGCAAGGGAAACAAAAGAAAAAATGAACTACTGGTAGTTCATCAAGATAAAAAGCTTGTGCACAGCAAAAGAAACAATCGACAAAACTAAAAGGTAGCCTGTGGAATGGGAGAAGATATTTGCAAACTGATAAAGGATTGGCACCCAAAATCTATAAAGAACTTATCAAACTCAACATCCAAAAATACAAATAACCCAGTTAATGGGCAGAAGCATGAATATAAAATTTTCCAAAGACATCCAAATACCTAACAGATACATCAAAAGATGCTCAACATCACTCATCATCATGGAAATGCAAATCAAAACCACAATGGGATTCCACCTCACACCTCTCAGAATGGCTAAATTTAACAACACAAGAAACAATAGGTGTTGGCCAGTATGTGAAGAAAAGGGAGTCCTCTTGCAGAGTTGGTGGGGATGCAAACTGGTACAGCCACTCTGCAGAACAGTATGGAGTTTCCTGAAAAGGTTAAAAATAGAACTACCCTATGATCTACTAATTGCACTGGTATTTATTTACCCAAAGGATACAAAAATACAGATTTGAAGGGGAAGGCACAGCACAATTACAGCAGCATTATTAACAATAGCCAAACTGTGGAGATAGCCCAAATATCTGTCAACTGGTGAATGGATAAGGAAGATGCACTATACACACACAATGTAAAATTATTCAACCATCAAAAAGAATGAAATCTTGCCATTTGCAGCATTGTGGATTGGGGTACACCTTATTATGCTAAGTGAACTCAGTCAAGGACAAGTATCATATGATTTCATTCATATGTGGAATTTAAGAAAGAAAACAGATGAACATATGGGAAGGTAGGAAAAAAGGAGAGAAGGAAACAAACCATAAGAGACTCTAAATGATAGAGAATTAACAAAAAATAAATAAATGATAGAGAACAAACTGAAGGTTGATAGAGGGAGGTGGGTGGTGGATGGACTAGATGAGTAATAGGTATTAAAGAGGGTACTTGTGATGAGCACGGGGTGTTGTATATAACTGATGAATCATTGAATGTTCTCCTGATACTAATATTATACTGTATATTAACTAACTAAAATTTAAGTATTTAAAATATACATACACATGCATAAAGGAAATCACATATACTTGATAATGAAAAACAATTTACCCAGTTTTATCTTCATTTATTTTGACCCTGCTTCTTTCCTAAGTGAATTTGAAGTGGTTTGTAGTAAAAAATATATATATTATAATATATGTTTATATTATATATTATATAATTAGGTTATTAGAACAGAAAAAGTCATAAAGAGGAAGAGGAAGCAATTATACCAATTGCAAGGGCTAATATAGTTAATATGATTGAACACTAAATCTGGTTATTAGTTTCCTGGCAGTCAAGCCAAAAAGTACCTTGTTTTAGGAAAATTTAATGTGAATCATAATCTTGGGAGCAGATAGGGTGGCTTGTAAAGCACTGTGTAAACAGTAGAGTACTATAAAGTATTACTACTACTGCTAACTACTACTACTACTACTACTACTACTACTACTACTACTACTACTACTACTATCATTTTCCAGAATGGTATTCTATACCCATCTGACACTTCCAATTATTTTGGCTGCTGTTTCAATGGCAATTTTACACAATTTATCACATTCTGAACCTGCCATACATACTAAAGAAGAAAAAAGACAATGCTGCTCTGCCACTAGCTAGATGATTGACCTTGAACAAAAAACTTCAGCAATCTGGATCTCAGCTTCCGTATTTGTGACATGAGAGGTTTGGACTATCACTAGACAATCTTATTTTTTACCTATTCATGTATTTATTTGTAAGCAGCTTTATTGAATTTGACATAAAATTCACTTATTTTATATGTAAAATTCATTGATTTTTTAGTAAATTTACAGAGTTGTATACCATCACCACAATATAAAATTTTAGAACATTTACATCATGCCAAATAAAACCTGTATTTCCACTTCTCATTAAGATCATTTATTTTTTTAAGATTTTATTTATTTATTCATGAGAGACCCACACAAAGAGAAAGAGAGAGAGAGAGAGAGAGAGAGAGAGAGAGGCAGACTCCATGCAGGCAGTCCCTCCAAGACGTGGGACTTGATCCCGGATCTCCAGGATCAGGCCCTGAGCTGAAGGCAGGCACTAAACCTCTGAGCCACCCAGGCTGCCCTCATTAAGATTATTTAAAAGTTCCTTTCTGGGAAGACAGAATATGAAGACTCCTAACTCTGGGAAATGAACTAGGGGTGGTGGAAGGGGAAGAGGGCGGGGGGTGGGGGGTGAATGGGTGACGGGCACTGAGGGGGGCACTTGACAGGATGAGCACTGGGTGTTATTCTGTATGTTGGCAAATTGAACACCAATAAAAAAATAAATTTATTATAAAAAAGAACCAAATTAAAAAGTAAAAAAAGTAAAAAATAAAAGTTCCTTTCTGAATTTTATATTCTGTTTCTAGACTTGAAAAGCTTTAGCTGCTCTTTGCTACCTATACCACTGACCATTGAACAACATTGGGGGTTAGGAACACCAAACGCCACACAACTTAAAATCTGCATAAAACCGTTTACTCCCCAAAACGTAACTACTACTGGAAGCCTTACCAATAATATAAACTGTTGATTAACACATATTCGGTATGCTATATGTATTATATCCTGTATTGTTACCATAAAGTAAGCTAGAAAAAAATACAATGTTGTTAAAAGTATCATAAAGAAGATAAAATACATTTATGGTACTGAATTTTGCGGAAAAAAAAATTGCATGTAAGTAGACCAACGCAGTTCAAACCCATGTTTGTTTAACTGTACAACCCAATTCAAATTCCTCAATATAACATTCAAGCCTCTACAATCTACAACATCTATCTCTCTGTTTCTCTCACTCTCTTGCCCTGATGAGTTATGGTCTTACAGTTCCCTTGGTAGGGAGTCCCTCTCACCTCCCCAATCTCTAAAGAGTAAAATCCTATTGATTATTCAGACTAACTGCCACTCTTCCATAAAAATTTCTTCATTTAATACTCCTCACATTCATCTAGAACTAGACCTTATTTGCCTTTTAATCTCTGATAGTATTTCATTTGTCCCTGTTATGAAAGTTCTTTCCTTTGTGGATCTTAGGTCTATTACCTCCTCATCTTACTTGATCAAGATATCTTAGAAGACAGTTGCTATAACTAAGACAGCTATGTATTCCTAACAACTCCCAATGTTGCATTTTGTAAATAATAACAATTAATCATGATGATGATGATGATAATAACTGGTAGCTAAATTAAGCACCTACAATTGCCAGGCAGTGTTCTAAGCACTTCTACAAATATTAACTCTTTCCATCCCTATAGCTATCCTGTGAGATAGGTACTATTATTATTATTACCACCATTTTCCATATAAAGAAACAGCACAGAGAAGTTACACTCTTGCCAAGATCATAAAGTCAAGTAGTTGTGTTGAGATTTGCATTCAGACAGCCTGGCTCTAAAACATACACTCTTAGCCACTATAGTACATTTCTAAGCCAGCTGAAACTCAGTAAATGTTAACTGAAAGAATCCATTCTGGAAAGGAAAGGTAATTAAGAATTCTAAGTGCTGATACAGAAGTAAAAAAGGACAAATTCTGATTTGGACAGGAGAGTCACTGAACTTTTGGGCAGGTGCTACAAAAACCATTGTTAAATTCTAAGGTTATAACTAACAAAGATAGTTCCTCGCTCATACATAGGTGGTGAGAGTGCAAAATTGGTAGTTTCTATCCTAGATGAATATATGTGTATTCTATGATCCAGAAATTCCATTTCTGTGTATACCCAACAAAATCTCTTATGTGTATACACCAAAAATGTTCTACTTGTAATAGAACTAGAAATCACTATCAACAAAAATTAGATAAATCACATGTGGCATGCCAACAAAATAAAACACTATATAGCAATGAGAATGATCTATAACTACAAGGAATAATATGGATGAATATTTCAAACACAATGTTGAGCAAAAGAAGCCAGACACAAGGGTACTATGAATCCATGTATATTAAGTATATAAAAAAACAGGCAAAAATAATCTATTCTGTTAGAAATCAAGATAATGGTTACCCTTGGGAAGAGTACTGACTAGAAGAGAAATGTTCTGTTTCTTGATCTGGGTGCTGGTGTGTGCAGTTTGTGAACATCCATGGAGTATACATTTATAATAATAATTTATAATAGATTACATTATGTAGACAAACTTTTTTCTATGTGTGTTACACTTCAATAGTTTTTTTTAATTAGTGCCACCCTAATCCTTCCCAGAAACTCATAATAATAAAAGAAAAAACATAGACTTGTAGTAGCATACCACTTGTGGACACTCAGCGCTACTGGACACCAAATGAAATGCCGTTTTATTTAAAGAACTTTTTCATTTGTATTCCAAGAGTCACAATGTCATTATCCATGCATTACAAATGGAGTCTGGCCATAATTTCAATTAAAGTTTTTCTTGAGCATTAACCCCATCCCCATAACAGTCTGAAACCTGAGGACTCCTATCTTTATTACACAACTCACTTCACCTCTATGGGTCTCAGTTTCTTCATCTATAACATATAAATAATAATAGTACCTCCCATATAGGTTGATGTAAGGGCTAAAGACATATTTCATGGAAAGCATCTAACACAGTGCCTGCCACATAGATAAATATTTGATGTATTAGCTGCTAGTATTATTTTCATATACATGGGATAATGACATCTTCTCCCTTGCCATATAGCTAGCCCAGTTTATAGCTTTAATCTCCCAACCTGAGAATTTCAATATTTTAACACTAAAGCACAAGGGCAGTTCTGCCTCCCTGCTCTCTCCGAGGTCAAATGAGAAAAAGGGAGTAAATTTGTTTTTAACTTGTTTATTCATTTGGAGAGAGAGAAAGAGGACACAGGCACAATGGGGAAGGGCAAAGGGTTAAGGGAGAGAGAGAATCTCAAGCAGACTCCCCAGTGAGCATGGAGCATGAGGCAGGGCTTTATCCCATGACCCCGGGATTATGACTAACTAGGGATTGTTGTAAGTAGGCGCCAATAGTCTGGCGATGCCACCTCTTGGGGTTTTCCTCCCAGCTGAATAGTGCCAGGTATACTGTGCTACACCTCCTTCCTTCACCCATAGCCCAGCTTGGGCTAGAGAGATGCTGTAGCCACCAAACCCAAAACTACACTGAATCAGGGGCAGTGGTAGTGGTCTGGGAAATCGTCGTTGGCAGGTTAGGGGCAGGGAGTCAAGAGGAGGGTAGGATATAGATGTATTCGAGAAAGGCGGTTACAAGCGAGGCGAGTGCATATTAGGAGCCTGGAGTAAGAGGGTGTGTGAGGTGACTGCTCGAATGCCAGAAGGAACTGAGGTCTGAGGGCAAAAGGGCAGGGAGGGATTCAGCAGGCACACACCCAGTGTTGCATGATGGGATGGTTCGCACAGACCACCTTTGCTCTGCACCACACAGGAAGGCGGGTTCTGAGAAGAGTTCAATTTGGTTGAAAGGGGCTGTGAACTGTGGGGGGCACAGGTCCCAGAACAGGAAGAGGATGTCAAAGAGCTCCCAGAAAAGGTTTGAGAGGGTGTGCCTGGGCTCTCGGTTGGATACCTGAAGAGAACTCCCCGCTCCCAGCCTCTCCAGTGCTTGGGCACTGGCCTCTCCTAATTTTCCTCCTTACCTAGAGCACAATCATTTGGTCCATGTTCCCGCCACCTGAAGCCCTCAGGGCTACTTGAGCTGTCACTGCCTTCACTGCTCCACCACTCCCGCTGCTGCCACCTACCCAGCTGCCAACTTGACCAACCTAAGCTACAGACCCATGGCCCCCACTGTCCTGACACCAGCTCTAGTCACATGATCCTCCTGGAGATTTCTATCACAACATTTCGCCTGTGGCCTCTCCCGCCATCTTGCTTCCTGACAAGTGCACTTTGTGGTGGAGAGCTTAAGGTTTTCTTATTTGGGCTATAGGCTTGACCCAGGAGTTAAGTCTCAGACTCAAGTACTGCCTCTCTTCTCACACCCTTTAATGCTATAAGGGTTCTGAGCCTCTATATAATTCCACTATTCTCTAAAGTTAGCAGTGATGGCACTCTGCAGAGATACCCCAGACAATTCCATTCTGGCAACTGGGTTTCTGAAAAGCTTCCTAACTGTGAGATCCTGGATAAATCACAGTAAAATACTTTTTGAAATGTTGTATAAGCACATCCTCCTCTCACTCCCCTATTTTACTAGTCTGCTAATAAATCATTAACCTAGCTATGTCCTGGAAAATTGCAGTAGCTTCATAATTTGTCTTCAAAGATGTGAGGAAAGGACCAAAGACCCACCAAACCACCTCTCAAATGAAGTGCTGACAGGTGCAGTCATTCATTGGTACTCTCTAAATCAGACTTGCAGTGGAAAAAAGAACAGTCTGGGAATTGGAAAACCTGATATACTATAAATGTCATTTATTATTTATCTCCTCATCTAGGATGTCAGCTTAAGCAGCAGGAACTTTTGTTCACTGCTAGATCTCCAAAATCTAGAGAAGACCTGGCACACAGTAGATACTTAATAAATATTTGTTGCATAAATAAATTTTCAAAGCTCTCCCAGATTTTATCCACCATTAACTTTAGTCATCCTCCCCTAACATTTCTTCCTTAAGGCAAGTTATTGTCATTTCAGAGGAAATTAAGGGACAGACAGTACCTTGCCAAAGGTTGAAGAGGAGTCAGAAGTCAATTTGGATCCCCACTAGAGTAAAGAAAGCCTAAAGATAAGAGAAGAAATATAGGAAAATAAAGTATTAGACTCAAAATATCTTCAGTAAAAAGGATGCTATCATCATCTATTTATTCTTTGTCTCCCCCATTATGATGTCAATTCCATGAGGTTTCTCTGTTCACTACTGTATTAGAGTGCTTAGAAAAGTACTTGACACATAATGAATACTGAATGGCTAGATAGGAATAAATAAGTCTAAACTCACAGCTGGTGTGGGCCAGAAGATAAACTGGAAGGAAAAAATATGGAGGCAGGGAAACCACGAGGAGGCTATTGTGGTTTTCCCAAAAGGAGCTGTAAACTGGTGAGTTTGTGGGATTTTCAACTTTGTACCTAGAGTTCAGACCTCAGCAGGATTAGCCAACATCTGACATGCTAGTGGCTGCAGCAAATCTGTCCTATTTTGTAACCAAACCTCCAACTGACTATTTGTGTTCTACTCTGAGGGCTTTTCCACTGTTGGGAGTTGGTGTTCTGTGTATGGTGTCCTAGAGAAGTAGGTGTGCTTTGCCCTATTGTCTGTTTCAACAGCTAGAGGTACAGAAATCTGCTGCCAAAGGTCACCCATGATGTGGTGGATGATGACTATTATAAAGTCACAAAGCCTTTGTGACCTCACTCCTGTTCAAGAGGTAGCTTGATAAATCACAGTAGAAGGCAGCTGGACCATATCTTCATACAAGTCACCAAGACCTGCTCTACTTTGCTGCTGGGGAGAGGCCATCAGAAACAGACTGTAGTTTTAGGTTATTTCAGTCTCAGCTTATCAGTCATCCTAAGCCAACTGCTAACAAACTTATTTTGCAGACCAAATTACTAGAAATCACTTTATTTTTTCTTTTAGAGACCACTTATTTGAACCATGCAGTGCATAGGGGATATCAGCGAAGAGGTCTGGCAAGACTGCATCACCCTCTTCCTACAGACTGGGATGTGCTGTGATGCAGCGATTATCACCAATTCCCCACCATGGTTGTTAGCTTCTTACCCTGAAGGCAACTTGCTCCAGTTGACCCAGGAAGAAATTCAAATCTTGCTGGCGAGAGAGGGGAGAGAGAAGTTGTTTCTTCAAGGAATCACCCTTGCAGGGACCAAATGCTTATTGATTCGGGACAACCTTTACACTGAGGGCAACAATACCATGGACCTCCGCACCAAAGGCCAGAGTCGGGGCAGCCAGGCAGTTACTGTAGTTCAGATTGAATCTGTATACCTTGTGGTGATGGGACAAAAAGGAACAGAAGGAGGTCCTCTCAACCTTAAGGCTTTTGAGATGGCAGGATACATCAAAGAGGCCATTCATCAACACATGGCCCATTTCTAACCAAATAAAAAGGAATTGATGTTTGACCTGGTATTTGAATTCAGTGTTATCTGTATTACCTGCTAAGTTAATCTGGTCTTGTGGAAAAAAGAGAGATCCCATATCATGTTTGGAGTTGGTGTGTATCTGTGCGTGTGTGTGTGTGTGTGTGTATGTATGTGTTGGTTGAGAGGGGGGCAGATTGAGGCATTGTGTTAAAGTGTTAGGGCTTCTAGGCCTTTTTTACACCTAGAACATCATCCTTCCTCAGCACCCAGAGGAAAGAGAAATAGATTGGGAACTAGGAAATTTTGGTTCTAATCCCAACTTTTTCCTTACTTCCTATGAGATCTTTTTCTCTCTCTAAGTCTCAGTTTCTTATCTATATAATGAAGAGCATACTAAGTCTCTGTGGGCCCCTTAAACTCTGAAAATCTAGGATCTTGTAATGTCACACAGATCCTCCAATGTCTAGCTCAAGTACTCCCTCCTTGAGGAAGCTTTCTCTACCTTCCTTGACCCTCGGGGTTGATACTGATTTAAATTTTTTTTAATTTTTTATTTATTTATGATAGTCACAGAGAGAGAGAGAGAGGCAGAGACACAGGCAGAGGGAGAAGCAGGCTCCATGCACCGGGAGCCCAACATGGGATTCGATCCCGGGTCTCCAAGATCGCGCCCTGGGCCAAAGGCAGGCGCCAAACCGCTGCGCCACCCAGGGATCCCCCTGATTTGAATTCTTAAAACATTAACTATCTGGGTCATTTATTTGGCCCTTAATCACACTCTGCTGAAAATTTCTTGGATGACTGTTTTATGTTCTTGTTTAAATTTCCACACACGTAGGTTTTATATCCCAACTTTATTATAAACTCATCAAAGGGCAGATGATGTGTCATCTACTTCACTACTTACCTCCTGGGATAACCCAGCACTGAGCTCTGACAGGGGATTTGGTTATATGGTGAAAATTACTTATCCGGAAGAGAGAGACTTTCCAAAGTGGAGATTCTACTATGTGTAGATGATCCAGGGTGCTTGTGGCTAAATTTTCCTTTTGGAATTTGTAGCTCACTTTTGGACCATTTATCTGTTTATTGTTCTCACTGTCAGGATGGGTATGGATGAAGGTGAAAAGAGGTAAAAAATGCTAACCATTCAATCTGGCTTGCTGTTAGCAGCTCTGAGGAATCTGGGGTGAGATAAGGCAGGAATGAAAAAGATGAGGTTGAGTAATAAACCATAGTGCTTATTTGATCCAGTTATTATTTAATCCTGCTGTCACAAGTACCCCAGGATCAGGGATTATGAAGAACCCTCTTCTGTGTTCATTACAAGGACCTACCTCTACAACACCCACAATATATACCCTTACAAGCTTATAAAGTTCAGGGTTTAAACATGGAGGTTGTCAAAATCTCTAGAGCAGTGCTATTCAATGCAAATATGCTAGTCACATATATAATTTAAAATTTTCCGGGATCCCTGGATGGCGCAGTGGTTTGGTGCCTGCCTTTGGCCCAGGGCGCGATCCTGGAGACCCTGGATCGAATCCCACGTCGGGCTCCCAGTGTATGGGGGCTGCTTCTCCCTCTGCCTGTGTCTCTGCCTCTCTCTCTCTCTCTCTCTCTCTCTCTCTCTCTCTGTGACTATCACAAATAAATAAAAATTAAAAAAAAATTTTCTGGGCATCCCCGGTGGCTCAGTGGTTTAGCACCGCCTTCAGCCCAGGGCATGATCCTGGAGACCCAGGATCGAGTCCCACGTCGGGCTCCCTGTGTGGAGCCTGCTTCTCCCTCTGCCTGTGTCTCTGCCTCTCTCTCTCTCTCTCTCTCTCTCTCTCTCCCTGTCTTTCATGAATAAATAAATAAAATCTTTTTTAAAAAATAAAAATAAATAAAATTTTCCAGTAGCCATGTTAAAAAGAAGACAAGTGAGTGTAATTTTAGGAATATATTTTATTAAACCCGGTACATCAAAATATTAGTATTTAAACATATATTCAATGAAAATATTGCTGATGAAATATTTTACATATTTTTATGCCAAGGCTTCAAAATCTGGTGTGTATTTTATATTTGCAAAACACCTCAATTCAGAAAAGCTTCATTTTAGGTGCTCCATAGTCACATGTATCTAGTGGCCATTGAATTGGTCAGAGTGGGTTTAGGCCAACCCCATCAAATGTTTGAAACCCCTCTGAAACATCCCTGGTAGCATACCCATCCATTTATTTTTTTAATAATAAATTTATTTTTTATTGGTGTTCAATTTGCCAACATACAGAATAACACCCAGTGCTCATTCTGTCAAGTGCCCCCCTCAGTGCCCATCACCCATTCACTCCCAGCCCCCGCCCTCCTCCCATTCCACCACCCCTAGTTCGTTTCCCCGAGTTAGGAGTCTCCCATGTTCTGTCTCCTTTCTGATATTTCCCACACATTTCTTCTCCCTTCCCTTATATTCCCTTTCACTATTATTTATATTCCCCAAATGAATGAGAACATATAATGTTTGTCCTTCTCCAATTTACTTACTTCACTCAGCATAATACTCTCCAGTTCCATCCATGTTGAAGCAAATGGTGGGTATTTGTCATTTCTAATGGCTGAGTAATATTCCATTGTATACATAAACCACATCTTCTTTATCCATTCATCTTTCAATGGACACTGAGGTTCCTTCCACAGTTTGGCTATTGTGGACATTGCTGCTACAAACATCGGGGTGCAGGTATCCCGGCGTTTCATTGCATTTTATACCCATCCATTTTATCCAACACACCCCATGCCAGGCACTGCCTAGGTAATTAAATGTCAATAAAAAGAGGAAAAAGAGGTTTCTTAGATAAGATTCTAGTGGGCACAAGATAAATGAAAAGATTAATTATAGTACCATAAAGTAAATGCTATGAAAAACTTTGTTTATTCAAATACGCATTGAGCTCCCATTATGTGTCAGGCACTGTTTTAGATATATCAATAGCCAAAATACACAAAAAAAAATTTATGTTTGTGGAGCTTATATTGTAATGGAAGGAACAGACAATATGTATCAGGAGATGATAAATGTTATAAAGACAAACAAAGCAGTATAAAGGGAGAGAATGATGGAAGAAACGGTTTTAAGCAAGGAGGTCAGAGGCAGCCTCTCTGGAGAGAAGATATCCATGCAGAGGCCTAATGAAGTGGAGTGAGCCATGTTAAGAGCTGGAGGAAGTTGTTTCAGGCAGAGAAGAACCCCTTAAAAGCCCTGAAAAGGGGAAACTGGGTGGCTCAGGTGTTAAGCATCTGCTTTTGGCTCAGGTCATGATCCCAGGGTCCTGGGATCAGTGCCATATCAGGCTCCCTGCAGGGAGCCTACTTCTCCTTCTGCCTATGTTTCTGTCTCTCTCTCTGTGTCTCTCATGAATAAATAAATTTTTAAAAATCTTAAAAAAAATAAAATCCCTGAAGAAGGAATGTGCCAGGTCTGTTAGGGAACTATGAGGAGGCCAATGAGATTGCAGCCTCTCAGGACAATGGCCCTTTCCCTCTCCATCTGCAGCATCCTGAAGCAGAATGGTAAGGCAGCAGAAGCTCACTCCCAGGGTGAAACAGCAAAGCAGAGCAAAAGCCTTCATCATCCTCCTGAGGCTGGGACTTCTCTTTCTAATGAAATTGCCTTAACTTTTTTTGGCAGCCACATCATACTGCTGACTTACATTGAGCATCTAGTTAACAAAACCCCCTAGGGGTTTTTCATACTGGCTGATGTTAAGAAAAGAGCTTCATATATTGGCAAGGCAATAAACCAAGGGAAAAAATCAAATGTAAGTGATTTATAGAACCTCAATGTGGCATGATTTATATTACAGAAAGGAAAAGTGAGATAAAGGGTGAGGAAGGTGAATTCTTAAGATATTTGAGCCTTCTATATCACTCTTTGCATCCTGGATTTCCCAAGCAAAGAGGTATGTTCAGGAAATAGAGCCACTGAGGAAAAATGGTTTTTCCAGGTAGAGAGGCCCAGGCAAATCCTTCATTAGAGGGCATGATAAAGTACCCAGTTGCCCCATTGAAAAAGAAACTTAATTAAGTCTGTGGCTGACTGAGGCCCAGGGTGGTAAGCTGGGAAGGGAAAGAGAGTGCAGGTAGTTAGCCACCAAGCAAGGATCCTGTCCTTTCCAACCAGAGAAATGCACTTTACTTCTAGACAAGACCATAGCCGAAGCCTTTTGCTATGGTAAAGTCTTTCCTTAGAGACCGAATCTGCCTTGCATAAATAAGCTTGAACTGAATATGGACAGAAACTCATTCTAGCTGTCCTATTTCCAAAAGGCATTAAGGGAGACCATTATGGGGGGGTGCTCAAGGTTAGAACAAGGAAACTTGAACCTTGTTGTAAGGACTCATCTCCTTTTTCTATCCAACCTTTGTGCCCCTTCCTTGTGTTTTGGGTGCTCCCAGTGGAAATCAGAAACTACCCTTAACATTTATTTTGCTGCCTTGGTGCCATTTTTCCTCTCTTGTACCCCACAGTCCAGCCACAGTGAACAACTCAAAGTTTTCAGGACATGCTTCACAATTTTCCCCATGGTGTTTTCAGAAACTACTACAACATGCCCTCCACATCTCATTGCCTAACAATCTCAAGTTCATAACCTACTCATTTTTAGGGCCAGCCACCAGGCCATTCCTATAAAGATATTTTACTTATTCCCCAGATTTGGAGGTATTTCTTAATGCTTTGAAATCTTCTACCTTGTCCCTTGCACCTTCCCAGGACACTTAACTCTTTCAAATTTTAGTTCTTGGGGATCCCTGGATGGCTAAGTGGTTTAGCACCTGCCTTCGGCCCAGGGCGTGATCCTGGTGTCCCAGGATCGAGTCCTACATCCAGTTCTCTGCCTGGAACTGGCTTCTTTCCTCTGCCTATGTCTCTGCCCCCTCTCTCTTTATCTGTTATGAATGAATGAATAAAATCTTTTTAAATTTTTCAGTTCTTACTTGCATGTACATATCTTCTCTCCCTTATTTGCCTTTAAGTTCCCCTAAAGATGACTATTTGGCTGTAAACTCCACTAGCAGGCTTTTGCACTTTGAATTTCTCAATGAATACACAACCTGCTGGGTAATTAAATGAATGACAGATATAACAAAAGAATAGATAAAGGAATGATTTTCCAGCCAAGCCCCTTCTATAGTTACCTATAGTTTAAATAAGTGGAGAATGAGGGGACGTTGTTGATGATTCCTCTTTGTCCCTCCTTTTCTCCACTTTCCAGTACCCTTGCCACTAGGCAGTGAAGCAGTTCATTTTGGGAAAATTTTAGCTCTCACTTTGAGGCATTATTTCATCATTACATTACTTGTGTAGGATGAGCTCCATGCCAAATGAATGGTAGATACAATTAATGGTATAGGAATTGAGTGGAAAACTCCATTTGGGTGTTGTCCTTCCTCATTACTACATGGAATTGTGCATATTCTCTGCCAATAAAGAGTTGTACATGTATTATATTCATTTATTCATATGTTCATTTATTTTCTTGTTGGATTGTTTATAAAGCCATTTACAATGAAATGAAAAGCCTTGAATTCTAAGAATCTGAATTCCAGCCATGGGCTAGGTATTAGGTATATGATCTTTGGATAATCCCTTACCTCTATGTGCCTCTGGTTCTTTACCTAGAAAATAGAGTTGTTTATACTTGCAGGATTGGTGTGGATATCAAATGAAAAAAAAGTGCATAAAGTGACTTGGAAAGTATAAAATGCTTTAGATATCATATTAGCCATAGGAATGGATGTGGAGATTTAGAGTCCTCTGTCTTCAGGCAAGTACAGACAGCCCCTGCTTTTCAGGAAGGTACAGACAGCCCCTGCTTTTCAAAAGTTCCTGTTATGCCACTCACTTTTGTGAAAGACCTACATTAGTACCTGTTTTAACTAACCAGAAGAAATCCAAACAGGAGTGTCACTTTTACCAAAAAAAGATGAAAAATAAAAGTAGTGTTCACCATTTGTTTTGCAGTGAGCCATTAGAGATATAAGATGCAGCCTGTGCTGCAAAAGTGGCACCACCAAGCTCTTTCCCTGGAAACTACATTTAGCATCTCCATATCAAGATACCATAACTTTGAACTGTGTCTGTGCTTCATCTTGATTTATTTTGTTCATCTTTTAGCAAGATGTGTCCTAGGGTATCAGAAAAGTCTAAGAGAGATTATTTTGGGGGCCTAGGAATGCTCAGGATATTTTCTGTATAAATTAATGGTATTTTATTCTATGTTTTATGTCATTTGGCTTATGAAAGGTTTCATAGTAATGCTATATGTTCAAATAGCAGAGGAAACCTGTACTTAGATGTGGGGGTCATAAGCTGAGCTCTTATGTGGTTGACAGTCTAGTCTGAAAACTTTGGGTTTAAAGTGCCAGTTACAGCAGAGGCTTTAACTGATTTGGAAGTGGCTGGGGGTGGGAATTGGGGATAAGAATAAAGTGCTGTCTCTTGTGGAAAGGGTAGAGGCAGTTCTTAGGAATACAGCAAGCAGCTTCATTCTGTGGCCTATAGGGGAACATGGCAGCCATTTCATAATAATGTAGCACTGAGAGCTTTATAATTTATAAAAGACTTTTGTATTTCATTCATTCATCAAATGTTTATTGAGTGCCTTCTATGTGCTTACTGTGAACAAGTAAATTATAATATAATGTAGTAAGTGGTATTAGAGAACATATTCTTGTATTCATTTGAATATTTACTTAGTGCCCACTATGTTTCAAGCACTGTTCTAGGCATGGACAACAGTTAACAAAATATAGAAAACCCCATGCTTTCATGGAGCTTATATTCTAGTCTGGGAGACAGGTAATACTTAAATTGAATAAAATACATAGCGTGTCAGATAGTAATAAGGGCCAAGAAGGAAAAATAATAATAAATCTGACAGGGAGTCAGGAAATAATGGAAGTAGGGAGCTTCATAATTTTAAGTAAGGTAGTTAAAGAGTGATGTCATAGTCCTGTTTGGACAACTTTAAAAAATACCAAAGACTAGGTAGCTTATAAACAATAGACATGTATTTCTTACAGGTCTATAGTCAGGAAAATCCAAATCAAGGCAGCAACATGATTGTGTCTTGGCATGAACCCTTTTCCAGGTTCATAGCCAGTATCTACTTGTTGTGTCCTCATATGGTGGAAGGTTCTAGGTAGTTTTGTGGGATCTCTTTTATGACAGCACTAATTCTATTTATGAGGGCTATACCCTCATGACCCAATCATCTCTTAAAAGCCGATCTGCTGAAAGGAGGAGCTAACATGGCAGCATAGTAGGAGGATCCTACACTCCTCTCTTCCCTCAAACAGAACTAGATAACCATGAAATCATTCTGAATATCCAAGAAACCAACATGAGGACTGACAGAACAAACTCCACAACTAGGAGGAGAGAAGAGGCCACATCAAGGAAAGTGGGAAGTTCAGAGACATGGCTTAAGAGAGAAATGGATTGCAGTTGCTACACCAAGGAGGGAGCCATGGTCATGGAAGAGGGTGAGAAAGAGGAGCACACAGGGGAACACGCAAGGAGAACACTTTTCCAAATCCATTGCCTGCGAAGATGAGATAGGTTGATTTTCATGAGTTCTTGCAATCAGTGGAACTTAAAGACTGGAGTTTTATTTTTTTAAGATTATTTATTTATTTATTCATAGAGACAGAGAGAGAGAGAGAGAGGCAGAGACACAGGCAGAGGGAGAAGCAGGCATCATACAGAGAGCTTGACGTGGGACTCAATCCAGGGTCTCCAGGATCACACCCTGGGCTGCAGGCGGTGCTAAACCGCTGTGCCACGGGGGCTGCCCAAGACTGGAGTTTTAAAGGCCAGTGGGCTTAGCTGTGATAGAGCCCTAAGGATGCCACCCTATTCCTGGAGAGAAGGCAGGCAAACAACCCAGAAGCAGACCGCACAATCTGAGGAATGGCTGGGACACACACGGGGAGAGGTTTTTTTTTTTTTTTTTCACTTTTTAAAGTAGCTTTCATTGAGAAGCCTCTGGGGACAAAGGAGCCATTAGACACTATTTCCCTCCCCCACCCGCCACTCAACATACATCCAGGGCTACCTACAGAGGGCAGCTCAGGCCCAACACTGACTGCATATCCTGCTAGTTCCAAACCTCATGACACTGCACTCTGGCACAACTTCCATTCTCAGTAAAACTTCCACTAGTCCCAGCATGGCAAGACCCTCCCCCCAGAAGGTCAGAACAAGTCCCCACCCATACCATGCTCTTAAAGGCTGGAGTTTTAAGTCAGCAGGCTTGGCTGGGATAGAGCTTGGAGGGCACTGTGCTATTCCTGGAAAGAAGACAGGCAGATAGCTGGGAAAGAGCATGAAAACAGCAATCTAATAAATGCCTGGGACACACAGGGGAGAGGTTTTTTGCTCTCCTTGGAGTGCTTTTCTGAGAACAGCAAGCTTGGATATCCCCTCCAAGGACAAGGAGCTAGCTGGTGCAATGCCCCTCCCCCATCCCTCAGCATAAACACAAAATTGGAAACAATTTTATCACCACAGAATCCATACTGGCTGCCTAAATGGCATACACCAGGTTCCACACCCCTTTGTTATGCTAGTACTGCCTTTCACGGACAGGTTAGCCTTAGTCCAAGCACAGTGGGCTCTTTCCTAGAATACTAGCAGAAATCCCTATCCACATCACATTTCCTGAACTGAGAGATCTGCAAGCCTTCATTTCTAATCAAAGTAGCATTAGGTCTCATTTAAAAATAAGACTAGAGCATACCTCGTTAAAACTTGCCACACTCCGGCCAAGGTCCAAAAACTGCCCACTTTAGGCAAGGAAAGCCTCTGCCGAAACTGGTCTGAAGGATAGAGCAGCCAAAATCTAACAGCAGGGTGCACACAGCACACATACCAGATGCATTCCCTGAAGCACTGGGCTCTGGACACTATATGACCTCTTCTTCATAAAGCCATTACTCTCAGGAGCAGAAAACATAACAGGTTTTTCTAACACAGAGAAGACAAAATGCCAAATGGAGAAATGTATTCCCAAGGAAAGAACAAAAAGGTCACACCCAGAGATTTAATTGAAACAGATATAAGTAACATGCCTGATCCATATGTTAAAGCCACAAACTTAATGATACTCACAGGGCTTGAGAAAACATAGAGTACACCAGGTATTCCCTTACTGCAGAGATGAAAGACATAGAAGTTAGTCAGGCTAAAAATAAAAATTTCTTTAACCAAGATACAAAACCAACTGGATGTAATGACCACAGGGATCGAAGAAGCCGAGGATGATTAAGTGGTATCGAAGATAAAATAATGTAAAATAATAAAGATGAACAAAAGACAGAAAGAAAAATCATGCCACATGAGAACTAAGGGAATTCAGTGGCTCCATCAAATGTAATAATGTTCATATTATAATAGTCCAAAAAGAGAGAGAAAAACAGCAGAAAATTTACTTGAGGAAATAATAGCTGCAAACATCCCTAATTTGGAGAAGGAAATAGACATACAAATACAGGAGGCACAGAGAATACCCATAAAAAAAAGCTGGTTAACAAAAAAGACATATTGTACTTAAATTTGCAAAATATAGCAATAAAGAAAAATCCTAAAAGAAACCTACAAGACAAAAGAAAACCCTAACTTACGAGGGAAGACCCATGAAACTAGCTGCAGATCTTTCCACAGACATTTGGCTAGCCAGAAGGCAGCGGCATGATATATTCAACATGCTAAATAGGAAAAAAACTGCATCCAAGAATACTCTATTCACAAGGCCTGCATCCAGAATAGGAAAGATAAAGAGGTTTTCAGAAAAATGAACACTAAATAGTTCTTGAACACTAAACCAGCACTACAACAAATATTAGAGGAGATTCTTTGAATGGAAAGGAAAGAACAAAAGTGACAAAGAAAAGAAAGGAATGGAAAAAATCTCCAGAAACAATGACAAGACAAGTAATTAAATGGCAATAAATACATATGTCAAAATTTATGCTGAATATGAATGGGGGGAAAATGCTCCAATCAAAAGACACAGGGTGCAAATGGATTTTAAAAAAGACCAATCTATATGCTGCATCAAAGAGACTCATTTTATTTATCTTAATTTATTGTGTTCTCTAATTTTTATTTTTAATTTTTTTAAATTTTCTTTATTGGAGTTCAATTTGCCAAAATATAGCATAACACCCAGTGCTCACACCGCCAAGTGCCCCCCTCAGTGCTTATCGCCCAGTCACCCACCTCCCCTACTACTAACCCCTTGTTCATTTCCCAGAGTTAGGTGTCTCTAGCATTTTGTGACACTCACTAACATTTTCACTCATTTTCTATCCTTTCCCTTTACTCCCTTTCACTGATTTTTATATTCCCCAAATGAATGAGACCATATAATGTTCATTCAATCAGAAAGATTGACTTATTTCACTCAGCATAATGCCCTCCAGGTCCATCCATGTTGAAGCAAAGGGTGGGTATTTGTCATTCTAATGGCTGAGTAATATTTCATTGTATACATAGACCACATCTTCTTTATCCATTCATCTTTCGATGGACACCGAGGCTCCTTCCACAGTTTGGCTATTGTGGACGTTGCTACTATGAACATAGGGGTGGAGGTCTCCCGGTGTTTCACTGCATCTGTATCTATGGGGTAAATCCCCAGCAGTAAAATTCCTGGATCCTAGGGCAGTTCTATTTTTACCTCTTTGAGGAACCTCCACACAGTTTTCCAGAGTGGCTGCACTAGTTCATATTCCCACCAACAGTGCAAGAGGGTTCCCCTTTCTCCAAATCCTCTCCAACATTTGTGGTTTCCTGTCTTGTTAATTTTCACCATTTTGACTAGTGTAAGGTGGTATCTCATTGTGGTTTTAATTTGTAGTCCCTAAAAGCCAGTGATGCAGAGCACTTTCTCATATGCTTGTTGGCCACATGTATGTCTTATTTGGTGAAATTTCTGTTCATGTCTTTTGCCCATTTCATGATTGGATTGTTTGTTTCTTTGGTGTTGAGTTTACTAAGTTCTTTATAGATCATGGATACTAGCCCCTTATCTGATAGGTCATTTGCAAATATCTTATCCCATTCTGTAGGTTGTCTTTTAGTTTTGTTGACTCTATCCTTTGCTGTGCAAAAGCTTCTTATCTTGATGAAGTCCCAATAGTTCATTTTTGCTTTTGTTTCTTTTGCCTTCGTGGATGTATCTTGCAAGAAGTTACTGTGGCTGAGTTCAAAAAGGGTGTTGCCTGTGTTCTCTTCTAGGATTTTGATGGAATCTTGTCTCACATTTAGATCTTTCATCCATTTTGAGTTTATCTTTGTGTATGGTGTAAGAGAATGGTCCAGTTTCATTCTTCTGCATGTGGATGTCCAATTTTCCCATCAACATTTATTGAAGCGACTGTCTTTTTTTCCAGTGGATAGTCTTTCCTGCTTTGTCGAATATTAGTTGAACATAAAGTTGAGAGTCCACTTCTGGATTCTCTATTCTGTTCCATTGATCTATGTGTCTGTTTTTGTGCCAGTACCACACTGTCTTGATGACCACAGCTTTGTAGTACAACCTGAAATCTGGCATTGTGATGCCCCCAGCTATGGTTTTCTTTTTTAATATTCCCCTGGCTATTCGGAGTCTTTTCTGATTCCACACAAATCTTAAGATGATTTGTTCCAGGGGGAGGGGCAAGATGGTGGAAGAGTAGGGTCCCCAAGTCCCCTGTCCCCACCAAATTACTTACATAACCTTCAAATCATCCTGAAAATCTACAGATTCAGCCTGAGATTTAAAGAGAGAACAGCTGGAATGCTACAGTGGGAAGAGTTCACGTTTCTATCAAGGTAGGAAGACGGGGAAAAAAGAAATAAAGAAACAAATGGCATCCAAGGGGGAGGGGCCCTGCGAGGAGCCAGGCTAAGGCCAGGGAAAGGCCAGGAAAGCACCCTTCTGGAGAAGCAGGAGCTTCACCAATCTTCCTGGGTGGAAAGGCACTCGCAGGGAGTTAGAGCAGGACCCCAGGAGGGGCAGGGATGCCCTCAGGCTCCCTGGGACACTAACAGACACCTGCGCCCCGGAGAGAGTGCTCCGAGCTCCCTAAAGGGCTGCAGCGGGCACACGGCTGGAACCAGGAGCAGCTCAGAGGGGCTCAGTCGGAGGCTCCGCGGAGAGGGGGCTGCCCGGCCGGGAGCACGAACCCAACAGCGCAGGCCCGAGGGCACAGGGCGCCGGGAACACAGCCCAGGATCTGGCCTCCCCGCAGGACAGGGAGAGGCCAGGAGGGCCCAGGACAGCAAGTACGCTCCTGCTCCAAGCTGAGCAGATCAGCGACCCAGCCTCTGGAGCATCCAGGCCCCTGCAGACTGAGAGCTGAAGGTACTGCAGGAGCTGAATCCAGGGCTCCAGAGCTGGCCGCCGCCACTGTTGCTGTTCCTCCTGGGCCTCACAGGGTAAACAACCTCCACTGATCCCTGCACCAGGCAGGGGGCTGAACAGCGCCCCCAAGTGCTAACGCCTGAAAATCAGCACAACAGGCCCCTCCCCCAGAAGACCCGCTAGACGGACAGGGGAAAAACAAATTATTGACCAAGCAGCACTGGAAAGTTCAAGGGGAAGTCAAGGGACTTACAGTATACAGAATCAGAGGATACTCTCCCTTCTTTTTTTTTTTTTTTTTTTTTTTCTTTTTGTTTTTGCTTTTTGATGTCTGTTTGCTTCCCCCACCCCCCTTTTTTCCCCTCTTTTTTTTTCTCTTTTTTCCTTTTTTCTTCCTTTTTTCTTTTCTTCTATTCTTTCCTTCTTTCTCATCTCTCTTTTTCTTCTTTTCCCAATACAACTTGTTTTTGGCCACTCTGCACTGAGCAAAATGACTAGAAGGAAAACCTCACCTCAAAAGAAAGAATCAGAAACAGTTCCCTCTACCACAGAGTTATAAAATTTGGATTACAATTCAATGTCAGAGAGCCAATTCAGAAAAACTGTTATAAACCTACTGGTGATTCTAGAAAAAAGCATAAAGGACTCAACAGACTTTATGACTACAGAATTTAGATCTAATCAGGCAGAAATAAAAATCAATTGAATGAGATGCAATCCAAACTAGAAGTCCTAACGATGAGGGTTAACAAGGTGGAAGAACGAATGAGTGACATAGAAGACATGTTGATGGCAAAGAGGGAAACTGAGGGAAAAAGAGACAAACAATTAAAAGACCATGAGGATAGATTAAGGGGAAAAAATGACAGCCTGAGGAAGAAAAATCTATGTTTAATTGGGGTTCCCAAGGGCGCCGAAAGGGACAGAGGGCCAGAATATGTATTTGAACAAATCATAGCTGAAAACTTTCCTAATCTGGGAAGGGAAACAAGCATTCATATCCAGGAAATAGAGAGATCTTCCCATAAAATCAATAAAAACCGCTCAACAACTCGACATTTAATAGTTAAGGTTGCAAATTCCAAAGATAAAGAGAAGATCCTTAAAGCAGCAAGACACAAGAAATCCCTGACTTTTATGGGGAGAAGAATTAGGGTAACAGCAGACATCTCCACAGAGACCTGGCAGGCCAGAAAGGGCTGGCAGGATATATTCAGGGTCCTAAATGAGAAAAACATGGAACCAAGAATACTTTATCCAGAAAGGCTCTCATTCAGAATGGAAGGAGAGATAAAGAGCTTCCAAGACAGGCAGGAACTGAAGGAATATGTGACCTCCAAACCACCTCTTCAAGAAATTTTAAGGGGGACTCTCAAAATTCCCCTTTAAGAAGAAGTCCAGTGGAACAATCCACAAAAACAGGGACTAAATAGGTATCATGATGACACTAAACTCATATCTTTCAATAGTAACTCTGAAGGTGAACGGGCTTAATGACCCCATCAAAAGGCGCAGGGCGTCAGACTGGATAAAAGAGCAGGACCCTCTATTTGCTGTCTACAAGAGACTCATTTTAGACATAAGGACAGCTACAGCCTGAAAATAAAAGGTTGGAGAACCATGTATCATTCAAATGGTCCTCAAAAGAAAGCAGGGGTAGCCATCCTTATATCAGATAAACTAAAATTTATCCAGAGACAGTAGTGAGAGATGAAGAGGGACACTATATCATACGTAAAGGATCTATCCAACAAGAGGACTTAAGAATCATCAATATATATTCCCAGAATGTGGGAGCTGCCAAATATATCAATCAATTACTGACCAAATTTAGATATACTTAGATAATAATACACTTATACTTGGTGACTTCAATCTAGCGCTTTCTACACTTGATAGGTCTTCTAAACACAAAATCTCCAAAAAACGAGAGCTTTAATTGATACACTGGACCAGATGGATTTCACAGATAACTACAGAACTTTACATCCAAACGCAACTGAATACACATTCTTCTCAAGTGCACATGGAACTTTCTCCAGAATAGACCACATACTGGAGCACAACTGAGGTCTTAACCAATACCAAAAGATTGGGATCATACCCTGCATATTCTCAGACCATAATGCCTTGAAAATAGAACTAAATCACAACAAGAAGTTTGAAAGGAATTCAAACACATTGAGATTAAGGACCATCTTGCTAAAAGATGAAAGAGTCAACCAGGAAATTAAGAAAGAATTAAAAAGATTCATGGAAACTAA
Source organism: Vulpes vulpes (assembly GCF_048418805.1). Classification (NCBI taxonomy): domain Eukaryota; kingdom Metazoa; phylum Chordata; class Mammalia; order Carnivora; family Canidae; genus Vulpes; species Vulpes vulpes. Next base: position 46,838,706 of record NC_132796.1, read on the forward strand.
TGAGAATGAAAATACAACCGTTCAAAATTTTTGGGATGCAGCAAAAGCAGTCCTGAGGGGGAAATACATCACAATACAAGCATCCACCCAAAAACTGGAAAGAACTCAAATACAAAATCTAACCTTACACCTAAAGGAGCTAGAGAAAAAAACAGCAAATAGATCCTACACCCAGCAGAAGAAGAGAGTTAATAAATATTCGAGAAGAACTCAACAAAATTGAGACCAGAAGAAATGTGGAACAGATCAACAAAACCAGGAATTGGTTCCTTGAAAGAATTAATAAGATACATAAACCTTTAGCCAGCCTTATTAAAAAGAAGAGAGAGAAGACTCAAATTAATAAAACCATGAATGAGAAAAGAGAGATCACTACCAACACCAAGTAAATACAAACGACTTTAAAAACATATTATGAACAGCTATACGCCAATAAATTAGGCAATCTATAAGAAATGGTCACATTTCTGGAAAGGCACAAATTACCAGAACTGGAACAGGAAGAAAATAAAATCTGAACAGGCCAATAACCAGAGAGGAAATTGAAGCAGTCATCAAAAAACCTCCCAAGACACAAAAGTCCAGGGTCAGATGGCTTCCCTGGGGAATTCTACATTTAAAGAAGAAGCCATACCTATTCTACTAAAGCTGTTTGGAAAGCGATGGAGTACTTCCAAATTCGTTCTATGAGGCCAGCATCACCTTAATTCCAAAACCAAAGACCCCACCAAAAAGGAAATTATAGACCAATCCCTGATGAACATAGATGCAAAAATTCTCAACAAGATACTAGCCAATAGGATCCAACATGTAGATTAAGAAGATTATTCACCTTTACCCAGTGGGATTTATCCCCAGGACGGAAGGCTGGTACAACACTCGTAAAACAAACAAAGTTATTGATCATATCAGCAAGAGAAAAACCAAGAACCATATGATCCTCTCAAGAGATGCAGAGAAAGCATTTGACAAAATACAGCATCCATTCCTGATCAAAACTCTTCACAGTGTAGGGATAGACAGAACATTCCTCAACATCTTAAAAGCCATCTACGAAAAGCCCACAGCAAATATCATTCTCAATGGGGAAGCACTAGGAGTCTTTCCCCTAAGATCAGGAACAAGACAGGGATGTCCACTCTCACCACTGCTATTTAACATAGTACTAGAAGTCCTCGCCTCAGCAATCAGACAACAAAAAGAAATAAAAGGCATTCAAATTGGCAAAAAAGAAGTCAAACTCTCCCTCTTCGCTGATGACATGATACTCTGCATAGAAAACCCAAAAGCCTCCACCCCAAGATTGCTAGAACTCATACAGCAATTTGGCATTGTGGCAGGATACAAAATCAATGCCTAGAAGCCAGTGGCATTTCTATACACTAACAATGAGACTGAAGAAAGAGAAATGAAGGAGTCAATCCCATTTACAATCGTACCCAAAAGCATAAGATACATAGGAATAAACCTAACCAAAGTGGTAAAGGATCTATACCCTAATAACTATACAACACTTCTGAAAGAGATTGAGGAAGACACAAAGAGATGGAAAAATATTCCATCCTCATGGATTGGAAGAATTAATATTGTGAAAATGTCAATGTTACCCAGGGCAATTTACATGTTTAATGCAATCCCTATCAAAATACCCTGGACTTTCTTCAGAGAGTTAGAACAAATTATTTTAAGATTTGTGTGGAATTAGAAAAGACTCCGAATAGCCAGGGTAATTTTAAAAAAAGAAAACCATAGCTGGGGGCAAAACAATGCCAGATTTCAGGTTGTACTACAAAGCTGTGGTCCTCAAGACAGTGTGGTACTGGCATAAAAACAGACACCTAGGTCAACGGAACAGAATAGAGAATCCAGAAGTGGACCCTCAACTTTATGGTCAACTAATATTTGACAAACGAGGAAAGACTATCCACTGGAAGAAAGACAGTCTCTTCAATAAATGGTGCTGGGAAAATTGGACATCCACATGCAGAAGAATGAAACTAGACCACTTTCGGTCACCATTCACAAAGATAAACTCAAAATCGATGAAAGATCTAAATGTGAGACAAGATTCCATCAAAATCCTAGAGGAGAACACAGGCAACACCCTTTTTGAACTCGGCCACAGTAACTTTTTGCAAGATACGTGCACGAAGGCAAAGGAAACAAAAGCAAAAAATGAACTAGTGGGACTTCATCAAGATAAGAAGCTTTTGCACAGCACAGGATAGAGTCAACAAAACTAAAAGACAACCTACAGAATGGGATAAGATATTTGCAAATGACTTATCAGATAAAGGGCTAGTTTCCAAAATCTATAAAGAACTTATTAAACTCAACACCAAAGAAACAAACAATCCAATCATGTAATGGGCAAAAGACATGAAGAGAAAGCTCACAGAGGAAGACATGGACATGGCCAACATGCACATGAGAAAATGCTCTGCATCACTTGCCATCAGGATAATACAAATCAAAACCACAATGAGATACCACCTCACACCAGTGAGAATGGGGAAAATTAACAAGGCAGGAAACCACAAATGTTAGAGAGGATGCGGAGAAAAGGGAACCCTCTTGCATTGTTAGTGGGAATGTGAACTGGTGTAGCCACTCCAGAAAACTGTGTGGAGGTTCCTCAAAGAGTTAAAAATAGACTTGCCCTACGACCCAGCAATTGCACTGTTGGGGATTTACCCCAAAGATTCAGATGCAATGAAACGCCGGGACACCTGCACCCCGATGGTTCTAGCAGCAATGTCCACAAGAGCCAAACTGTGGAAGGAGCCTTGGTGTCCATTGAAAGATGAATGGATAAAGAAGCTGTGGTCTATGTATACAATGGAATATTACTCAGCCATTAGAAACAACAAATACCCACCATTTGCTTCAACGTGGATGGAACTGGAGGGTATTATGCTGAGTGCAGTAACTCAATCGGAGAAGGACAAACAGTGTATGTCCTCATTCATTTGGGGAATATAAATAATAGTGAAAGGGAATGTAAAGGAAGGGAGAAGAAATGTGTGGGAAATATCAGGAAGGGAGACAGAACATAAAGACTCCTAACTCTGGGAAATGAACTAGGGGTGGTGGAAGGGGAGGAGGGCGGGGGGTGGGGGGGAATGGGTGACGGGCACTGAGGGGGACACTTGACGGGATGAGCACCGGGTGTTATTCTGTATGTTGGTAAATTGAACACCGATAAAAATTAATTTATTTAAAAAATTAAAAAAAAAACCAAAATCCTAGAGAAGAACACAGTCAACACCCTTTTTGAACTTGGCCACAGTAACTTCTTGCAAGATAGGTCCACAAATGCAAAAGAAACAAAAGCAAAAATGAATAGTGGGACTTCATCAAGATAAGAAGCTTTTGCACAGCACAGGATACAGTCAACAAAACTAAAAGACAACCTACAGAATGGGAGAAGATATTTGCAAATGACATATCAGATAAAGGGCTAGTTTACAAGCTCCATAAAGAACTTATTAAACTCAACACCAAAGAAACAAACAATCCAATCATGAAATGGGCAAAAGACATGAAGAGAAAGCTCACAGAGGAAGACATGGACATGGCCAACATGCACATGAGAAAATGCTCTGCATCACTTGCCATCAGGGAAATACAAATCAAAACCACAATGAGATACCACCTCACACCAGTGAGAATGGGGAAAATTAACAAGGCTGGAAACCACAAATGTTAGAGAGGATGCGGAGAAAAGGGAACCCTCTTTCACTGTTGGTGGGAATGTGAACTGGTGTAGCCACTCTGGAAAACTGTGTGGAGGTTCCTCAAAGAGTTAAAAATAGACCTGCCCTATGACCCAGCAATTGCACTGTTGGGGATTTACCCCAAAGATTCAGATGCAATGAAATGCTGGGACACCTGCACCCTGATGTTTATAGTAGCAATGTGCACAAGAGCCAAACTGTGGAAGGAGCCTTGGTGTCCATGGAAAGATGAATGGATAAAGAAGATGTCGATTATGTATACAATGGAATATTACCAGCCATCAGAAATGACAAATACCCACCATTTGCTTCAACGTGGATGGAACTGGAGGGTATTATGCTGAGTGAAATAAGTCAATTGGAGAAGGAGAAACATTATATGGTCTCATTCATTTGGGGAATATAAATAATAGTGAAAGGGAATAGAAGGGATGGGAGAAGAAATAGGTAGGATATATCAGAATGGGAGACAGAACATGAAGACTCCTAACTCTGGGAAATGGACTAGGGGTGGTGGAAGGGGAGGAGGAGGGGGTGGGGGTGAATGGGTGACTGGCACTGAGGGGGGCACTTGACGGGATGAGCACTCGGTGTTATTCTGTGTTGGCTATTGAACACCAATAAAAAATAAATTTCTTATTTAAAAAAAAAGGTGATTTTTTCAAGTTCTCTGAAGAAAGTCCATGGTATTTTGATAGAGATTGCATTAAACGTGTAAATTGCCCTAGGTAACATTGACATTTTCACAATATTAGTTCTTCCAATCCATGAGCTTGGAATATTTTTCTATCTCTTTGTTTCTTCCTCAATTTCTTTCAGAAGTGTTCTATTGGTTTTAGGGTATAGATCCTTTACCTCTTTAGTTAGGTTTATTCCTAGGTATCTTATGATTTGGGGTGCAATTGTAAATGGAATTGACTCTGTAATTTCTCTTTCTTCAGTCTCATTGTTAGTGTATAGAAATGCTACTGACTTCTGGACATTGATTTTGTATCCTGCCACACTGCCAAATTGCTGTGTGAGTTGTAGCAATCTTGGGGTGAAGTCTTTTGGGTTTTCTATGTAGAATATCCTGTCTTCGGCGAAGAGGGAGAGTTTGACTTCTTCTTTGCCAATTTGAATGCCTTTTATTTCTTTTTGTTGTCTGATTGCTGAGACTAGGACTTCTAGTAATATGTTGAATAGCAGTGGTGAGAGTGGACATCCCTGTCTTGTTCCTGATCTTAGGGGAAAGGCTCCTAGTGCTTTCCCCATTGAGAATATTTGCTGTGGGCTTTTCATAGATGGCTTTTAAGATGCTGAGGAATGTTCCTTCTTTCCCTACACTCTGAAGACTTTTGTTCAAGAAAGGATGCTGTATTTTGTCAAATTCTTTCTCTGCATCTATTGAGAGGATCATATGGTTCTTGTTTTTCTCTTGCTGATATGATGAATCGCATTGATTGTTTTACGAGTGTTGAACCAGCCTTGCATCCCGGGGATAAATCCTACTTGGTCATGGTGTATAATCTTCTTAATGTATCCTATTGGCTAGTATCTTGTTGAGAATTTTTGCATCCACGTCAATCAGGGAGATTGGTCTATAATTCTCCTTTTTGGTGGGGTCTTTGTCTGGTTTTGGAATTAAGGTGATGCTTGCCTCCTAGAACAAGTTTGGAAGTACTCCATCTCTTTCTATCTTTCCAAACAGCTTTAGTAGAAGAGGTATGGTTTCTTCTTTAAACGTTTGGTAGAATTCTCCAGGGAAGCCATCTGGCCCTGGACTTTTGTGTCTTGGGAGGTTTTTCATGACTGCTTCAATTTCTTCCCTGGTTATTGGACTGTTCAGGTTTTCTATTTCTTCCAGTTCCAGTTTTTGTAGTTGGTGGTTTTCCAGAAATGCGTCCATTTCTTCTAGATTGCCTAATTTATTGGCTTATAGCTGTTCATAATATGTTTTTAAAATCGTTTGTATTTCCTTGGTGTTGGTAGTGATCTCTCCTTTCTCATTCCTGATTTTATTAATTTGAGTCTCCTCTCTCTTCTTTTTAATAAGGCTGGCTAATGGTTTATGTAACCTATTAATTCTTTCAAAGAACCAATTCCTGGTTTTGTTGACCTGTTCCACAGTTCTTCTGCTTTCGATTTCATTGAGTTCTGTTCGAGTCTTTATTTAAACTCTCTTCTTTTCTGACAGAAATTGTATTTGCACCAAGCAAGTTAACAAATAGCCGTTTCTAATACTGTGATACTTTATTATTTTTTAAAAAGATTTATTTATTTATACATAAAGGACGCAGAGAGAGAGGCAAAGACACAGGCAGAGGTAGAAGCAGGCTCCATGAAGGCTCCATGCATAATAATTTTTAATCCCAAATATTATATTTTTTGTATATTTTTTATTGGAGTTCACCTTGCTAACATATAGCATAATACCCAGTGCCCATCCTGTTAAGTGCTCCCCTCAGTGCCTGTCACCCAGTCACCCCAACCCCCCACTCACCTCCCTTTCCATCACTGCTTGTTCATTTCCCATAGTTAGGTGTCTCTCATGTCTGTCCTACATGTGTTATATTTAGCTCTTGCTCTATTAAATAAAAAACTGTGAAACATTGCAATTTTCAAGAGTTTATTTGAGCACATATCCCTTTGAAATGGCAGTGCCAAATGGGCTTTAAAGTGATTCAAAGCACTCTGCCAACAGGAGTTAAAGAAGAGGCTTTCTAAAGAAAAAACACAGTAGGAAAGTAATAAAAATATTTTATTGACTGTAGCTTAAACAGTTCCCTTTTTTGGGAAAGTGTAGTTTTCTGTTAGTGATTAGTTGTTATTTAGTTTCATTTTCTTGGGTGTATTCAAATGCATTGCCCCTGAGTTAAGTTTTGGCTTGTTTACACTGGCAATCTAGCCATTAGAGCCACTCGTGTCTAATGGCTTCCTTTTTAAACTACATTAACAATTCAAATATTTCAGGAAGAGTTTAAGATGAAAAACAACAATTTCTCACCCTACCGTTTCGCATGATCTCTCCTATTCTTCAATGATAATCACATTTTCCCTTATCCTTTTATTTTACATTTTTAATAGTTTTATTTTTTATTTTTATTCTTTTATTTTATTTATTTATGAGAGAGAGAGAGAGACATAGAGACAGAGAGAGAGAAGGGTGAGACATAGGCAGAAGGTGAAGCAGGCTCCATGCAGGAAGCCCAACACAGAACTCAATCCCAGGACTCCAGGATCACGACCTAGCCAAAGGCAGATGCTCAACCGCTGAGCCACCCAAGAATCCCGACATTTTTAATAGTTTTATTTAAGTAGTTAATACATGGAGATGGTAACTTATACTAACAATACAAAAGAATATGAAAAACTCCCTGCTTGCCAACCCATCACCATGCTCCATTAACTAATACCAGTTTCAACAGTATATTTCTGGAAAAATTGCAAGCATATACAAGAAATGAATATTTTTTACATGTTGTTACACAAATAATAACGTGTAATAAATCTTGCATTATAAACTTTGCATTTTTATTCTCAATATATTTTCACACACAGTCCACATGAGCTCATATAGATCTCTCTCACTCTTTCTAGTGGCTTGATGGCTTTCTATGATATGGATGTACCAGTTGACGACATTTAGACTTCTCCCTTTTGTTTTGCACAACCATTATGCAGTACATATTATCATAAATTGGCCTTAGGTTCCACTTATATTTCTTGTAGGATAAATTCTTACAAGTGAAATTTCAGGATAAATGCATTTAAAAATTACAACACTGTCAAATATCACTCCAAACAGTTTCTATAAGTTTAAACTATCACAGCTAATACATAAATTCTAGATGCAATAACCTTTCTCTTTTTTAATTAAAAGCATTAGTCACATATTACATTTTCTCTGCTGTGTTGTATGGTATTTCCAACAAACCATCTGTTTCTCTTTTCCTTATTTTTTTATTTGTTTAAGTTTTTAATTTTTTAAAGATTTTATTTGTGTATTCATGAGAGACACAGAGAGAGATAGAGAGAGAGAAAGAGAGAGAGAGAGAGGCAGAGACGCAGGCAGAGAGAGAAACAGAATCCATGCAGGAAGCACGATGTGGCACTCAATCTCAGGATTCCATGATCACACTTTGGGCTTAAGGCAGACACTAAACCACTGACCCACACAGGGATCCCCTATTTTTAAAAATTTTTAGAATTTTTAAAAATTTAATTTACCAGCATATAGTATAAGACCCAGTTTTCATCCCATCAAGTGTCCTCCTTAGCGCCCATCACCCAGTTACCCCCTCCCCCAACCCTCCTCCCCTTCTGCAACGCTTTTTTTCCCAGAGTTAGGAGATTCTCATGGTTTGTCTTCCTCTATAATTTTTCCCCATTCAGTTTCGCTCCTTTCCCTTATAGTCCCTTTCACCATTTCTTATATTCCACATATAAGTGAAACCATATGATAATTGTCTTTCTCTGATTGACTTATTTCACTCAGCATAATACCCCCCAATTCCATCCACGTTGAAGCAAATGGTAAGTGTTCATCCCTTCTTATGGCTGAGTAATATTCCATTGTATATATACACCACATCTTCTTCATCCATTCATGTCGACAAACATCCTGGCTCATTCCATAGTTAGGCTATTGTGGACATTGCTTCTCTAAACATTAGGGTACATGTGTCCTGTCATTTCACTATATCTGTATCATTGGGGTAAATACCCAGTACTGCAATTACTGAGTCGTAGGGTAGCTCTATTTTAACTCTTTGAGGAACCTCCACATATCTTTCCAGAGTAGTTGTACCAGTTTGCATCCCCACCAAAGTTCGAGAGGGTTCTCCCTTCCAAACATACTCTCCAACATTTGTTGCTTCCTATCTTGTAAATTTTCGCCATTCTCACTGGTGTAAGGTGAAATCTCATTGTGGTTTTGATGTGTATTTATTTCCCTGATGGCAAGTGAAGAGGAGCATTTTTGCATGTACTTGTTAGCCATGGGTATGTCTTCTTTGGAGAAATGTTTGTTCATGTCTTCTGTCCATTTCATGGCTGGATTGTTTGTTTCCTGTGTGTTGAGTTTGATAAGTTCTTTATAGATCTTGGATACTAACCCTTTATCTGATGTGTCATTTGCAAATATCTTCTCCCATTCTGTATGTTGTCTTTTAGTTTTGTTGACTGTTTCTTTTGCTGTGCAGAAGCTTTTTTTTTTATCATAAATGGATGCTGTATTTTCTCAAATGTTTTTTCTGCAGCTATTGAAAGGATCATCTGTTTCTTGTCTTTTCTTTTATTAATGTGACCTATCGTGTTGATTTTTTTATGAATGTTGAACCTCCCTTGCATCCCAGGGATGAATCTCACTTGGTTGTGGGAAATAATCCACTTAATGAACCATTGGACCCTACTGGCTAGAATCTTGGTGAGAATTTTTGCATCCATGTTCATCAGGGATATGGATCTTTAATTTTTCTTTTTGGTGGAGTCTTTGTCTGGTTTGAGATCAAGGTAACTCTGACCTCAGAGAATGAGTTTGGAAGTATTCCCTAAATCTCCATCCTTTGAAACAGCTTTAGGAGAATAGGTAATATTTCTTCTGTAAATGTTTCTTAGAATTCTTTTGGGAAGACATCTGGCCCTGGATTTTTGTTGGCTGGGAGGTTTTGTTTTGTTTTTTGTTGTTGTTGTTTTGTTTTGTTTTGTTTTGTTTATAATAAATTTATTTTTATTGGTGTTCAATTTGCCAACATACAGAATAACACCCAGTACTCATCCCATCAAGTGCCCCCCTCAGTGCCCATCACCCATTCACCCCCACCCCCCGGCCCTCCTCCCCTTCCACCACCCTTAGTTCGTTTCCCAGAGTTAAGAGTCTTTATGTTCTGTCTCTGATAGGAGGTTTTGATGACTGCTTCAATTTCCTCACTGGTTTTTGACATTTTCAGGTTTTGTATTTCTTTTTGTTTCATTTTTGGTAATTTGTTGGTTTCCAGAATGCATCAATCTCTTCCAGATTGCCTAATTTGTCGACACATATTTGTTCATAATATGTTATATTTATTCGATATATATATCAAATATTTGGAGTTGGAGTTGGAGTTCGATTTGCCAACATATAGTATAACATCCCGTGCTCATCCCGTCAAGTGCCCCCCCACAGTGTCCATCATCCAGTCATCCCATCCCCCCACCCAACTCCCCTTCCATTACCTCTTATTGGTTTCCAGGAGTTAGGAGTCTCTCATGTTTTGTCACCATCTCTAGTTTTTCCCACTCATTTTCTCTCCTTTCCCCTATAATCTTATCTTAAAATGTTTTGTATTTCCTTGGTATTGGTTGTGATCTCTCCTCTTTCATTCATGGTTTTATTAGAGTCTTTTTTCTTTTTAATATGTTGGCTAGGTGTTTCTCTATCTTATTAATTATTTCAAAGAACCAACTCTTGGTTTTGTTGATCTGTTCTACAGTTCGTCTCATCTGTATGTCATTGAGTTCTGCTCTAATCTTTATAATCTCTCTTCTTCTGTTTGGTTTAGGCTTTATTGGCTATTCTTTCTCCAGTTCCTTTAGGTTCAAGGTTAGCTTGTGTATTTGAGATTTTTACAATTTTTTGAGGGAGGTTTGTATTGCAATGTATTTCCCTCTTAGGACCAACTTACTGTATACCAAAGATTTTGAACAGTTTTACTTTCATTTCTGTTACTTACCATGAATCTTTTTAATTCTTCTCTAATTTCCTGGTTGACCCATTCATCTTTTAGTAGGATACTCTTTAACCTCTAAGTGTCTGAGTTTCATCCGAATTTCTTCTTGTAGTTGATTTCTAGTTTCAAAGCACTGTGGTCTGAAAATATGCAAGGGATAATCCAAATCTTTTGGGAATTGTTGAGACCTGATTCATGACCCAGTATGTGGTCTATTCTGGAGAAAGTTCCATGTATGCTTGAGAAGACTGTGTATTCAGTTGCATTAGGATGGAAAGTTCTGCATATATCTGTGAAATTCATTTAGTTCAGTGTGTCATTCAAGTCCCTTGTTTCTTTGGTGATGTTCTGCTTAGAACATCTGTCCTTTGCTGAGACTGCTGTGTTGAAGTCTCCTACAATAATTGTATTGTTATCTAAGTATCACTTTTCTTTGGTTATTGATTGATTGGTATACTTGTCTCCTCCCGCATTAGGGGCATAAATATTCATAATTGTTAAATCTTCTTGTTGGATAGATCCTTTAAGTATGATATAGTGTCTCTCTTCATCTCTTATTACCATCTTGGTTTAAAATCTAATTTATCTGATATGAAGATTGTTACCCCAGCTTTCTTTTGAGAACCATTTGAAAGGTAAGTGGATCTCCACCCCTTCATTTTCAGGCTGGAGGTGTCCTTAGGTCTAAAATGAATCTCTTATAGACAGAATATAAATGGGTCTTGCTATTTTGTCCAGTCTGATACTCTGTCTTTTGATTCAAGCATTTAGCCCATTCACATTCAAAGTAACTATTGAGATATATGAATTTAGTGACATAGTATTACCTATACAGTCACTGTTTCTGTGGATTGTTTCTTTGGGCTCCCTCTTTGATTTCAGGGTTTCCCCTTGGTTTTTTTGTTTGTTTGTTTGTTTTTTGTTTTTTGTTTTTTGTTTTTTTGCAGTTGTAGTTTGATGTTACATATTCTCTCAGTTTCTATCCTGGAAGCTCTTCATCTCTCCTATTCTGAATGACAGGCTTGCTCGATAAAGTATTCTTAACTTTATGTTTTTCTCCTTTAGTACCCTAAATATACCATGCCAGCCCTTTTTGGCCTTCCCAGATCTCTGGATATATATGCTGTTAATCTGATATTTCTCCCCTTATATGTTAGGAATCTCTTGTCTTGAGCTGCTTTTAGGATTTTCTCTTTATGTCTGAAATTTGCAAGCTTCACTATTTAATCCAACTCTCTGTTTCTAAAGTTTTATCTCATTTAGTACTGTTCATTGTTTTTAGAATTCATAAAGAAACAACAGAAATGATTGAAGGAATATAAAAAAAACCTATGAGGATAGGCTATATGTATTGGGATAATTAATCTACAAGATTTTCAAATTCATGAAACATTATTAGTAGAAATGAATATTTGATAGTGTCTACTATTTCTCATCTGGGAATAACTTAGGAAAATAAAATAGGAAATGTAGTATAATTATGAAAAAGCACCTAAGAATTTTAATATATTGGAATAGAAGATTGAAAATAACAGGATGCACATGGACAGGGTCAATCAGGTCCTTCTTATATTGGAAGGATGGGGTTATTCTTTGGTGTTACAGAATCCTTAGTTCAAATGCTAGTTACTTGAAAGGTCTATGTATAAGATAATTGAGTTTTCCATTTCATTTTTGTCATCTTCAATTTCTTCCATAAGTGTTCTGTAGACTTCAGAAGTCTAAGTGATCTGTAGACTACAGATCTTTTACATCTTTGGCTATTTTTATTCTTAGACATCTTATGGGTTTTGGTACAATTATAAATGGGATTGATTCATTGTTTTCTTTTTCTGCTCCTTCGTTTTTGATGTATAGAAATGAAACAGCTTTCTGTACATTGATTTTATATCCTGAGATTTTGCTGAATTCCTGCATCATTTCTAACATTTTTTAAAAGATTTTTTTTATTCATGACAGTCACAGAGAGAGAGGCAGAGACATAGGCAGAGGGAGAATCCATCTCTTCACAGGGAACCTGATGTGAGACTCAATTACCAGACCTCAGGATCATGCCCTGAGCTGAAGGCAGATGCACAACTGCTGAGCTACCCAGGGGTCCCATTTATAGCAATTTTTTGGTAGATTCTTTTGGGTTTTCTACATAGAGTATCATGTCATCTACGAAAAGTGAAAGTTTGACTTCTTCCTTACTGACTTGGATGCCTTTTATTTCTTTTTGTTGTCTGATTACTGAGGCAAGAACTTTCAGGACTATATTAGGTAACAATGATTAGAGTGGACATCCCTGTCTTTTTCCTCACTCTAGAGGAAAAGATTTATTTTTCTCCATTGAGTTTGATATCAGCTTTGGATCTTTTGATATAGGGCCTTTATTATGTTTAGGTATGTTCCCTCTAACCTACTTTGTTGAGTATTTTTTATCAAGAAAGAATGCTGTATTTTGTCAAATCCTGTTTCTGCATCTATTGAGAAGATCATGTGGTTCTTATCCTTTCTTTTATTAATGTCATGTTGATTGATTAGCAAATATTGAATGATTCCTGCAGCCCAAATAGAGTGTATTGTTCTAAGTGAAATAAGTCAGTCAGAGAAAGGCAAATACCGTATGATTTTACTCATATGTAGAACTTAAGAAACAAAATAAACATAGTGGAAAGTGAAAAAAAAGAGGAGGCAAACCAAAGAGACTCTTAACTATAGAGAACAAACAGGGTTGATAGAGGGAGGTGGATGGGCAATGAGCTAATGGGTGATAGGTATGAAGGAGGGTACTTTTGATGAGCCCTGGGTGGTATATATAAGTGATGAATCACTAAATTCTACTCCTGTACTAATATTACCCTATATGTTAACTAACTAGTTTTTTAAAAAAGGTTTTATTTATTTATTCATAAGAGACACAGAAAGAGTGAGAGGCAGACACAGGCAGAGGGAGAAGCAGGCTTTATGAAGGGAGCCCAATGTGGGACTCGATCCTGGGATTCCAGGATCACACCCTGGGCAGAAGGCATGCACTAAACCCTGAGCCTCCCAGGAGTCCCAACTAACTAGAATTTATTTTTTTAATTTTATTTTTTTAAATGTAAATTTAGCAAACAACAGCATGGGTGCAAAAAAAAATCTACATTAAAACCCTTCATTGGAATGCTTTACACTTTCCACAGAACAGAAACTAAAATAACCTGTTATACAATTAGTCACAAATACAGTCCTCGAGTTTTTTGCCCATACACATGAGTAATTGTCTAAAACATGTCTTCTTTGTAGTAGCTAGGCCCTGCCACCACTGTGCTTGGCTGAGTTCACAAATCTATTGTAACCTATAGCTTCCCTGTCACTTCTCTGGCTCTCCTCTGCTGCCAAGCTTGGTTTCCTGGCAGTAATTAAAACCTTCTGCCACTGCCATAGCTGCTGCTGCTGCTGGAACCGCCATAGCCACCTTGGTTTCGTGGTTTGGCAAAGTATTGGCCTCCCACCACCAGAGGGGCCAAAGCTTCTGCCTCCAAAATTTCCTCCTTTCATGGGTCCAAAATTTGAGGATTGATTGTTGTAATTGCCAAAATCGTTATAGCTTCCGCCACCTCCAAAGTTGCTTCCATCATTACCAAATCCGTTATAGCCTTCTGCACTGCCACTGTATCCACCACCACCTCGACTGCCACCAAAGCCACCTCGACCACTGAAGTTCCCTCCATGACCAAAGTTGTCATTCCCACCAAAACCACCTCCAAGACCAGCACCAAAGTTTCCAGAACCACTTCAGCCTCTATGGCTGGACTAAGCACCAGCCATCTCTTGCTTCAATAGGGCTTTCCTTACTTCACAGTTGTGGCCATTCACAGTATGGTATTTTTGAAGGACAATCTTGTCTACAGAGTCATGGTCATCAAAGTTCACAAAAGCAAAACCTCTCTTTTTGTCACTGCCTCAGTCAGTCATGATCTCAATCACTTCAATTTTCCCGTACTGTACAAAATAATCTCTTAGATGATGTTTTTCGGTGTCTTCTTTAATGCCACCAACAAAAATATTTTTCACAGTTAAGTGGGCACCAGGTCTTTGAGACTCTTCTCAGGAGACAGCCCTCTTTGGTTCCATGACTCTTCTGTCCACCTTGTGCGGCAGAGCGTTCATGGCTGCATCCACCTCCTCCATGGTGGTGTACATGACGAACCCAAAGCCTGTGGAGCACTTGGTGTTGGGGTCTCTCATTACCACACAGTCTGTAAGTGTCCCCCATTGCTCAAAATGGTTCCTCAGAATCTCATCGGTTGTTTCAAAGCTCAAACCTCCCATGCTTCTGCAGCTGCTCAGGCTCTTTGGTAGACTCTGACTTAGACATGATGGCAGTGGGAGGGGAGACTTTAACTATGCTTACTCGGTGGCGTGCAGGGGCAGAAAGGCCTAACTAGAATTTAAATAAAATATTGGAATGAAAATAAAAAGAAGAGTTTCAATTTGAATGGAATTTGAGCTGGCCACTTGAGGACAAGGTTGCTTTCTCATTCAAAGTCCAACTGTGTCAACAAGCACATGAGAAAATGCTCCACATCACTTGCCATCAGGGAAATACAAATCAAAACCACAATGAGATACCACCTCACACCAGTAAGAATGGGGAAAATTAACAAGGCAGGAAACCACAAATGTTGGAGAGGATGTGGAGAAAGGGAAACGCTCTTGCACTGTGGTGGGAATGTGAACTGGTGCAGCCACTCTGGAAAACTGTGTGGAGGTTCCTCAAAGAGTTAAAAATATACCTGCCCTACGATCCAGCAATTGCACTGTTGGGGATTTACCCCAAAGATACAGATGCAGTGAAATGCTAGAACACCTGCATGTTTCTTGCAGCCATGTCCACAATAGCCAAACTGTGGAAGGAGTCTCAGTGTCCATCAAAAGATGAATGGATAAAAACGATGTGGTCTATGTATACAATGGAATATTACTCAGCCATTAGAAACTACAAATACCCCCCATTTGCTTCGACATAGATGGAACTGGAGGGTATTATGCTGCATGAAATAAGTCAATTGGAGAAGGGCAAACATTATATGGTTTCATTCATTTGGGGAATATAAAAAATAGTGAAAGGGAATAAAGGGAAAAGGAGAGAAAATGACTGGGAAATATCAGAGAAGGAGACAGAACATGAGAGACTCCTAACTTTGGGAAATGAGCAAGGGGTGGTGGAAAGGGAGGTGGGTGGGGAGTGGGGGTCACTGGGTGATGGGCACTGAGGGGGGCACTTGATGGGATGAGCACTGGGTGTTATGCTATATGTTGGCAAATTGAACTCAGTAAAATAAAATAAATAAAATAAAATAAAATAAAATAAAATAAAATAAAATAAAATAAAAATAAAGTGATTTGAAGACCATCAAAAAAAGTCTAATCATAATTTAAAAGCAAAATCCTTTACAAAACTATTTTTAAATTGAAAACACACCTTTATTTCATAAATACTTTGCCAAAACTACTATCTGTCATCTTCCTAATAAGGAATAGTTGTTAGATAATTTTGGAAAGTTGTCCTGGGAGTACTCATCTAAAATCACCAGCAACAGCTTTTGATCACCTATGCTAACAGGCATAGGTAATGGCAAACATGATTAAAACATTTCCCATAATCCAGTGTTCTCCTCCACCAGGGAAGCTGGCCAAAAGCAACAAGCCCACGCCGGGGGGGGGGGGAAGTGGCCCAGAAGCACAGTGAATAAGATAAGGGTAGTCACTCACTGGGGCCTTGCTAGGGCCAGCATGGGGACCATTTCTGTCTGACCTCTTACTGGCCAGGCAGGGAGGAGACAATGCCTGAGTCGGCAAACACACTTGCATGCACATGGACGTGCATGGACGCCCACAACGTGCACACACCCACCCACCCACCCCAGTAACTCATAGCTACCATGCAAATTGGTAGACTATATACCTGATTAGAAGGCACTCATTTTTAAGCCAGAGAAGAAGAAACCTGATTTAACACTAATGTCATCAGATCAGATTGTTGAGGTGGGTGTGATAACCTTAGATCAAAGATTGTTCATTTAGTAACGTTCACTGTCAGCATTCCTGTTAGCAAGATGCCCTCCATGTGGCTAGGGAACTGCTGGGGGAAAGCCGAGGGAGATCTTGTACACTGGGGGTATAAGAGCTTGATTTTATGTTAATTATTATTACCTAAAAAACAAAAGACAGATTCATCACCTAATTGGCTGGTGTTGAGAGCCAGGAGTTAAATTTGAAAATTGTATTTAGAATAAGAAATTTTGTATTTTGAATCCTATTCTCCCTGTTGCATTTTCAACAACATGGAATGAAAGCTAAAGTGCTTGCTTCATTTTCTTTGGTAATCTCGAATTTTGTAGCTTTTAAAACTAGAAAACCATTGTTCTGACAAGACAGGCAACTCTAGTGTAAAAACACATCTTTATTAAACAGAATACTCTGTAGATGCTTTTCCCAATGTATCTGGCAGTCTTTGTCGTTGTTCATACTGGGGATAAAGGGGAACTAGGCTAGCAGTTCTAATGTAACATTCTTTAAGCATATCTTAATATAGTATTTAAGTAAATGGTCTAATTTCTACATAATTATTGCACTGAACTGTCTTTTTTGTTTTTAAGGTGTTTAAATAAGCTCGGCTAATTCAAGACACTAGCCATTTGTGCAGAGTGCTTGAATTTAGTAGCTTACAGCATTATTTATGAAGGAAAAATATATAAATATGAAGTACCTCATGTTGAGTGTTATTGTACTGTATTTTTAATGTAACAGTGCAGATCTTGTTAGACACATGAATGTGTATAATCATGTTAAATGCAAATAAAAATAAAATTGGTTCATAAAAAAAAAGAAAAGAAAAAAAAGTCTAACTGTGATTGATGTTTCTGTTAGGCCCAGAAGCTTTTAAAGGAGTTTAGGGTAGTTAATAAATAAAGGGAGGTGCAGCCCCAGTGACTTAGTGGTTTAGCGCCACTTTCAGCCTGGGGTGTGATCCTGGAGACCCGGGATCGAGTCCCACATCAGGCTCCCTGCATGGAGCCTGCTTCTCCCTCTGCCTGTGTCTCTGCCTCTCTCTCTCTGTATCCCTGACTCTCATGAATAAATAAATAAAATCTTTTTAAAAATCAATAAAAGGAGTACAATGGTCTGTAAATTTCTGGATTTTGTGCAAACTCAATGGTGGCAGCTTCAGATGTTATCTCAGTTTTCAGGGGTTGTGCAAGGGAATCTGGCCCTTTAGTGCCTGAGGGTTGTATAAGGGAGCCTGGTTTGTGTTTCATGATGGGCATATATCCTCTGTTCTTTCTAGAAAAGAATGTGTTATCTATACATATACAAAGAAAGATTAATCAATCACATGGGCTAAGGCTGTTTGCTACAGATTAAGACTACTGGGTTGGCTAGAGGGTCTGAGGCAGCCTCAATAGAAGTAATGAGGAGTGATATCAGGTATCCTTTGAAGTTTTATTTAGCTTTATAATTCTTTTATATACTTTACTTACCTAAATGTAGTTCTGGCTCTTACTAATTAGGTGACTTTGTTTATTTGTTTAGTTTTCCTCGTTTTAAAAAAATGAGTGTAATAAACTCTCACACATTACTGTGATGATTAAATGAGCTAATATATGTAAAAAGAGAGCAAATATCCAGGCATAGAAAATGTATTCAGTAAATTGTCGCTTCTGTTGTTATTTAGATTTATCCTTCTTCTCTATTAACCCCTCTATCCAGGTTGTTTCTTAAATCAAGAAAGAAGTTCCCTGGAGGCGGGGCAAGATGCAAAAGAGTAGGGTCCCCAAGTCACCTGTCCCCACCACCTTCCTAGATAACTTTCAAATCATCCTGAAAACATATGAATTCAGCCTGAGATTTAAAGAGAGAATAGCTGGAATGCTACAGTGAGACGAGCTTGCTCTTCTAACAAGGTAGGAAGACGGAAAAAAAATAAAGAAATAAAAAAGCATCTAAGGGGGAGGGGTCCCCGCGAGGAGCCAGGATAAAGCCAGGCAACCAGTGCTCTCAGGACAGGAAAGCCCAGTCCCAGAGAAGCAGAAACTACCAATCTTCCCAGATGGAAAGGCACTCACAGGGAATTCGGGCAGGATTCCAGGAGGGGCAGGGAAGCCCTCAGACTCCCAGGGGCACTAACAGAGGAACTACACCCCAGGGATGAGCGCACCACACACTGCAGGCCGAGCTCCATACGGGGCTGGAGTTCCCGCCCGGCGGGGCCCTGGTAGCAGATCAGGTGGTGGCTCCAGCAGCAGCTCCACACAGAGGGGACTGCACAGCACCGGGAACTGAGGGGGCAGCTCAGGCGGTGGTTCCACACGGAAGAGGCTGCATGGCCCAGGAGCAGCTCAGGCGGGGGCTCAAGCAGGGGCCCCACGAGGAGGGGGCTGTGCAGCCCGGGGAGTGCAATTCCAGCAGTGCAGGCCCTGGAGCCCAAGGCATCGAGGGACACAGCCCAGGATCCGGCGCTCCCCCCAGGACAGGCGAAGGCCGGGAGGCCACAGGCAGCAAGGATGCTCCTGCAACCGGTTGGCCCTAAGATGTGCAGATTGGAGCCCCCGCCCCCAGAGCATCCAGGCCCCCTGTGGCCTGGGACACTGCGGTAGTTACTGCTGGGGCTGACTCCAGAGCTGGAGAGCTGGCTGCCGCCAATGTTGTTGTTCCTCCTAGTGTCAACTTGTACCCGGAATTGAGCAGGGCCGCCAGGGAGCAATGGCCTCACAGGATAAACACCTCCCACTGAGCTATGTACCTCGAAGGGGGCTGGGCAGCTCTGCCAGGTACAAACACCTGATATTCAGCACAGAAGGCCATTCTCGCAGAAGGCCACTGGGAAGGATGGGGAAGAGCAACTTCTTGACCAGGCATCCCTGGATAGTTCAAGGGGGAAGTCTAGGGAATTACATTCAGAGGATACCCCTCCTTGTTTTTTGTTTTCTGTTTGTTCCCCCCCTTTTATCTCTCTTTTTCTCCTTTTTCTACTACAACTTGTTTTTAGCCACTCTGCACTGAGCAAAATGACTAGAAGGAAAAACTCACCACAAAAGGAAGAATCAGAAACAGTCCTCTCTCCCACAGAGTTATAGAATTTGGATAACAATTCAAAGTCAGAAAGCCAATTCAGAAGCACAATTATAAAGCTACCGGTGGCTCTAGAAAAAAAAGCATAAAAGATTCAAGACACGTCATGACTGCAGAATTTAGATCTAATCAGGCTGAAATTAAAAATCAATTAAATGAGATGCAATCCAAACTGGAGGTCCTAACGACAAGGGTTAAAGAGGTAGAAGAATGAGTGAGTGACATAGAAGACAAGTTGATGGCAAGGAAGGAAGCTGAGGGAAAAAGAGAAAAACAATTAAAACATCATGAGGAAAGGTTAAGGGAAATAAATGACAGCCTCAGAAGGAAAAATCTACGTTCAGTTGGGGTTCTAGAGGGCACCAAAAGAGACAGAGGACCAGAAAGTGTATTTCAACAAATCATAGCTGAGAACTTCCTGAATGTGAGAAGGGGAACAGGCATTCAGATCCAGGAGATAAAGAGATCCCTCCCTTAAATCAATAAAAACCGTTAAACACCCCGACATTTAATAGTGAAACTTCAAAATTACAAAGATAAAGAGAAGATCCTTAAAGCAGCAAGAGACAAAAGATACCTAATCTTTAAGTTAACAGAAGACTTCTCCACAGAGACCTGGAAGGCCAGAAAGGGCTGGCAGGATATATTCAGGGTCTTAAATGAGAAAAAAAATGATGCCACAAATACTCTATCCAGCAAGGCTCCCATTCAGAATAGAAGGAGAGATAAAGAGCTTCCAAGATAAGCAGAAACTGAAATAATATGTGACCACCAAACCAACTCTGCAAGAAATATTAAAGGGGACTCTATAAAAGAAAGAGGAAGTCCAAGGAAACAATCCACAAAACAGGGACGGAATAGGTTTAATGATGACACTAAATTCATATCTTTCAATAGTAACTCTGAACGTGAATGGGCTTAATGATCCAATCAAAAGGTGCAGGGTTTCAGACTGGATAAAAAAGCAGGACCCATCTATTTGCTATCTGCAAGACACTCATTTTAGACATAAGGACACCTACAGCCTGAAAATAAAAGGTTGGAGAACCATTTACCATTCAAGTGGTCCTCAAAAGAAAGCAGGGGTAGCCACCCTCATATCAGATAAATTAAAGTATATCCCAAAGACTAGTAAGAGATGAAGACGGACACTACATCATACTTCAAGGCTTTATCCAACAAGAGGACCTAACAATCATGAATATTTATGCCCCGAATGTGGGAGCTGCAAAGTATACCAATCAATTAATAACCAAAGTTAAGACATACTTAGATAATAATATACTTATACCTGGAGACTTGAATATGGCATTTTGTACAGTTGGTAGATCTCCTAAGCACAACATCTCCAAGGAAACAAGAGCTTTAAATGATACACTGGAACAGATGGATTTCACAGATATTTACATAATTTTACATCCACACGCAACTGAATACAAATTCTTCTTAAGTGCGCATGGAACTTTCTCCAGAATAGATCACATAATAGGTCACATATCAGGTTTTAATCGATAGCAAAAGATTGCAATTGTCCACTGCATATTTTAAGACCATAATGCTGTGAAACTAGAACTAAATCACAAAAAGAAGTTTGGAAGGATTTCAAACACGTGGAGGTTAAGGACCATCCTGTTCAAAGATGAAAGAGTCAACCATGAAATTAGAGGAGAATTAAAAATATTCATGGAAACTAATGAGAAAGAAGATAAACCGTTCAAAATCTTCAGGATATAGCAAAAGCAGTCCTGAAGGGGAATTACATCGCAATACAAGCATCCATCCAAAAACTGGAAAGAACACAAATACAAAAGCTAACATTGCACCTAATGTAGCAGGAGAAAAAAACAGCAAATGAAACCTTTACCCAGCAGAAGAAGACAATAAAGATTCGAGGAGAACTCAAGGAAATGGAGACCAGAAGAACTGTGGAACAGATCAACAAAACCAGGAGTTGGCTCTTTGAAAGAATTAATAAGATAGATAAACCATTAGCCAGCCTTATTAAAAAGAAGAGAGAGAAGACTCAAATTAATAAAATCATGAATGAGAAAGGAGGTATCACCACCAATACCAAGGAAATACAAATGATTTTTAAAAACATATTATGAGGGGATCCCTGGGTGGCGCAGCGGTTTAACGCCTGCCTTTGGCCCAGGGCGCGATCCTGGAGACCCGGGATTGAATCCCACGTCAGGCTCCCGGTGCATGGAGCCTGCTTCTCCCTCTGCCTGTGTCTCTGCCTCTCTCTCCCTCTGTGTGTGTGTGACTATCATAAAAAAAAATTTAAAAAAAAATAAATAAATAAAAACATATTATGAGCCGATATATGCAAAAAATTAGGCAAACTACAAGAACTGAAAGCATTTCTGGAAAAACACAAACTACCAAAAGGGGAACAGGACGAAATAGAAAACCTGAACAGGCCAATAACCAGGGAGGAAATTGAAGCAGACATCAATAACCTCCCAAGACACAAAAGTCCAGGGCCAGATGGCTTCCCAGGGGAATTCTATCAAACATTTAAAGAAGAAACCATACCTAATCTACTAAAGCTGTTTGGAAAGATAGGAAGAGATGGAGTACTTCCAAACGCATTCTATGAACCCAGCATCACCTTAATTCCAAAACCAAAGACCCCACCAAAAAGGTCAATTATAGACCAATTTTCCTGATGAACACAGATGCAAAAATTCTCAACAAGATATTAGCCAATAGGATCCAACATGTAGATTAAGAAGATTATTCACCTTTACCAAGTGAGATTTATCCCCAGGGTGCAAGGCTGGTTCAACACTCATAAAACAATCAATGTTGTTGATCATATCAGCAAGAAAAAAAAACAAGAACCATATGATCCTGTCAATAGATGCAGAGAAAGCATTTGACAAAATACAGCATCCATTCCTGATCAAAATTCTTCAGAGTGTAGGGATAGAGGGAACATTCCTCAACATCTTAAAAGCCATCTACGAAAAGCCCACAGCAAATATCATTCTCAATGGGGAAGCACTGGGAGCTTTTCCCCTAAGATCAGGAACAAGACAGGGATGTCCACTCTCACCACTGCTAGTCAACATAGTACTAGAAGTCCTAGCCTCAGCAATGAGACAACAAAAAGACATTAAAGGCATTCAAATTGGCAAAGAAGAAGTCAAACCCTTCCTCTTCACTGATTACTTGATACTCTACGTAGAAAACCCAAAAGCCTCCACTCCAAGATTGCTAGAACTCATACAGCAATTTGGCAGTGTGGCAGGATACAAAATCAATGCCCAGAAATCAAAAGGATTTCTCTACACTAACAATGAGACTGAAGAAAGAGAAATTAAGGAGTCAATCCCATTTACAATCGTACCCAAAAGCATAAGATACCTAGTAATAAACCTAACCAAAGAGGTAAAAGATCTTTACCTTAAAAACTATAGAACACTTCTGAAAGAAATTGAGGAAGACACAAAGAGATGGAAAAATATTCCATTCTCATGGATTGGAAGACTTAATATTGTGAAAATGTCAATGTTACCCAGGGCAATTTACACGTTTAATGCAATCCCTATCAAAATACCATGGAATTTCTTCAGAGAGTTAGAACAAATTATTTTAAGATTTGTGTGGAATCAGAAAAGACCCCGAATAGCCAGGGGAATTTTAAAAAAGAAAACCATAGCTGGGGGCATCACACTGCCAGATTTCAGGTTGTACGATAAAGCTGTGGTCATCAAGACAGTGTGGTACTGGCACAAAAACAAACACATAGATCAATGGAACAGAATAGAGAACCCAGAAGTGGACCCTGAACTTAATGTTAACTAATATTCGATAAAGGAGGAAAGACTATCCACTGGAAGAAAGACAGTCTCTTCAATAAGTGGTGCTGGGAAAATTGGACATCCACATGCAGAAGAATGAAACTAGACCACTCTCTTTCACCATACACAAATATAAACTCAAAATGGACGAAAGACCTAAATGTGAGACAAGAGTACATCAAAATCGTAAGGAGAACATAGGCAACATCCTTTTTGATCTCAGCCACAGTAACTTCTTGCAAGATACATCCATGTAGGCAAAAGAAACAAAAGCAAAAATGAACTATTGGGACTTCATCAAGATAAGAAGCCTTTGCACAGCAAAGGATACAGTCAACAAAACTAAAAGACAACCTACAGAATGGGATAAGATATTTGCAAATGACTTATCAGATAAAGGGCTAGTTTACAAGCTCCATAAAGAACTTATTAAACTCAACACCAAAGAAACAAACAATCCAATCATGAAATGGGCAAAAGACATGAAGAGAAAGCTCACAGAGGAAGACATAGACATGGCCAACATGCACATGAGAAAATGCTCTGCATCACTTGCCATCAGGGAAATACAAATCAAAACCACAATGAGATACCACCTCACACCAGTGAGAATGGGGAAAATTAACAAGGCAGGAAACCACAAATGTTGGAGAGGATGCGGAGAAAAGGGAACCCTCTTACACTGTTGGTGGGAATGTGAACTGGTGCAGCCACTCTGGAAAACTGTGTGGAGGTTCCTCAAAGAGTTAAAAATAGACCTGCCCTACGACCCAGCAATTGCACTGTTGGGGATTTACCCCAAAGATTCAGATGCAATGAAACGCTGAGACACCTGCACCCCGATGTTTCTAGCAGCAATGTCCACAATAGCCAAACTGTGGAAGGAGCCTCGGTGTCCATCGAAAGATGAATGGATAAAGAAGATGTGGTCTATGTATACAATGGAATATTACTCAGCCATTAGAAACGACAAATACCCACCATTTGCTTCAACGTGGATGGAACTGGAGGGTATTATGCTGAGTGCAGTAAGTCAATTGGAGAAGGACAAACAGTGTATGTCCTCATTCATTTGGGGAATATAAATAATAGTGAAAGGGAATATAAAGGAAGGGAGAAGAAATGTGTGGGGAATATCAGGAAGGGAGACAGAACATAAAGACTCCTAACTCTGAGAAACGAACTAGGGGTGGTGGAAGAGGAGGAGGGCAGAGGGTGGGGGTGAATGGGTGACGGGCACTGAGGGGGACACTTGACGGGATGAGCACTGGGTGTTATTCTGTATGTTGGCAAATTGAACACCAATAAAAATTAATTTATTTTAAAAAAAAAACAAAAAAACCACAAAATCCTAGAGGAGAACACAGGCAACACCCTTTTTGAACTTGGCCACAGTAACTTCTTGCAAGATACATCCACAAAGGTAAAAGAAACAAAAGCAAAAATGAACTATTGGGACTTCATCAAGATAAGAAGCTTTTGCACAGCAAAGGATACAGTCAACAAAACTAAAAGGCAACCTACAGAATGGGATAAGTTATTTGCAAATGACTTATCAGATAAAGGGCTAGTTCCCAAAATCTATAAAGAACTTATTAAACTCAACACCAAAGAGACAAACAATCCAATCATGAAATGGGCAAAAGACATGAAGAGAAATCTCACAGAGGAAGATATGGACATGGCCAACATGCACATGAGAAAATGCTCTGCATCACTTGTCATCAGGGAAATACAAATCAAAACCACAATGAGATACCACCTCACACCCATGAGAATGGTGAAAATTAACAAGACAGGAAACAACAAATGTTGGAGAGGATGTGGAGAAAGGGGAACCCTCCTCCAGTGTTGGTGGGAATGTGAATGGGTACATCCACTCTGGAAAATGGTGTGAAGGTTTCTCAAAGAGTTAAAGCACTGGGTGTTATGCTATA
This sequence comes from Vulpes vulpes, assembly GCF_048418805.1. Classification (NCBI taxonomy): domain Eukaryota; kingdom Metazoa; phylum Chordata; class Mammalia; order Carnivora; family Canidae; genus Vulpes; species Vulpes vulpes. The sequence goes on from NC_132796.1 coordinate 46,863,980, forward strand.
TGTAGGCAAATTGAACTCGATAAAAATACCAAAAAAAAGATGTGATATATATAAAGAATTGAATATTACTCAGCGATTGGAAACAACGAATACCCACAATTTGCTTCAATGTGGATAGAACTGGAGGGTATTATGCTGAGTGAAGTAAATCAATTGGAGAAAGACAAATATTACAGTATCGTTCATGCGGGGAATGTAAAACATAGGGAAGGGGATTATAGGAGAAGAAGAGAAAATGAGTAGGAAATATCAGATAGGTTGTCAAAACATGTGAGACTCCTAACTCTGGGAAACGAACAAGGGTTAGTGGAAGAGGAGGTGGGCGGGGGAATGGGGTGCCTAGGTGATGGGCACTGAGGGGGGCACTTTATGGGATGAGCACTGGGCGTCATACCATATTTTGGCAAATCGAACTCCAATAAAAAATATACCAAAAAAGACACCAATTATGCTCGCTTAGTACAGAGACAAAGTGAAAACTTCTCACAATCTTCAGATTTTGGCAATATGAGTAGAGTCTCATCACTCTCATCACATCTTTGCTCTGAATGTAAGCAGAGATCTATTTAGAAATACGAAGAATATGGGAATATCTAGTAAAAGGATCAACATTCTACATTTCAAACAAGAATGAGGAAAGATCTGGAAAGGAGAGAACTAATTTTGTTTCCCTTTGCCCCAGGAATGAGGCCATATCCCTCCTAAACCCTATAATTCAGCCCACACAAACATTTTCTGCTGAGCACCTTCAAATGCCCTAAGATTCAAAATGTCCAAATATTGAGGGTCCCTTTGGTGCAACATATTGCACAGTCCTAAGAACTCTGCCAGCCTCACTTTAAATGTGAGGATACTGCTCTTCAGCACTGTCCCTGAATGGACTCTTTGGGTTAATCTAGTTTCAAATAAAAATAAAAGGGTGAGAGCACTTGGCTGGCTCAGCGGTTTGTGTCTGTATCTTGGTTTCAGCTGATGTTATGATCTTATGGGTTATGGGATTGAACCTCATATCAGGCTCTGTGTTCAGGGAGGAGTCCACTTGAAGATTCTCTCCCTCTGCCCCTCTCCCAACTTGTTTGTACTCTCTCTCTCAAATAAATAAATAAATAAATAAATAAACGTTAAATAAAAGAATAAAATGGTAAAAATGGATACACAGAAGTTTAAAGTTCTTTATGAGAGTTGAGAACTGGATAATATTGAGAAAGGAGGGACCCCGGAGTGGCTCAGTGGTTGAGCGCCTGCCTTGGGCTCGGGGCATGATCCTGGAGTCCCGGGATCGAGTCCTGCATCAGTCTCCCTGCATGGAGCCTGCTTCTACCTCTAACTGTGTCTCTGCCTCTGTGTGTGTGTGTGTGTGTCTCTAATGAATCGATAAATAAAATCTTTTTTTAGAGGAGTAACACAGCCTCTTAGCAAGCGGGCCACCTCCAGAATAGCTAACAGCTGTGAACTTGAGTGAAGAGAAATCTCCATTGTTTATACATGGCGACCCTGTCAGCAAGAGACCTACATTATTTCCTCAACAAGAGAGGGAAATCTTCTGGATTTGGCTGTTTTTCCTGCCCTTCCCACTAGTGGATACAGATAGCAGTGGTTCAACAATAGCATGTGGGTGCTTGCTGCTGATGTTCAAGTGTTTAGAATGAGGCTTTGGTGCAGCATGCCTTGAAAGGGCATTTTCTGCACAAACCAGGTCCTGGATCATGCTATACATGCATGGACTATCTGCTCTTCATAATAAAAGCATCTGGATCAACCAGGGAGGGAGTCAAACTGCTTATTGATCAGCATACTTACTCCAGCCAGCCAAGCAAGTTCTCACGAACAGGAAAGCCATTATTATTTTGGGATATCAGACACTAATTTCTCTTCTTACCACAGGATCAGAGTGGGAACTTGACACCAATCTTTAAGTGCTGGCTATATGAATGCTCTTCACCCTGGATGTGAATGAGGCTTACTTAGAAATTATGGAACATTATGGGAATTGGTACAAAAAGAACCAAAGTTCTATATTTCAAAAAGGAATGGGAAATACCTGGAAGGAGATGTCTAATTCCCATTTGCACAAGAAATGAGGCCAGCTCTTTCCCAAACAGGATGGCCCAGCTTACACACAAATATTCTCTGCTGGGAAACTTCGAATGCCCTAGGTCTCTCACTGTCAATATAGTGCTGAAGCCTAATTACCAGGGGTCCGGTGGCCCAACATGTCCATGCTCACAAAAGCTTGACCAGACACCGGACTTTCTTTTTTTGTTTATTTAAATTTTTTATTTAAATTAGAGTTAGTTAAAATATGGTATAATATTGGTTTCAGTAGTGGAATTTAGTGATACATCATTTACATATAACACTAAGTGCTCAGGTTATTGACCTATTCAGGTTTTCTATTTCTTCCTGTTCCAGTTTTGGTAATTTGTAGTTTTTCAGATGCATCCATTTATTCTAGATTGCCTAATTTCTTTGCATATACCTGCTTATAATACATTTTTAAAATGCTTGTGTAGTTTTTTCCAATTTTTTGAGGGATACTTGTATTGTGATGTATTTCCCTCTTAGGACTACTTTTGCTGTATCTCAAAGATTTTGAACGGTTGTATCTTCATTCTCATTAGTTTCCATGAATCTTTTTAATTCTTCTCTAATTTCCTGGTTGACCCATTCATCTCTTAGCAGGATGCACTTATAAACAACTATGTGTTTGAGTTTCTTCCAAATTTTTTCCTGTGATTGAGTTCCAGTTTCAAAGCATTGTAGTCTGAAAATATGAAGGGGATAATCCCAATCTTATGGTATCAGTTGAGACCTGATTTGTGACCCAATATGTGGTCTCTTCTGGAGAAAGTGACATGTGCACTTGAGAAGAATGTGTTATCAGTTGCTTTCAGATGGAAAGGGATGAAATTGAAGCAGTCAACAAAACACTCCCACGACACAAAAGTCCAGGGTGAGATGGCTTCCCAGGGGAATTCTATCAAATATTAAAAGAAGAAATAATATAGGTATTATTATATTAGTAGTATATATTATACTACTAAAGCTGTTCCAAAGGATAGAAAGGGACAGAATATTTCGAAACTCATTTTGTGGGGCCAGCATCACCTTAAATCCAAAACCAGACAAAGACCACTCCAAAAAGGAGAATTATAGACCAATATCCCTGATGAACACAGATGCAAAAATTCTCAACAAGATACAACAGTATATTAAGAAGATTATCTACGTTTTTTAGAGGGTTGTGAGAACCTGCCTTCAAGTAAGGCTTGTTTCTCAGTCATAATGTATCACATTCCTTCCATGGTCCACACTGATTTTGATATATGTTCTAACGTTTTTATGTGAAGAGAGTTCGAAAACTGCACTAAAGGATGGCTTCTTTCTCATAGTTGACTATAGAGCAGTTCCACTGCACCTCCACTCCTTTAGTATATTGTCTGATGCTTTTTTTGAGATGGTACTGGAAAGCTGCCTCAGAGAATGATTATATCTCACAATTAAACATATTGCTTATCCATTCCACCTCATGTCATTTGGACACAGATTCTCCTACAATAGACTAGTTCAAAGCTGCGTTGAATGTAAGCTTGGAACACTGAGTTAAATAGAGTGCATTTTCAGGGCACCACCTAAAGTAGACTTGTGCTAGGATCTAATAGTCTACTATGGGAGACTTGTGGTAGCCTGAGTTCCAGGAATGCTTCTTTCAGAGAATTAAGAACACTGCATTTCCATTACGACTCCACAACTACTGTTGACAAAAGTACCTACTACCTGATCTTAGATACCTCTAAGAAAAATACCTCTGAGATACCTCTCAGAAAATGCTTTCAAGGATCACTTTTTACTTGAAATAAGTAAAACACGTGTCCCTCCATCATCCACACATAACTTTGATGCATGGTGTCATGCTTTTATGTGAGAGGGAAGAGGAAACAAGCACACAAGGATAGCATGGTTTTCACATGTAAGTGTATAGCATTTCAATTACACCTGAACTCCTCTGTTGAGATAGCTTCAGCCTCCCCATATAGTGAAAGCCTAGATGAAACCTGCACTACAGAAATGCTTGTGTATCTGGGTAAAATACAGGGCCTTCCAATGGCACCATTTCACCTAATGTTGAGCGAGTTTCTAACTCCCATGTGTGAGAGGCAAATGGAAAGTTACATTCAAGGAATGCTTGTTTCAGGGACTAAAGCACAGTGCATTTACATAGGGCATCCACACGTAAGGAGGATATCAGTTCTAATTCCATGATTTCTGGGGCTTGTCAGAAGGACGTTCAAAGAACGCTTGTTTCTCACAGTTCAACATACCGCAATTCCCTTGACTAAATGCTTATTTTTATTATGTTCCAATGTCTTTGTTTCCAGGATTAGTGGGAAGTTACACTCAAGGAACACTTGTTTCCAACACCTAACAATGTAGCCTTCTAATTGCACCACCACTCTTCTATGCAGATACCTTCGACCACCCTATAAGAGAGGCTACGTGAAAACTGCAGTGCAGCAAAGCTGATTACACTGAGTTAAGTAAGGTGAATTTCAAACACACCTCCTCACTCAGAGTTCTGCTAGGTTCTAACCAACTACCAGAAAGGAAGGGGTCAAGCTGAATGGAGAATTCGAGAGATGCTTGTTTCTGAGAGGTAAGCCCAGTGGCGGATAAATGGGCTTCTGCACCTACTGTTGACCTAAGTTTCTTCTCCCAGTTTTAGAGGGCTGTGAGTAGCTAGCTTCAAGAAAGGGTTTAGGTCTCACATTTATGAAAATCCAATTTCCCTCGAGGGTCCACACTTATGTTCATATGTGTTCTAATGCCATTATGTGAGGATGAAGATGGAAGCTACGCTGAGGGAAGGCCTGTTTCTCACAGTTGACCACAGAGCACTTCAGTTGCTCCTCCACTCCTCACTGGAGTTAGTTTCTACAACCATCAATAAGACGATCCTTGAAAGCTGAAATGCAGGAAAGCTTCGTATTCTGAGATAAGTATGGCGTATTTCCATGACACGTCATTTTGAATTGTGCTAGGTTCTAACACTCAAATGAGAGATGCTAGTTAAAACCTGCATTCAAGGAATGTGTTCTGCTCAGAATTAAGCACTGAACACTTCCCTGGGTCACATTACATACATGTGATGTAGTTTCTACCTACATTATTCGAGAGGCTGGTCAGAGACTGCCTGCAGGATGGATTGTGTCACAAAGTTGTATAGACCGAATTGCCCATGAGTCTCCACACCTCTTTGGTATATATTCTCATGCCCATATTTGAGAGGTTACTGAAATGCACTCAAGGAACACTTCTTTGACAAAGATAAGCATAGAGCATTTCAAGGAACCATGTGGCATTTCCACACCACCTTGACGGTTTGTACAGTTAACTTCTTCCTCCCAGTTGTGATGCGCTAGAGGAAAGATGCACTGCAGGATTGCTTGTTTCTCTGAATTAAGAGGAGTGCATTTCGAAGACACCTCATATACTAAACTTGAGCTACGTTCTGACTCGCATATGGTCCAGGCTAGTTGAAATCTACATTCCAGGAATGCTTCTCTCAAAGACTCCAGTACAGTGTACTTCAATTGCACCTCCATAACTATTGTTGACATAAGTTCCTACTCCCTCATATCTGAGGTTCTCAGGAACTGCCTCCAAGGAACACTTGAATCTTCGAGATAATTATATCACATGTCCCTCGATTCTAGACACTTACCTTTGATATACGGTGTCATGTGTTTGCAGAAGAGGGTAGGGTTTAGGGCCATGCAAGGAACGTTTGTTTCTCACACTTCCGTGTATAGCATTTCCATTTCACGTGAATCCTCTGTTCAGACAGCTTCTGACAACCACCCATCTAGGGAAAAGCCAATCAAAAGCTGCCGTGTAGGAATGCTTGTGTAGCTGAGTAACCTGAAGGGCCTACCCATGGCATCTGCTGACCAAATGTTGAGATAGTTTCTAATGCCCACATGTGAGAGGTGAGTGGAGAGCTGCATTCCAGGAATGCTTCTATCAGAGACTTAAGTACACTGAATTTCACTGGGGCCTCTATTACTAAAGTGGATATATGTTCTAATTCCGTTATTTGAGTGGCTTGTCAGAAGCTAACTTCAAGGAAAGCTGGTTTCTCAGAGTTCATTGTACCAGATTTCCCTTCAGCCTCCACGCTTATTTTTGCATGTGTTCCAATGTCTTTTTTTTTCCTTTTTGTGCAGGGAGTGGAAAGCTTCACTCAGTGCTTCCTTCTCACATGAACTCTCTAGTGTTTTCATAGCGCTGCTACTCTTCTGAGCAGGCATCTTCACCGACATTTAAGAGAAGTTATGTGAAAACTGCAGTGCAGCAGAGATGAATTCACAGGGTTAAGAGCTTTGCATTTCCAAGGCTCCTCCTCACTTCCAAATTGATCTGCTACATTGTAACTAACTGCCATCAGAGAGGGGCTACCTGAAACCAGCATTCAAGGGATGCTTGTTTCGGAGGGGTAAGCCCAGTGCAGGATAATGGATATTTCACACCTACTGTTGACATAAGATTCATCTTTCTATTTCAGAGGGCTTTTTTATAATCAATTTATTTTTATTGGTGTTCAATTTGCCAACATAGAGAATAACACCCAGTGCTCATCCCGTCAAGTGCATGCCTCAGTGCCCGTCACCCATTCACCCCCACCCCCACCCCCGCCCTCCTCCCCTTCGACCACCCCTAGTTCGTTTCCCAGGGTTAGGAGTCTTCATGTTCTGTCTCCCTTTCTGATATTTCCTACCCATTTCTTCTCCCTTCCCTTCTATTCCCTTTCACTATTATTTAAATTACCCAAATGAATGAGACCATACAATATTTGTCCTTCACCGATTGACTCATTTCACTCAGCATAATACCCTCCAGTTCGATCCAAGTTGAAGCAAATGGTGGGTATTTGTCATTTCTAATGGCTGAGTGATATTCCATTGTATACATAAACCACATATTCTTTATCCATTCATCTTTCAATGGAAACTGAGGCTCCTTCCACAGTTTGGCTCTTGTGGACATTGCTGCTATAAACATCGGGGTGCAGGTGTCCCGGCGTTTCATTGCAACTGCATCTTTGGGGTAAATCCCCAACAGTGCAATTGCTGGGTCGTAGGGCAGGTCTATTTTTAACACTTTGAGGAACCTCCACACAGTTTTCCAGAGTGGCTACACCATTTCACATTCCCACCAACAGTGTAAGAGGGTTCCCTTTTCTCCGCATCCTCTCCAACATTTGTGATTGCCTGCCTTGTTTATTTTCCCCATTCTCACTGGTGTGAGGAGGTATCTCATTGTGGTTTTCATTTGTTTTTCCCTGAAGGCAAGTGATGCAGAGGATTTTCTCATGTGTGCCTTGCTGTTAGTAGCTGCCTTCAGGAAAGGGTTCTTAAAAAAATGAAATAAATAAATATAAAAAAAATATATTTTCCCTCAAACTTACATATGTCCCACTAGCCTAGTTGTCCTCACTTATGTGGATCAATGTTCAAATGGCTTGATAAGAGAGTAGAGTCCGAAGCTTCATCTTGTTTTCTTCTCTTATGGATATGATTAATCACGTTGATTGCTTTATGAGTGTTGAACAAGCCTTGCATCCTAGGGATAAATCCCACTTGGTCCTGGCAAATAATCTTCTTAACACATTGTTCAATCCAACTGGCCAGAATCCTACTGAGAATTTTTGCATCTGAGTTAATCAGGGAGATTGGTCTACAAAACTTCCTTTTGGTGGGGTCTTGGTCAGGTTTTGGAATGAAAGTGATGCTGGACTCATGGAGCGAGTCTGGAAGTACCCAATCTCTCTATCTTTCTGAACCTCTTTAGTAGAATAGGTATGCTTTCTTCTTTAAACATTTGAACTATACACAAGGAAGACATGTTTCTCACAGTTGACCATAGAGCAGTTCCATAGAACATCCACTCCACTCTGGACCACAGAGCACCAATCACAATGGAGCTTGTGGAGCTCCACAAGCACCAATCAGATGCTCCTTGACAGCTGGAATGCAGGAGAGCTTGGAATTCTGACATAAGTACGGTGCATTTCAATGTCATAAGCTAACTTCGAGTAGAGCTAGGTTCTAGTACCCAGTGAGAGATGCTAGCTGAAAGCTGCCTTCAAGGAATGCGTTCTGCTCAGACTTAAGCACTGTACATTTCCATGGGTCCCGTCACCTACACTGATGTCATTTCTAACTCCATTCTAAGGGAGGCTAGATAGAGGCTGCCTTGAAGTATCACCTATGTCTCAGAGTTCCGTATAGAGCACGGCCCATGAGACACACACCAACTTTGGTGTAGATTCTCATACCAGTATTTGACAGGGAATTGGAATGCACTCAAAGAACGCTTCTCTGTCACCGTATACCATAGAGCATTTCAGTGAACCACGAGGCATTTCCATTGCAACTCGCGGAGTGTGTAGGTACCTTCTTCCTCCCAGCTATGAAGGGCTGGAGGGAAGTTGCACTGCACGACTGCTAGGTTCTCTGAGTTAAGAAGAGTGCATATCCACCACACTTCATAAACTCACCTGGATTCCGACTCGCATATGCGCCAGGCTGGTAGAAATCTGCATTCCAGGAATGCTTCTCTCGGAGAATTCACTACACTGCATTTCCGTCGCGTCTCCACAGCTGCTGTGGACATAAGTTCCTACTCCCTCTTCTTTGTTGTTTTCAGGAGCTGCCCCCACGGAACACTTGTATGTCAGAGGGGAGTAGATCACATGTTCCTCGATACTCCCCACTTACCTTTGATGGACCCTGTCATGCGTTTCCGGAAGAGGGTATGGATGGAGCCACTGAAGGAACGTTTGTTTCTCACACTTCCGGGTATAGGCTTTCCATTTCACATGCACTCCTCTGTTCTGATAACTTCTGCCTCCCCCCATTTATTGAAAGCCCACTTGAAAGCTGCCGAGTAGGAATGCTTCTGCCGGCTCGTGGCACCCGCTCTCTGGTCGTTGAGCTAGCATCTAACTCCCATCTGCGAGAGGCGGGTGGGGAGCGGCAATCCAGGGATGCTTGAATAGGAGACTTCATCTGAGTGCATTCCTTTGTGGCCGCTGCACCTAAAGTATATATACCTTCCAATTCCGTAAATTGACTGGATTCTCATAAGCTACCTTGAAGGAACGCTAGTTACTCGGATTCACTTTGACCACGCTTCCCTCGAGCTGCCACGCTTATTCTCCATGTGTTCCATTACCTTTTTTTTTTTTTTTTCGTTTGCCATGGAGGTAGAAAGCTCTACTCCAGGAGCGCTTCTTTCTCACCATAGCTCTCCAGTGCTTTGGTGGCCCTGCTACACTTCTGTGCAATTAGGATCGCCCAGCATGCAAGTGAGGTTACGTGAATAAGGCGGTGCAGCACAGCTGGATACTCAGGCTTAAGTACGTGCATTTCCAAGGCACCTCCTCACGAACAGATCCAAATGCTAGGGTGTAACTCACTCCCGAAAGAGCAGGGCTAGCTGAAAGCTTCATTCAAGGGCTGTGAGCCTCGGAGAGATAAGCTCAGGGCATGGTAACAAAGCTTCCGCACCTACGGTTGACAAGAGTTTCATCTTGCCTTTTCAGAGGACTTTGAGTCGCTGCCTTCCAGCAAGCTTTTTTTCCCCTCAGAGTTACATAGGTCCCATTTCCCAGGGGTGTCCTCACGACCTCTCAGCTATATCGGCATGGCTTGACGTGAGAGTCTAGTCGGAAGGTCCAATGCGGGAAGACTCGTTTCTCACCGTTGACCACACAACCGATCCATCGCAGGTCCACCCCTCCCTGGTGTTAGTGTCTACCAGCACCAATGAGATGCTCCTCGCCTGTTTTAATACAGGAGAGATTAGATTTCTGACCTAAGTGTGGCGCATTTCCATGGCATGGCCTCACTTCGAGTTGAGCTAGGTTCTAAGTCCCCAGTGAGAGGTGTTAGCTGAAAGCTGCTTTCAAGGAATTCTTTCTGATCAGACCTAAGCATTCTACATTTCCCTCCGTCCCATCACATGCACTGATGTCGTTTCTACCTCCTATCCTCGGAAGAGAACCACGTGGCTTTTGTATTTTAACTCGGCGGGGTGTGTAGGTAGCTTCTTCGTCCCGGCTCTGATGGGCTAGCGGGAAGTTGCACAGCACGACTGCTTGGTTCTGAGTTAAGAAGAGTGCATGTCCATAGAGCGGATCCATCGCACTTCCACTCCTCCCTGGTGTTAGTGTCTTCCAGCACCAATGAGGTGCTCCTCGCCTGTTTTAATACAGGAGAGCTTAGATTTCTGACCTAAGTGTGGCGCATTTCCATGGCATGGCCTCACTTCGAGTTGAGCTAGGTTCTAAGTCCCCAGTGAGAGATGTTAGCTGAAAGCTGCTTTCAAGGAATTCTTTCTGATCAGACTTAAGCATTCTACATTTCCCTCCGTCCAATCACCTGCACTGAGGTCGTTTTTACCTCCTTTCCTCGGAAGGCATGGTACAGGCTGCCTTCAAGGATCTCTTGTGTCTCAGAGTTCGGAAGAGCGCAGTGCCCACGAGACTCTAACCTTCTTTGGTCTATGTTCCATGCCGGTATTGAGGAGGGTAATGGAATGCACTCCAGAAACGCTTCTCTGTCACCGTGAAGCAAGGCATTTCAGTGAACCACGTGCCATTTGTATTTTAACTCGGCAGGGTGTGTAGGTAGCTTCTTCGTCCCCGCTCTGAGGCGCTAGCGGGAAGTTGCACAGCACGACTGCTTGGTTCTGAGTTAAGAAGAGTGCATGTCCACCACACTTCAAAAACTCACCTGGATTCCGACTCGCATATGCGCCAGGCTGGTTGAAATCTGCTTTCCAGGAATGCTTTTCTCGGAGAATTCACTACACTGCATTTCCGTCGCGTCTCCAAGCTGCTGTGGACATAAGTTCCTCCTCCGTCTTCTCTGCAGATTTCAGGAGCTGCCCCCACGGAACACTTGTATCTCAGAGGGCAGAAGATCACATGTCCCTCCATATTCCCCACTTACCTTTGATGGACAGTGTCATGCGTTTCCGGAAGAGGGTATGGATGGAGCCACTGAAGGAACGTTTGGTGCTCACACTTCCGAGTGTAGCCTTTTCATTTCACGTGCACTCCTCTGTTCCGATAACTTCTGCCTCCCCCCATTTATTGAAAGCCCATTTGAAGCGGCCGAGTTGGAATTCTTGTGCCTGCCCGTGCTACCTGCTCACCGGATTTTGAGCTAGCATCTAACTCCCATCTGCGAGAGGCGGGTGGGGAGCGGCAACACAGGGATGCTTCTATAGACTTCAGCTGAGTGCATTTCATTGCGGCCTATGCACCTAAAGTGCCTTCCAATTCCGTAAATTGGCTTCTCAGAAGCTACCTTAAAAGAATGCTAGTTGCTCGGTTTCACTTTGGCCGCACGTCCCTCGAGCCGCCACGCTTCTTTTTCCATTACCTTTTTTTTTTTTTTTTTTAGTTTTACCCTGGATGTCGAAAGCTCAACTCCAGGAGCGCTTCTGTCTCACCATAGCTCTCTAGAGCTTTCTTGGCCCTGCTACTCTTCTGTGCAGGAAGCCTCGCCCAGCATACAAGTGAGGTTACATGAACACGGCAGTGCAGCAATGCTGAATTCTCAGGGTTAAGTACGTGCATTTCCAAGGCTCCACCTCACAAACAGATCCAACTGCTAGGTTGTTACTCACTCCAGTAAGAGCGTGGCTAGCTGAAAGCTGCATTCAAGGGTTGTTGGCTTCGGAGAGATAACCTCAGGGCATGGTAACTGAGCTTCCGCACCTACGGTTGACATGAGTTTCATCTTGCCGTTTCAGAAGGCTTCGAGTCAACAATGTCTACCCGCAAGGTTTTTTCCCCTCAGAGTTACATAGGTCCTATTTCCCTGGGTGTCCTCACGTCCTCCTAGCTATGTCGCCATGGCTTGTGTGAGAGTGTAGTTGGATGCTCCGCTGCAGGAAGACTCGTTTCTCACCGTTCACCATACACCGGATCCATCGCACGTCCACCCCTCCCTGGTGTTAGAGTCTACCAGCACCGAAGAGATACTCCTCGCCTGCTTTAATACAGGAGAGCTTAGATTTCTGACCTAAGTGTGGCGCATTTCCATGGCATGGCCTCGCTTCGAGTTGAGCTAGGTTCTAATTCCCCAGTGAGAGATGCTACCTGAAAGCTGCATGCAAGGAATGATGATTGCACAGACTTAAGCACTGTACATTTCCTTGGCCCCATCACCGGCACTGATGTCATTTCTACCTCCTTTCCTCGGAAGGCATGGTACAGGCTGCCTTCAAGGATCTCTTGTGTCTCAGAGTTCGGAAGAGCGCACTACCCATGGGACTCCAACCATCTTTGGTCTATGTTCTCATGCCGGTGTTGAAGAGGGCACTGGAATGCACTCAAGGATCGCCTCTCTGTCACCGTGAAGCAAGGCATTTCAGTGAACCACGGGGCATTTGTGTTGTAACTAGGCGGGGTGTGTAGTTACCTTCTTCCTCCCGGGTATGATGGGCTGGAGGGGATTGCACTGCACGCCTGATAGGTTCTCTGAGTTAAGAAGAGCAGATCTCAACAGCGCCTCGTAAACTCACCTGGACCTAGGTTCTGACTCGCATATGCGCCAGGCTGGTTGAAATCCACATTCCAGGAATGCTTATCTCGAGGAATTCACTACAGTGTATTTCCCTTGCATCTCCAAAGCAAACGTGGACATAAGTTCCTACTCCCTCTTATCTCTGGTTTTCAGGAGCTGCCCCCACGGAACACGTGTATCTCAGACGGAAGTAGATCACATGTCCCTCGATACTCCCCACTTACCTTTGATAGACCGTGTCATGCGTTTCCGGAGCAGGGTTTGGATGAAGCCACAGAAGGAACAAGGTTTCTTTCTCACACATCCGGGTATAGCCTTTCCATTTCACGTGCACTACTCTGTTCCGATAACTTCTGCCTCCCCCCATTTATTGAAAGCCCACTTGAAAGCTGCCGAGTAGGAATGCTTCTGCCTGCCCGTGGCACACTCTCACCGAACTTTGAGCTAGCATCTAACTCGCATAAGCGAGAGGCTGGTGGGGAGGGGCAATCCAGGGATCCTTTTATCGGACACTTGAGCAGAGTGCATTTCATTGCGGCCTCTGCACCTAAAGTATATATGACTTCCAATTCTGTAAATTGACTGGCTTCTCAGAAGCTACCTTCAAGGAACCCTAGTTACTCGGCTTCACCCGGACCACACTTCCATCGAGCCACCACGGTTCTTTTCACACGTGTTCCTGTACCGTGTTTTTTTCTTTTTTTTTTTTTAGTTTTGCCCGGGAGGTAGAAAGTTCCACTGCAGGAGCGCTTCTTTCCCACGGGAGCTCTCTAGGGCTTTCGTGGCCGTGCTACTCTTCTGGGCAGGTAGCCTCGCCCAGCATACAAGTGAGGTTGCGTGAACACCTCAGTGCAGCACAGCTGGATTCTCAGGGTTAAGTACGTACATTTCCAAGGCACCTCCTCACGAACAGATCCAACTGCTAGGTTGTTACTCACTCCCGTCAGAGCAGGGCTAGCTGCAAGCTGTATTCAAGGGTTGTTGTTCTCGGAGAGATAACCTTAGGGCATGGTAACGGAGCTTTCGCACCTACGGGTGACGTTTCATCTTGGATTTTCAGAGGGCTTTGAGTCGCTGCCTTCCAGCAAGGTTTTTTTCCCCTCAGAGTTACATAGGTCCCATTTCCCAGGGGTGTCCTCACGTCCTCTCAGCAATGTCGGCATGGCTTGAATGAGAGTCTAGTCGGAAGCTCCGCTGCAGGAAGACTCGTTTCTCACCATTGACCATAAAGCGGATCCATCGCAGGTCCACCCCTCCCTGGTGTTAGTGTCTACCAGCACCAATGAGATGCTCCTCGCCTGTTTTAATACAGGAGAGCTTAGAATTCTGACCTAAGTGTGGCGCATTTCCATGGCATGGCCTCACTTCGAGTTGAGCTAGGTTCTAAGTCCCCAGTGAGAGGTGTTAGCTGAAAGCTGCTTTCAAGGAATTCTTTCTGTTCAGACTTAAGCATTCTACATTTCCCTCCATCCCATCACATGCACTGATGTCGTCTCTACCTCCTTTCCTCGGAAAAGAACCACGTGGCTTTTGTATTTTAACTCGGCGGGGTGTGTAGGTAGCTTCTTCGTCCCGGCTCTGATGGGCTAGCGGGAAGTTGCACAGCACGACTGCTTGGTTCTGAGTTAAGAAGAGTGCATGTCCATAGAGCGGATCCATCGCACTTCCACTCCTCCCTGGTGTTAGTGTCTTCCAGCACCAATGAGGTGCTCCTCGCCTGTTTTAATACAGGAGAGCTTAGAATTCTGACCTAAGTGTGGCGCATTTCCATGGCATGGCCTCACTTCGAGTTGAGCTAGGTTCTAAGTCCCCAGTGAGAGGTGTTAGCTGAAAGCTGCTTTCAAGGAATTCTTTCTGATCAGACTTAAGCATTCTACATTTCCCTCCGTCCAATCACCTGCACTGAGGTCGTTTTTACCTCCTTTCCTCGGAAGGCATGGTACAGGCTGCCTTCAAGGATCTCTTGTGTCTCAGATTTCAGAAGAACGCAGTGCCCACGAGACTCTAACCTTCTTTGGTCTATGTTCCATGCCGGTATTGAGGAGGGTAATGGAATGCACTCCAGAAACGCTTCTCTGTCACCGTGAAGCAAGGCATTTCAGTGAACCACGTGCCATTTGTATTTTAACTCGGCGGGGTGTGTAGGTAGCTTCTTCGTCCCCGCTCTGATGCGCTAGCGGGAAGTTGCACAGCACGACTGCTTGGTTCTGAGTTAAGAAGAGTGCATGTCCACCACACTTCAAAAACTCACCTGGATTCCGACTCGCATATGCGCCAGGCTGGTTGAAATCTGCTTTCCAGGAATGCTTTTCTCGGAGAATTCACTACACTGCATTTCCGTCGCGTCTCCAAGCTGCTGTGGACATAAGTTCCTCCTCCGTCTTCTCTGCAGATTTCAGGAGCTGCCCCCACGGAACACTTGTATCTCAGAGGGCAGAAGATCACATGTCCCTCCATATTCCCCACTTACCTTTGATGGACAGTGTCATGCGTTTCCGGAAGAGGGTATGGATGGAGCCACTGAAGGAACGTTTGGTGCTCACACTTCCGAGTGTAGCCTTTTCATTTCACGTGCACTCCTCTGTTCCGATAACTTCTGCCTCCCCCCATTTATTGAAAGCCCATTTGAAGCGGCCGAGTTGGAATTCTTGTGCCTGCCCGTGCTACCCGCTCACCGGATTTTGAGCTAGCATCTAACTCCCATCTGCGAGAGGCGGGTGGGGAGCGGCAACACAGGGATGCTTCTATAGACTTCAGCTGAGTGCATTTCATTGCGGCCTATGCACCTAAAGTGCCTTCCAATTCCGTAAATTGGCTTCTCAGAAGCTACCTTAAAAGAATGCTAGTTGCTCGGTTTCACTTTGGCCGCACGTCCCTCGAGCCGCCACGCTTCTTTTTCCATTACCTTTTTTTTTTTTTTTTTTTTTAGTTTTACCCTGGATGTCGAAAGCTCAACTCCAGGAGCGCTTCTGTCTCACCATAGCTCTCTAGAGCTTTCTTGGCCCTGCTACTCTTCTGTGCAGGAAGCCTCGCCCAGCATACAAGTGAGGTTACATGAACACGGCAGTGCAGCAATGCTGAATTCTCAGGGTTAAGTACGTGCATTTCCAAGGCTCCACCTCACAAACAGATCCAACTGCTAGGTTGTTACTCACTCCAGTAAGAGCGTGGCTAGCTGAAAGCTGCATTCAAGGGTTGTTGGCTTCGGAGAGATAACCTCAGGGCATGGTAACTGAGCTTCCGCACCTACGGTTGACATGAGTTTCATCTTGCCGTTTCAGAAGGCTTCGAGTCAACAATGTCTACCCGCAAGGTTTTTTCCCCTCAGAGTTACATAGGTCCTATTTCCCTGGGTGTCCTCACGTCCTCCTAGCTATGTCGCCATGGCTTGTGTGAGAGTGTAGTTGGATGCTCCGCTGCAGGAAGACTCGTTTCTCACCGTTCACCATACACCGGATCCATCGCACGTCCACCCCTCCCTGGTGTTAGAGTCTACCAGCACCAAAGAGATACTCCTCGCCTGCTTTAATACAGGAGAGCTTAGATTTCTGACCTAAGTGTGGCGCATTTCCATGGCATGGCCTCGCTTCGAGTTGAGCTAGGTTCTAATTCCCCAGTGAGAGATGCTACCTGAAAGCTGCATGCAAGGAATGATGATTGCACAGACTTAAGCACTGTACATTTCCTTGGCCCCATCACCGGCACTGATGTCGTTTCTACCTCCTTTCCTCGGAAGGCATGGTACAGGCTGCCTTCAAGGATCTCTTGTGTCTCAGAGTTCGGAAGAGCGCACTACCCATGGGACTCCAACCATCTTTGGTCTATGTTCTCATGCCGGTGTTGAAGAGGGTACTGGATTGCACTCAAGGATCGCCTCTCTGTCACCGTGAAGCAAGGCATTTCAGTGAACCACGGGGCATTTGTGTTGTAACTAGGCGGGGTGTGTAGTTACCTTCTTCCTCCCGGGTATGATGGGCTGGAGGGGATTGCACTGCACGCCTGATAGGTTCTCTGAGTTAAGAAGAGCAGATCTCAACAGCGCCTCGTAAACTCACCTGGACCTAGGTTCTGACTCGCATATGCGCCAGGCTGGTTGAAATCCACATTCCAGGAATGCTTATCTCGAGGAATTCACTACAGTGTATTTCCCTTGCATCTCCAAAGCAAACGTGGACATAAGTTCCTACTCCCTCTTATCTGTGGTTTTCAGGAGCTGCCCCCACGGAACACGTGTATCTCAGACGGAAGTAGATCACATGTCCCTCGATACTCCCCACTTACCTTTGATAGACCGTGTCATGCGTTTCCGGAGCAGGGTTTGGATGAAGCCACAGAAGGAACAAGGTTTCTTTCTCACACATCCGGGTATAGCCTTTCCATTTCACGTGCACTACTCTGTTCCGATAACTTCTGCCTCCCCCCATTTATTGAAAGCCCACTTGAAAGCTGCCGAGTAGGAATGCTTCTGCCTGCCCGTGGCACACTCTCACCGAACTTTGAGCTAGCATCTAACTCGCATAAGCGAGAGGCTGGTGGGGAGGGGCAATCCAGGGATCCTTTTATCGGACACTTGAGCAGAGTGCATTTCATTGCGGCCTCTGCACCTAAAGTATATATGACTTCCAATTCTGTAAATTGACTGGCTTCTCAGAAGCTACCTTCAAGGAACCCTAGTTACTCGGCTTCACCCGGACCACACTTCCATCGAGCCACCACGGTTCTTTTCACACGTGTTCCTGTACCGTGTTTTTTTCTTTTTTTTTTTTAGTTTTGCCCGGGAGGTAGAAAGTTCCACTGCAGGAGCGCTTCTTTCCCACGGGAGCTCTCTAGGGCTTTCGTGGCCGTGCTACTCTTCTGGGCAGGTAGCCTCGCCCAGCATACAAGTGAGGTTGCGTGAACACCTCAGTGCAGCACAGCTGGATTCTCAGGGTTAAGTACGTACATTTCCAAGGCACCTCCTCACGAACAGATCCAACTGCTAGGTTGTTACTCACTCCCGTCAGAGCAGGGCTAGCTGCAAGCTGTATTCAAGGGTTGTTGTTCTCGGAGAGATAACCTTAGGGCATGGTAACGGAGCTTTCGCACCTACGGGTGACGTTTCATCTTGGATTTTCAGAGGGCTTTGAGTCGCTGCCTTCCAGCAAGGTTTTTTTCCCCTCAGAGTTACATAGGTCCCATTTCCCAGGGGTGTCCTCACGTCCTCTCAGCAATGTCGGCATGGCTTGAATGAGAGTCTAGTCGGAAGCTCCGCTGCAGGAAGACTCGTTTCTCACCATTGACCATAAAGCGGATCCATCGCAGGTCCACCCCTCCCTGGTGTTAGTGTCTACCAGCACCAATGAGATGCTCCTCGCCTGTTTTAATACAGGAGAGCTTAGAATTCTGACCTAAGTGTGGCGCATTTCCATGGCATGGCCTCACTTCGAGTTGAGCTAGGTTCTAAGTCCCCAGTGAGAGGTGTTAGCTGAAAGCTGCTTTCAAGGAATTCTTTCTGATCAGACTTAAGCATTCTACATTTCCCTCCGTCCAATCACCTGCACTGAGGTCGTTTTTACCTCCTTTCCTCGGAAGGCATGGTACAGGCTGCCTTCAAGTATCTCTTGTGTCTCAGAGTTCGGAAGAGCGCAGTGCCCACGAGACTCTAACCTTCTTTGGTCTATGTTCCATGCCGGTATTGAGGAGGGTAATGGAATGCACTCCAGAAACGCTTCTCTGTCACCATGAAGCAAGGTATTTCAGTGAACCACGTGCCATTTGTATTTTAACTCGCCGGGGTGTGTAGGTAGCTTCTTCGTCCCAGCTCTGATGGGCTAGCGGGAAGTTGCACAGCACGACTGCTTGGTTCTGAGTTAAGAAGAGTGCATGTCCATAGAGCGGATCCATCGCACTTCCACTCCTCCCTGGTGTTAGTGTCTTCCAGCACCAATGAGGTGCTCCTCGCCTGTTTTAATACAGGAGAGCTTAGATTTCTGACCTAAGTGTGGCGCATTTCCATGGCATGGCCTCACTTCGAGTTGAGCTAGGTTCTAAGTCCCCAGTGAGAGGTGTTAGCTGAAAGCTGCTTTCAAGGAATTCTTTCTGATCAGACTTAAGCATTCTACATTTCCCTCCGTCCAATCACCTGCACTGAGGTCGTTTTTACCTCCTTTCCTCGGAAGGCATGGTACAGGCTGCCTTCAAGGATCTCTTGTGTCTCAGAGTTCGGAAGAGCGCAGTGCCCACGAGACTCTAACCTTCTTTGGTCTATGGTCCATGCCGGTATTGAGGAGGGTAATGGAATGCACTCCAGAAACGCTTCTCTGTCACCGTGAAGCAAGGCATTTCAGTGAACCACGTGCCATTTGTATTTTAACTCGGCGGGGTGTGTAGGTAGCTTCTTCGTCCCTGCTCTGATGCGCTAGCGGGAAGTTGCACAGCACGGACTGCTTGGTTCTGAGTTAAGAAGAGTGCATGTCCACCACACTTCAAAAACTCACCTGGATTCCGACTCGCATATGCGCCAGGCTGGTTGAAATCTGCTTTCCAGGAATGCTTTTCTCGGAGAATTCACTACACTGCATTTCCGTCGCGTCTCCAAGCTGCTGTGGACATAAGTTCCTCCTCCGTCTTCTCTGCAGATTTCAGGAGCTGCCCCCACGGAACACTTGTATCTCAGAGGGCAGAAGATCACATGTCCCTCCATATTCCCCACTTACCTTTGATGGACAGTGTCATGCGTTTCCGGAAGAGGGTATGGATGGAGCCACTGAAGGAACGTTTGGTGCTCACACTTCCGAGTGTAGCCTTTTCATTTCACGTGCACTCCTCTGTTCCGATAACTTCTGCCTCCCCCCATTTATTGAAAGCCCATTTGAAGCGGCCGAGTTGGAATTCTTGTGCCTGCCCGTGCTACCCGCTCACCGGATTTTGAGCTAGCATCTAACTCCCATCTGCGAGAGGCGGGTGGGGAGCGGCAACACAGGGATGCTTCTATAGACTTCAGCTGAGTGCATTTCATTGCGGCCTATGCACCTAAAGTGCCTTCCAATTCCGTAAATTGGCTTCTCAGAAGCTACCTTAAAAGAATGCTAGTTGCTCGGTTTCACTTTGGCCGCACGTCCCTCGAGCCGCCACGCTTCTTTTTCCATTACCTTTTTTTTTTTTTTTTTTTAGTTTTACCCTGGATGTCGAAAGCTCAACTCCAGGAGCGCTTCTGTCTCACCATAGCTCTCTAGAGCTTTCTTGGCCCTGCTACTCTTCTGTGCAGGAAGCCTCGCCCAGCATACAAGTGAGGTTACATGAACACGGCAGTGCAGCAATGCTGAATTCTCAGGGTTAAGTACGTGCATTTCCAAGGCTCCACCTCACAAACAGATCCAACTGCTAGGTTGTTACTCACTCCAGTAAGAGCGTGGCTAGCTGAAAGCTGCATTCAAGGGTTGTTGGCTTCGGAGAGATAACCTCAGGGCATGGTAACTGAGCTTCCGCACCTACGGTTGACATGAGTTTCATCTTGCCGTTTCAGAAGGCTTCGAGTCAACAATGTCTACCCGCAAGGTTTTTTCCCCTCAGAGTTACATAGGTCCTATTTCCCTGGGTGTCCTCACGTCCTCCTAGCTATGTCGCCATGGCTTGTGTGAGAGTGTAGTTGGATGCTCCGCTGCAGGAAGACTCGTTTCTCACCGTTCACCATACAGCGGATCCATCGCACGTCCACCCCTCCCTGGTGTTAGAGTCTACCAGCACCAAAGAGATACTCCTCGCCTGCTTTAATACAGGAGAGCTTAGATTTCTGACCTAAGTGTGGCGCATTTCCATGGCATGGCCTCGCTTCGAGTTGAGCTAGGTTCTAATTCCCCAGTGAGAGATGCTACCTGAAAGCTGCATGCAAGGAATGATGATTGCACAGACTTAAGCACTGTACATTTCCTTGGCCCCATCACCGGCACTGATGTCGTTTCTACCTCCTTTCCTCGGAAGGCATGGTACAGGCTGCCTTCAAGGATCTCTTGTGTCTCAGAGTTCGGAAGAGCGCACTACCCATGGGACTCCAACCATCTTTGGTCTATGTTCTCATGCCGGTGTTGAAGAGGGTACTGGAATGCACTCAAGGATCGCCTCTCTGTCACCGTGAAGCAAGGCATTTCAGTGAACCACGGGGCATTTGTGTTGTAACTAGGCGGGGTGTGTAGTTACCTTCTTCCTCCAGGGTATGATGGGCTGGAGGGGATTGCACTGCACGCCTGATAGGTTCTCTGAGTTAAGAAGAGCAGATCTCAACAGCGCCTCGTAAACTCACCTGGACCTAGGTTCTGACTCGCATATGCGCCAGGCTGGTTGAAATCCACATTCCAGGAATGCTTATCTCGAGGAATTCACTACAGTGTATTTCCCTTGCATCTCCAAAGCAAACGTGGACATAAGTTCCTACTCCCTCTTATCTCTGGTTTTCAGGAGCTGCCCCCACGGAACACGTGTATCTCAGACGGAAGTAGATCACATGTCCCTCGATACTCCCCACTTACCTTTGATAGACCGTGTCATGCGTTTCCGGAGCAGGGTTTGGATGAAGCCACAGAAGGAACAAGGTTTCTTTCTCACACATCCGGGTATAGCCTTTCCATTTCACGTGCACTACTCTGTTCCGATAACTTCTGCCTCCCCCCATTTATTGAAAGCCCACTTGAAAGCTGCCGAGTAGGAATGCTTCTGCCTGCCCGTGGCACACTCTCACCGAACTTTGAGCTAGCATCTAACTCGCATAAGCGAGAGGCTGGTGGGGAGGGGCAATCCAGGGATCCTTTTATCGGACACTTGAGCAGAGTGCATTTCATTGCGGCCTCTGCACCTAAAGTATATATGACTTCCAATTCTGTAAATTGACTGGCTTCTCAGAAGCTACCTTCAAGGAACCCTAGTTACTCGGCTTCACCCGGACCACACTTCCATCGAGCCACCACGGTTCTTTTCACACGTGTTCCTGTACCGTGTTTTTTTCTTTTTTTTTTTTAGTTTTGCCCGGGAGGTAGAAAGTTCCACTGCAGGAGCGCTTCTTTCCCACGGGAGCTCTCTAGGGCTTTCGTGGCCGTGCTACTCTTCTGGGCAGGTAGCCTCGCCCAGCATACAAGTGAGGTTGCGTGAACACCTCAGTGCAGCACAGCTGGATTCTCAGGGTTAAGTACGTACATTTCCAAGGCACCTCCTCACGAACAGATCCAACTGCTAGGTTGTTACTCACTCCCGTCAGAGCAGGGCTAGCTGCAAGCTGTATTCAAGGGTTGTTGTTCTCGGAGAGATAACCTTAGGGCATGGTAACGGAGCTTTCGCACCTACGGGTGACGTTTCATCTTGGATTTTCAGAGGGCTTTCAGTCGCTGCCTTCCAGCAAGGTTTTTTTCCCCTCAGAGTTACATAGGTCCCATTTCCCAGGGGTGTCCTCACGTCCTCTCAGCAATGTCGGCATGGCTTGAATGAGAGTCTAGTCGGAAGCTCCGCTGCAGGAAGACTCGTTTCTCACCATTGACCATAAAGCGGATCCATCGCAGGTCCACCCCTCCCTGGTGTTAGTGTCTACCAGCACCAATGAGATGCTCCTCGCCTGTTTTAATACAGGAGAGCTTAGAATTCTGACCTAAGTGCGGCGCATTTCCATGGCATGGCCTCACTTCGAGTTGAGCTAGGTTCTAAGTCCCCAGTGAGAGGTGTTAGCTGAAAGCTGCTTTCAAGGAATTCTTTCTGATCAGACTTAAGCATTCTACATTTCCCTCCGTCCAATCACCTGCACTGAGGTCGTTTTTACCTCCTTTCCTCGGAAGGCATGGTACAGGCTGCCTTCAAGTATCTCTTGTGTCTCAGAGTTCGGAAGAGCGCAGTGCCCACGAGACTCTAACCTTCTTTGGTCTATGTTCCATGCCGGTATTGAGGAGGGTAATGGAATGCACTCCAGAAACGCTTCTCTGTCACCATGAAGCAAGGTATTTCAGTGAACCACGTGCCATTTGTATTTTAACTCGGCGGGGTGTGTAGGTAGCTTCTTCGTCCCGGCTCTGATGGGCTAGCGGGAAGTTGCACAGCACGACTGCTTGGTTCTGAGTTAAGAAGAGTGCATGTCCATAGAGCGGATCCATCGCACTTCCACTCCTCCCTGGTGTTAGTGTCTTCCAGCACCAATGAGGTGCTCCTCGCCTGTTTTAATACAGGAGAGCTTAGATTTCTGACCTAAGTGTGGCGCATTTCCATGGCATGGCCTCACTTCGAGTTGAGCTAGGTTCTAAGTCCCCAGTGAGAGGTGTTAGCTGAAAGCTGCTTTCAAGGAATTCTTTCTGATCAGACTTAAGCATTCTACATTTCCCTCCGTCCAATCACCTGCACTGAGGTCGTTTTTACCTCCTTTCCTCGGAAGGCATGATACAGGCTGCCTTCAAGTATCTCTTGTGTCTCAGAGTTCGGAAGAGCGCAGTGCCCACGAGACTCTAACCTTCTTTGGTCTATGGTCCATGCCGGTATTGAGGAGGGTAATGGAATGCACTCCAGAAACGCTTCTCTGTCACCGTGAAGCAAGGCATTTCAGTGAACCACGTGCCATTTGTATTTTAACTCGGCGGGGTGTGTAGGTAGCTTCTTCGTCCCCGCTCTGATGCGCTAGCGGGAAGTTGCACAGCACGACTGCTTGGTTCTGAGTTAAGAAGAGTGCATGTCCACCACACTTCAAAAACTCACCTGGATTCCGACTCGCATATGCGCCAGGCTGGTTGAAATCTGCTTTCCAGGAATGCTTTTCTCGGAGAATTCACTACACTGCATTTCCGTCGCGTCTCCAAGCTGCTGTGGACATAAGTTCCTCCTCCGTCTTCTCTGCAGATTTCAGGAGCTGCCCCCACGGAACACTTGTATCTCAGAGGGCAGATCACATGTCCCTCCATATTCCCCACTTACCTTTGATGGACAGTGTCATGCGTTTCCGGAAGAGGGTATGGATGGAGCCACTGAAGGAACGTTTGGTGCTCACACTTCCGAGTGTAGCCTTTTCATTTCACGTGCACTCCTCTGTTCCGATAACTTCTGCCTCCCCCCATTTATTGAAAGCCCATTTGAAGCGGCCGAGTTGGAATTCTTGTGCCTGCCCGTGCTACCCGCTCACCGGATTTTGAGCTAGCATCTAACTCCCATCTGCGAGAGGCGGGTGGGGAGCGGCAACACAGGGATGCTTCTATAGACTTCAGCTGAGTGCATTTCATTGCGGCCTATGCACCTAAAGTGCCTTCCAATTCCGTAAATTGGCTTCTCAGAAGCTACCTTAAAAGAATGCTAGTTGCTCGGTTTCACTTTGGCCGCACGTCCCTCGAGCCGCCACGCTTCTTTTTCCATTACCTTTTTTTTTTTTTTTTAGTTTTACCCTGGATGTCGAAAGCTCAACTCCAGGAGCGCTTCTGTCTCACCATAGCTCTCTAGAGCTTTCTTGGCCCTGCTACTCTTCTGTGCAGGAAGCCTCGCCCAGCATACAAGTGAGGTTACATGAACACGGCAGTGCAGCAATGCTGAATTCTCAGGGTTAAGTACGTGCATTTCCAAGGCTCCACCTCACAAACAGATCCAACTGCTAGGTTGTTACTCACTCCAGTAAGAGCGTGGCTAGCTGAAAGCTGCATTCAAGGGTTGTTGGCTTCGGAGAGATAACCTCAGGGCATGGTAACTGAGCTTCCGCACCTACGGTTGACATGAGTTTCATCTTGCCGTTTCAGAAGGCTTTGAGTCAACAATGTCTACCCGCAAGGTTTTTTCCCCTCAGAGTTACATAGGTCCTATTTCCCTGGGTGTCCTCACGTCCTCCTAGCTATGTCGCCATGGCTTGTGTGAGAGTGTAGTTGGATGCTCCGCTGCAGGAAGACTCGTTTCTCACCGTTCACCATACAGCGGATCCATCGCACGTCCACCCCTCCCTGGTGTTAGAGTCTACCGGCACCGAAGAGATACTCCTCGCCTGACCTAAGTGTGGCGCATTTCCATGGCATGGCCTCGCTTCGAGTTGAGCTAGGTTCTAATTCCCCAGTGAGAGATGCTACCTGAAAGCTGCATGCAAGGAATGATGATTGCACAGACTTAAGCACTGTACATTTCCTTGGCCCCATCACCGGCACTGATGTCGTTTCTACCTCCTTTCCTCGGAAGGCATGGTACAGGCTGCCTTCAAGGATCTCTTGTGTCTCAGAGTTCGGAAGAGCGCACTACCCATGGGACTCCAACCATCTTTGGTCTATGTTCTCATGCCGGTGTTGAAGAGGGCACTGGAATGCACTCAAGGATCGCCTCTCTGTCACCGTGAAGCAAGGCATTTCAGTGAACCACGGGGCATTTGTGTTGTAACTAGGCGGGGTGTGTAGTTACCTTCTTCCTCCCGGGTATGATGGGCTGGAGGGGATTGCACTGCACGCCTGATAGGTTCTCTGAGTTAAGAAGAGCAGATCTCAACAGCGCCTCGTAAACTCACCTGGACCTAGGTTCTGACTCGCATATGCGCCAGGCTGGTTGAAATCCACATTCCAGGAATGCTTATCTCGAGGAATTCACTACAGTGTATTTCCCTTGCATCTCCAAAGCAAACGTGGACATAAGTTCCTACTCCCTCTTATCTCTGGTTTTCAGGAGCTGCCCCCACGGAACACGTGTATCTCAGACGGAAGTAGATCACATGTCCCTCGATACTCCCCACTTACCTTTGATAGACCGTGTCATGCGTTTCCGGAGCAGGGTTTGGATGAAGCCACAGAAGGAACAAGGTTTCTTTCTCACACATCCGGGTATAGCCTTTCCATTTCACGTGCACTACTCTGTTCCGATAACTTCTGCCTCCCCCCATTTATTGAAAGCCCACTTGAAAGCTGCCGAGTAGGAATGCTTCTGCCTGCCCGTGGCACACTCTCACCGAACTTTGAGCTAGCATCTAACTCGCATAAGCGAGAGGCTGGTGGGGAGGGGCAATCCAGGGATCCTTTTATCGGACACTTGAGCAGAGTGCATTTCATTGCGGCCTCTGCACCTAAAGTATATATGACTTCCAATTCTGTAAATTGACTGGCTTCTCAGAAGCTACCTTCAAGGAACCCTAGTTACTCGGCTTCACCCGGACCACACTTCCATCGAGCCACCACGGTTCTTTTCACACGTGTTCCTGTACCGTGTTTTTTTCTTTTTTTTTTTTAGTTTTGCCCGGGAGGTAGAAAGTTCCACTGCAGGAGCGCTTCTTTCCCACGGGAGCTCTCTAGGGCTTTCGTGGCCGTGCTACTCTTCTGGGCAGGTAGCCTCGCCCAGCATGCAAGTGAGGTTGCGTGAACACCTCAGTGCAGCACAGCTGGATTCTCAGGGTTAAGTACGTACATTTCCAAGGCACCTCCTCACGAACAGATCCAACTGCTAGGTTGTTACTCACTCCCGTCAGAGCAGGGCTGGCTGCAAGCTGTATTCAAGGGTTGTTGTTCTCGGAGAGATAACCTTAGGGCATGGTAACGGAGCTTTCGCACCTACGGGTGACGTTTCATCTTGGATTTTCAGAGGGCTTTGAGTCGCTGCCTTCCAGCAAGGTTTTTTTCCCCTCAGAGTTACATAGGTCCCATTTCCCAGGGGTGTCCTCACGTCCTCTCAGCAATGTCGGCATGGCTTGAATGAGAGTCTAGTCGGAAGCTCCGCTGCAGGAAGACTCGTTTCTCACCATTGACCATAAAGCGGATCCATCGCAGGTCCACCCCTCCCTGGTGTTAGTGTCTACCAGCACCAATGAGATGCTCCTCGCCTGTTTTAATACAGGAGAGCTTAGAATTCTGACCTAAGTGTGGCGCATTTCCATGGCATGGCCTCACTTCGAGTTGAGCTAGGTTCTAAGTCCCCAGTGAGAGGTGTTAGCTGAAAGCTGCTTTCAAGGAATTCTTTCTGATCAGACTTAAGCATTCTACATTTCCCTCCGTCCAATCACCTGCACTGAGGTCGTTTTTACCTCCTTTCCTCGGAAGGCATGGTACAGGCTGCCTTCAAGGATCTCTTGTGTCTCAGAGTTCGGAAGAGCGCAGTGCCCACGAGACTCTAACCTTCTTTGGTCTATGTTCCATGCCGGTATTGAGGAGGGTAATGGAATGCACTCCAGAAACGCTTCTCTGTCACCATGAAGCAAGGTATTTCAGTGAACCACGTGCCATTTGTATTTTAACTCGCCGGGGTGTGTAGGTAGCTTCTTCGTCCCGGCTCTGATGGGCTAGCGGGAAGTTGCACAGCACGACTGCTTGGTTCTGAGTTAAGAAGAGTGCATGTCCATAGAGCGGATCCATCGCACTTCCACTCCTCCCTGGTGTTAGTGTCTTCCAGCACCAATGAGGTGCTCCTCGCCTGTTTTAATACAGGAGAGCTTAGAATTCTGACCTAAGTGTGGCGCATTTCCATGGCATGGCCTCACTTCGAGTTGAGCTAGGTTCTAAGTCCCCAGTGAGAGATGTTAGCTGAAAGCTGCTTTCAAGGAATTCTTTCTGATCAGACTTAAGCATTCTACATTTCCCTCCGTCCAATCACCTGCACTGAGGTCGTTTTTACCTCCTTTCCTCGGAAGGCATGGTACAGGCTGCCTTCAAGGATCTCTTGTGTCTCAGAGTTCGGAAGAGCGCAGTGCCCACGAGACTCTAACCTTCTTTGGTCTATGGTCCATGCCGGTATTGAGGAGGGTAATGGAATGCACTCCAGAAACGCTTCTCTGTCACCGTGAAGCAAGGCATTTCAGTGAACCACGTGCCATTTGTATTTTAACTCGGCGGGGTGTGTAGGTAGCTTCTTCGTCCCCGCTCTGATGCGCTAGCGGGAAGTTGCACAGCACGACTGCTTGGTTCTGAGTTAAGAAGAGTGCATGTCCACCACACTTCAAAGACTCACCTGGATTCCGACTCGCATATGCGCCAGGCTGGTTGAAATCTGCTTTCCAGGAATGCTTTTCTCGGAGAATTCACTACACTGCATTTCCGTCGCGTCTCCAAGCTGCTGTGGACATAAGTTCCTCCTCCGTCTTCTCTGCAGATTTCAGGAGCTGCCCCCACGGAACACTTGTATCTCAGAAGGCAGAAGATCACATGTCCCTCCATATTCCCCACTTACCTTTGATGGATAGTGTCATGCGTTTCCGGAAGAGGGTATGGATGGAGCCACTGAAGGAACGTTTGGTGCTCACACTTCCGAGTGTAGCCTTTTCATTTCACGTGCACTCCTCTGTTCCGATAACTTCTGCCTCCCCCCATTTATTGAAAGCCCATTTGAAGCGGCCGAGTTGGAATTCTTGTGCCTGCCCGTGCTACCCGCTCACCGGATTTTGAGCTAGCATCTAACTCCCATCTGCGAGAGGCGGGTCGGGAGCGGCAACACAGGGATGCTTCTATAGACTTCAGCTGAGTGCATTTCATTGCGGCCTATGCACCTAAAGTGCCTTCCAATTCCGTAAATTGGCTTCTCAGAAGCTACCTTAAAAGAATGCTAGTTGCTCGGTTTCACTTTGGCCGCACGTCCCTCGAGCCGCCACGCTTCTTTTTCCATTACCTTTTTTTTTTTTTTTTAGTTTTACCCTGGATGTCGAAAGCTCAACTCCAGGAGCGCTTCTGTCTCACCATAGCTCTCTAGAGCTTTCTTGGCCCTGCTACTCTTCTGTGCAGGAAGCCTCGCCCAGCATACAAGTGAGGTTACATGAACACGGCAGTGCAGCAATGCTGAATTCTCAGGGTTAAGTACGTGCATTTCCAAGGCTCCACCTCACAAACAGATCCAACTGCTAGGTTGTTACTCACTCCAGTAAGAGCGTGGCTAGCTGAAAGCTGCATTCAAGGGTTGTTGGCTTCGGAGAGATAACCTCAGGGCATGGTAACTGAGCTTCCGCACCTACGGTTGACATGAGTTTCATCTTGCCGTTTCAGAAGGCTTTGAGTCAACAATGTCTACCAGCAAGGTTTTTTCCCCTCAGAGTTACATAGGTCCTATTTCCCTGGGTGTCCTCACGTCCTCCTAGCTATGTCGCCATGGCTTGTGTGAGAGTGTAGTTGGATGCTCCGCTGCAGGAAGACTCGTTTCTCACCGTTCACCATACAGCGGATCCATCGCACGTCCACCCCTCCCTGGTGTTAGAGTCTACCGGCACCGAAGAGATACTCCTCGCCTGACCTAAGTGTGGCGCATTTCCATGGCATGGCCTCGCTTCGAGTTGAGCTAGGTTCTAATTCCCCAGTGAGAGATGCTACCTGAAAGCTGCATGCAAGGAATGATGATTGCACAGACTTAAGCACTGTACATTTCCTTGGCCCCATCACCGGCACTGATGTCGTTTCTACCTCCTTTCCTCGGAAGGCATGGTACAGGCTGCCTTCAAGGATCTCTTGTGTCTCAGAGTTCGGAAGAGCGCACTACCCATGGGACTCCAACCATCTTTGGTCTATGTTCTCATGCCGGTGTTGAAGAGGGCACTGGAATGCACTCAAGGATCGCCTCTCTGTCACCGTGAAGCAAGGCATTTTAGTGAACCACGGGGCATTTGTGTTGTAACTAGGCGGGGTGTGTAGTTACCTTCTTCCTCCCGGGTATGATGGGCTGGAGGGGATTGCACTGCACGCCTGATAGGTTCTCTGAGTTAAGAAGAGCAGATCTCAACAGCGCCTCGTAAACTCACCTGGACCTAGGTTCTGACTCGCATATGCGCCAGGCTGGTTGAAATCCACATTCCAGGAATGCTTATCTCGAGGAATTCACTACAGTGTATTTCCCTTGCATCTCCAAAGCAAACGTGGACATAAGTTCCTACTCCCTCTTATCTCTGGTTTTCAGGAGCTGCCCCCACGGAACACGTGTATCTCAGACGGAAGTAGATCACATGTCCCTCGATACTCCCCACTTACCTTTGATAGACCGTGTCATGCGTTTCCGGAGCAGGGTTTGGATGAAGCCACAGAAGGAACAAGGTTTCTTTCTCACACATCCGGGTATAGCCTTTCCATTTCACGTGCACTACTCTGTTCCGATAACTTCTGCCTCCCCCCATTTATTGAAAGCCCACTTGAAAGCTGCCGAGTAGGAATGCTTCTGCCTGCCCGTGGCACACTCTCACCGAACTTTGAGCTAGCATCTAACTCGCATAAGCGAGAGGCTGGTGGGGAGGGGCAATCCAGGGATCCTTTTATCGGACACTTGAGCAGAGTGCATTTCATTGCGGCCTCTGCACCTAAAGTATATATGACTTCCAATTCTGTAAATTGACTGGCTTCTCAGAAGCTACCTTCAAGGAACCCTAGTTACTCGGCTTCACCCGGACCACACTTCCATCGAGCCACCACGGTTCTTTTCACACGTGTTCCTGTACCGTGTTTTTTTCTTTTTTTTTTTTAGTTTTGCCCGGGAGGTAGAAAGTTCCACTGCAGGAGCGCTTCTTTCCCACGGGAGCTCTCTAGGGCTTTCGTGGCCGTGCTACTCTTCTGGGCAGATAGCCTCGCCCAGCATGCAAGTGAGGTTGCGTGAACACCTCAGTGCAGCACAGCTGGATTCTCAGGGTTAAGTACGTACATTTCCAA
Organism: Vulpes vulpes; assembly: GCF_048418805.1. Taxonomy (NCBI): domain Eukaryota; kingdom Metazoa; phylum Chordata; class Mammalia; order Carnivora; family Canidae; genus Vulpes; species Vulpes vulpes. The sequence continues at coordinate 46,894,131 of NC_132796.1, forward strand.
GGCACCTCCTCACGAACAGATCCAACTGCTAGGTTGTTACTCACTCCCGTCAGAGCAGGGCTGGCTGCAAGCTGTATTCAAGGGTTGTTGTTCTCGGAGAGATAACCTTAGGGCATGGTAACGGAGCTTTCGCACCTACGGGTGACGTTTCATCTTGGATTTTCAGAGGGCTTTCAGTCGCTGCCTTCCAGCAAGGTTTTTTTCCCCTCAGAGTTACATAGGTCCCATTTCCCAGGGGTGTCCTCACGTCCTCTCAGCAATGTCGGCATGGCTTGAATGAGAGTCTAGTCGGAAGCTCCGCTGCAGGAAGACTCGTTTCTCACCATTGACCATAAAACGGATCCATCGCAGGTCCACCCCTCCCTGGTGTTAGTGTCTACCAGCACCAATGAGATGCTCCTCGCCTGTTTTAATACAGGAGAGCTTAGAATTCTGACCTAAGTGTGGCGCATTTCCATGGCATGGCCTCACTTCGAGTAGAGCTAGGTTCTAAGTCCCCAGTGAGAGGTGTTAGCTGAAAGCTGCTTTCAAGGAATTCTTTCTGATCAGATTAAGCATTCTACATTTCCCTCCGTCCAATCACCTGCACTGAGGTCGTTTTTACCTCCTTTCCTCGGAAGGCATGGTACAGGCTGCCTTCAAGGATCTCTTGGGTCTCAGAGTTCGGAAGAGCGCAGTGCCCACGAAACTCTAACCTTCTTTGGTCTATGTTCCATGCCGGTATTGAGGAGGGTAATGGAATGCACTCCAGAAACGCTTCTCTGTCACCATGAAGCAAGGTATTTCAGTGAACCACGTGCCATTTGTATTTTAACTCGCCGGGATGTGTAGGTAGCTTCTTCGTCCTGGCTCTGATGGGCTAGCGGGAAGTTGCACAGCACGACTGCTTGGTTCTGAGTTAAGAAGAGTGCATGTGCATAGAGCGGATCCATCGCACTTCCACTCCTCCCTGGTGTTAGTGTCTTCCAGCACCAATGAGGTGCTCCTCGCCTGTTTTAATACAGGAGAGCTTAGAATTCTGACCTAAGTGTGGCGCATTTCCATGGCATGGCCTCACTTCGAGTTGAGCTAGGTTCTAAGTCCCCAGTGAGAGGTGTTAGCTGAAAGCTGCTTTCAAGGAATTCTTTCTGATCAGACTTAAGCATTCTACATTTCCCTCCGTCCAATCACCTGCACTGAGGTCGTTTTTACCTCCTTTCCTCGGAAGGCATGGTACAGGCTGCCTTCAAGGATCTCTTGTGTCTCAGAGTTCGGAAGAGCGCAGTGCCCACGAGACTCTAACCTTCTTTGGTCTATGGTCCATGCCGGTATTGAGGAGGGTAATGGAATGCACTCCAGAAACGCTTCTCTGTCACCGTGAAGCAAGGCATTTCAGTGAACCACGTGCCATTTGTATTTTAACTCGGCGGGGTGTGTAGGTAGCTTCTTCGTCCCCGCTCTGATGCGCTAGCGGGAAGTTGCACAGCACGACTGCTTGGTTATGAGTTAAGAAGAGTGCATGTCCACCACACTTCAAAGACTCACCTGGATTCCGACTCGCATATGCGCCAGGCTGGTTGAAATCTGCTTTCCAGGAATGCTTTTCTCGGAGAATTCACTACACTGCATTTCCGTCGCGTCTCCAAGCTGCTCTGGACATAAGTTCCTCCTCCGTCTTCTCTGCAGATTTCAGGAGCTGCCCCCACGGAACACTTGTATCTCAGAAGGCAGAAGATCACATGTCCCTCCATATTCCCCACTTACCTTTGATGGATAGTGTCATGCGTTTCCGGAAGAGGGTATGGATGGAGCCACTGAAGGAACGTTTGGTGCTCACACTTCCGAGTGTAGCCTTTTCATTTCACGTGCACTCCTCTGTTCCGATAACTTCTGCCTCCCCCCATTTATTGAAAGCCCATTTGAAGCGGCCGAGTTGGAATTCTTGTGCCTGCCCGTGCTACCCGCTCACCGGATTTTGAGCTAGCATCTAACTCCCATCTGCGAGAGGCGGGTGGGGAGCGGCAACACAGGGATGCTTCTATAGACTTCAGCTGAGTGCATTTCATTGCGGCCTATGCACCTAAAGTGCCTTCCAATTCCGTAAATTGGCTTCTCAGAAGCTACCTTAAAAGAATGCTAGTTGCTCGGTTTCACTTTGGCCGCACGTCCCTCGAGCCGCCACGCTTCTTTTTCCATTACCTTTTTTTTTTTTTTTTTAGTTTTACCCTGGATGTCGAAAGCTCAACTCCAGGAGCGCTTCTGTCTCACCATAGCTCTCTAGAGCTTTCTTGGCCCTGCTACTCTTCTGTGCAGGAAGCCTCGCCCAGCATACAAGTGAGGTTACATGAACACGGCAGTGCAGCAATGCTGAATTCTCAGGGTTAAGTACGTGCATTTCCAAGGCTCCACCTCACAAACAGATCCAACTGCTAGGTTGTTACTCACTCCAGTAAGAGCGTGGCTAGCTGAAAGCTGCATTCAAGGGTTGTTGGCTTCGGAGAGATAACCTCAGGGCATGGTAACTGAGCTTCCGCACCTACGGTTGACATGAGTTTCATCTTGCCGTTTCAGAAGGCTTTGAGTCAACAATGTCTACCCGCAAGGTTTTTTCCCCTCAGAGTTACATAGGTCCTATTTCCCTGGGTGTCCTCACGTCCTCCTAGCTATGTCGCCATGGCTTGTGTGAGAGTGTAGTTGGATGCTCCGCTGCAGGAAGACTCGTTTCTCACCGTTCACCATACAGCGGATCCATCGCACGTCCACCCCTCCCTGGTGTTAGAGTCTACCGGCACCAAAGAGATACTCCTCGCCTGACCTAAGTGTGGCGCATTTCCATGGCATGGCCTCGCTTCGAGTTGAGCTAGGTTCTAATTCCCCAGTGAGAGATGCTACCTGAAAGCTGCATGCAAGGAATGATGATTGCACAGACTTAAGCACTGTACATTTCCTTGGCCCCATCACCGGCACTGATGTCGTTTCTACCTCCTTTCCTCGGAAGGCATGGTACAGGCTGCCTTCAAGGATCTCTTGTGTCTCAGAGTTCGGAAGAGCGCACTACCCATGGGACTCCAACCATCTTTGGTCTATGTTCTCATGCCGGTGTTGAAGAGGGCACTGGAATGCACTCAAGGATCGCCTCTCTGTCACCGTGAAGCAAGGCATTTCAGTGAACCACGGGGCATTTGTGTTGTAACTAGGCGGGGTGTGTAGTTACCTTCTTCCTCCCGGGTATGATGGGCTGGAGGGGATTGCACTGCACGCCTGATAGGTTCTCTGAGTTAAGAAGAGCAGATCTCAACAGCGCCTCGTAAACTCACCTGGACCTAGGTTCTGACTCGCATATGCGCCAGGCTGGTTGAAATCCACATTCCAGGAATGCTTATCTCGAGGAATTCACTACAGTGTATTTCCCTTGCATCTCCAAAGCAAACGTGGACATAAGTTCCGACTCCCTCTTATCTCTGGTTTTCAGGAGCTGCCCCCACGGAACACGTGTATCTCAGACGGAAGTAGATCACATGTCCCTCGATACTCCCCACTTACCTTTGATAGACCGTGTCATGCGTTTCCGGAGCAGGGTTTGGATGAAGCCACAGAAGGAACAAGGTTTCTTTCTCACACATCCGGGTATAGCCTTTCCATTTCACGTGCACTACTCTGTTCCGATAACTTCTGCCTCCCCCCATTTATTGAAAGCCCACTTGAAAGCTGCCGAGTAGGAATGCTTCTGCCTGCCCGTGGCACACTCTCACCGAACTTTGAGCTAGCATCTAACTCGCATAAGCGAGAGGCTGGTGGGGAGGGGCAATCCAGGGATCCTTTTATCGGACACTTGAGCAGAGTGCATTTCATTGCGGCCTCTGCACCTAAAGTATATATGACTTCCAATTCTGTAAATTGACTGGCTTCTCAGAAGCTACCTTCAAGGAACCCTAGTTACTCGGCTTCACCCGGACCACACTTCCATCGAGCCACCACGGTTCTTTTCACACGTGTTCCTGTACCGTGTTTTTTTCTTTTTTTTTTTTAGTTTTGCCCGGGAGGTAGAAAGTTCCACTGCAGGAGCGCTTCTTTCCCACGGGAGCTCTCTAGGGCTTTCGTGGCCGTGCTACTCTTCTGGGCAGGTAGCCTCGCCCAGCATACAAGTGAGGTTGCGTGAACACCTCAGTGCAGCACAGCTGGATTCTCAGGGTTAAGTACGTACATTTCCAAGGCACCTCCTCACGAACAGATCCAACTGCTAGGTTGTTACTCACTCCCGTCAGAGCAGGGCTGGCTGCAAGCTGTATTCAAGGGTTGTTGTTCTCGGAGAGATAACCTTAGGGCATGGTAACGGAGCTTTCGCACCTACGGGTGACGTTTCATCTTAGATTTTCAGAGGGCTTTGAGTCGCTGCCTTCCAGCAAGGTTTTTTTCCCCTCAGAGTTACATAGGTCCCATTTCCCAGGGGTGTCCTCACGTCCTCTCAGCAATGTCGGCATGGCTTGAATGAGAGTCTAGTCGGAAGCTCCGCTGCAGGAAGACTCGTTTCTCACCATTGACCATAAAGCGGATCCATCGCAGGTCCACCCCTCCCTGGTGTTAGTGTCTACCAGCACCAATGAGATGCTCCTCGCCTGTTTTAATACAGGAGAGCTTAGAATTCTGACCTAAGTGTGGCGCATTTCCATGGCATGGCCTCACTTCGAGTTGAGTTAGGTTCTAAGTCCCCAGTGAGAGGTGTTAGCTGAAAGCTGCTTTCAAGGAATTCTTTGTGATCAGACTTAAGCATTCTACATTTCCCTCCGTCCCATCACATGCACTGATGTCGTCTCTACCTCCTTTCCTCGGAAAAGAACCACGTGGCTTTTGTATTTTAACTCGGCGGGGTGTGTAGGTAGCTTCTTCGTCCCGGCTCTGATGGGCTAGCGGGAAGTTGCACAGCACGACTGCTTGGTTCTGAGTTAAGAAGAGTGCATGTCCATAGAGCGGATCCATCGCACTTCCACTCCTCCCTGGTGTTAGTGTCTTCCAGCACCAATGAGGTGCTCCTCGCCTGTTTTAATACAGGAGAGCTTAGAATTCTGACCTAAGTGTGGCGCATTTCCATGGCATGGCCTCACTTCGAGTTGAGCTAGGTTCTAAGTCCCCAGTGAGAGGTGTTAGCTGAAAGCTGCTTTCAAGGAATTCTTTCTGATCAGACTTAAGCATTCTACATTTCCCTCCGTCCAATCACCTGCACTGAGGTCGTTTTTACCTCCTTTCCTCGGAAGGCATGGTACAGGCTGCCTTCAAGGATCTCTTGTGTCTCAGAGTTCGGAAGAGCGCAGTGCCCACGAGACTCTAACCTTCTTTGGTCTATGTTCCATGCCGGTATTGAGGAGGGTAATGGAATGCACTCCAGAAACGCTTCTCTGTCACCGTGAAGCAAGGCATTTCAGTGAACCACGTGCCATTTGTATTTTAACTCGGCGGGGTGTGTAGGTAGCTTCTTCGTCCCCGCTCTGAGGCGCTAGCGGGAAGTTGCACAGCACGACTGCTTGGTTCTGAGTTAAGAGTGCATGTCCACCACACTTCAAAAACTCACCTGGATTCCGACTCGCATATGCGCCAGGCTGGTTGAAATCTGCTTTCCAGGAATGCTTTTCTCGGAGAATTCACTACACTGCATTTCCGTCGCGTCTCCAAGCTGCTGTGGACATAAGTTCCTCCTCCGTCTTCTCTGCAGATTTCAGGAGCTGCCCCCACGGAACACTTGTATCTCAGAGGGCAGAAGATCACATGTCCCTCCATATTCCCCACTTACCTTTGATGGACAGTGTCATGCGTTTCCGGAAGAGGGTATGGATGGAGCCACTGAAGGAACGTTTGGTGCTCACACTTCCGAGTGTAGCCTTTTCATTTCACGTGCACTCCTCTGTTCCGATAACTTCTGCCTCCCCCCATTTATTGAAAGCCCATTTGAAGCGGCCGAGTTGGAATTCTTGTGCCTGCCCGTGCTACCCGCTCACCGGATTTTGAGCTAGCATCTAACTCCCATCTGCGAGAGGCGGGTGGGGAGCGGCAACACAGGGATGCTTCTATAGACTTCAGCTGAGTGCATTTCATTGCGGCCTATGCACCTAAAGTGCCTTCCAATTCCGTAAATTGGCTTCTCAGAAGCTACCTTAAAAGAATGCTAGTTGCTCGGTTTCACTTTGGCCGCACGTCCCTCGAGCCGCCACGCTTCTTTTTCCATTACCTTTTTTTTTTTTTTTTTAGTTTTACCCTGGATGTCGAAAGCTCAACTCCAGGAGCGCTTCTGTCTCACCATAGCTCTCTAGAGCTTTCTTGGCCCTGCTACTCTTCTGTGCAGGAAGCCTCGCCCAGCATACAAGTGAGGTTACATGAACACGGCAGTGCAGCAATGCTGAATTCTCAGGGTTAAGTACGTGCATTTCCAAGGCTCCACCTCACAAACAGATCCAACTGCTAGGTTGTTACTCACTGCAGTAAGAGCGTGGCTAGCTGAAAGCTGCATTCAAGGGTTGTTGGCTTCGGAGAGATAACCTCAGGGCATGGTAACTGAGCTTCCGCACCTACGGTTGACATGAGTTTCATCTTGCCGTTTCAGAAGGCTTTGAGTCAACAATGTCTACCCGCAAGGTTTTTTCCCCTCAGAGTTACATAGGTCCTATTTCCCTGGGTGTCCTCACGTCCTCCTAGCTATGTCGCCATGGCTTGTGTGAGAGTGTAGTTGGATGCTCCGCTGCAGGAAGACTCGTTTCTCACCGTTCACCATACAGCGGATCCATCGCACGTCCACCCCTCCCTGGTGTTAGAGTCTACCGGCACCAAAGAGATACTCCTCGCCTGACCTAAGTGTGGCGCATTTCCATGGCATGGCCTCGCTTCGAGTTGAGCTAGGTTCTAATTCCCCAGTGAGAGATGCTACCTGAAAGCTGCATGCAAGGAATGATGATTGCACAGACTTAAGCACTGTACATTTCCTTGGCCCCATCACCGGCACTGATGTCGTTTCTACCTCCTTTCCTCGGAAGGCATGGTACAGGCTGCCTTCAAGGATCTCTTGTGTCTCAGAGTTCGGAAGAGCGCACTACCCATGGGACTCCAACCATCTTTGGTCTATGTTCTCATGCCGGTGTTGAAGAGGGCACTGGAATGCACTCAAGGATCGCCTCTCTGTCACCGTGAAGCAAGGCATTTCAGTGAACCACGGGGCATTTGTGTTGTAACTAGGCGGGGTGTGTAGTTACCTTCTTCCTCCCGGGTATGATGGGCTGGAGGGGATTGCACTGCACGCCTGATAGGTTCTCTGAGTTAAGAAGAGCAGATCTCAACAGCGCCTCGTAAACTCACCTGGACCTAGGTTCTGACTCGCATATGCGCCAGGCTGGTTGAAATCCACATTCCAGGAATGCTTATCTCGAGGAATTCACTACAGTGTATTTCCCTTGCATCTCCAAAGCAAACGTGGACATAAGTTCCTACTCCCTCTTATCTCTGGTTTTCAGGAGCTGCCCCCACGGAACACGTGTATCTCAGACGGAAGTAGATCACATGTCCCTCGATACTCCCCACTTACCTTTGATAGACCGTGTCATGCGTTTCCGGAGCAGGGTTTGGATGAAGCCACAGAAGGAACAAGGTTTCTTTCTCACACATCCGGGTATAGCCTTTCCATTTCACGTGCACTACTCTGTTCCGATAACTTCTGCCTCCCCCCATTTATTGAAAGCCCACTTGAAAGCTGCCGAGTAGGAATGCTTCTGCCTGCCCGTGGCACACTCTCACCGAACTTTGAGCTAGCATCTAACTCGCATAAGCGAGAGGCTGGTGGGGAGGGGCAATCCAGGGATCCTTTTATCGGACACTTCAGCAGAGTGCATTTCATTGCGGCCTCTGCACCTAAAGTATATATGACTTCCAATTCTGTAAATTGACTGGCTTCTCAGAAGCTACCTTCAAGGAACCCTAGTTACTCGGCTTCACCCGGACCACACTTCCATCGAGCCACCACGGTTCTTTTCACACGTGTTCCTGTACCGTGTTTTTTTCTTTTTTTTTTTTAGTTTTGCCCGGGAGGTAGAAAGTTCCACTGCAGGAGCGCTTCTTTCCCACGGGAGCTCTCTAGGGCTTTCGTGGCCGTGCTACTCTTCTGGGCAGGTAGCCTCGCCCAGCATACAAGTGAGGTTGCGTGAACACCTCAGTGCAGCACAGCTGGATTCTCAGGGTTAAGTACGTACATTTCCAAGGCACCTCCTCACGAACAGATCCAACTGCTAGGTTGTTACTCACTCCCGTCAGAGCAGGGCTGGCTGCAAGCTGTATTCAAGGGTTGTTGTTCTCGGAGAGATAACCTTAGGGCATGGTAACGGAGCTTTCGCACCTACGGGTGACGTTTCATCTTAGATTTTCAGAGGGCTTTGAGTCGCTGCCTTCCAGCAAGGTTTTTTTCCCCTCAGAGTTACATAGGTCCCATTTCCCAGGGGTGTCCTCACGTCCTCTCAGCAATGTCGGCATGGCTTGAATGAGAGTCTAGTCGGAAGCTCCGCTGCAGGAAGACTCGTTTCTCACCATTGACCATAAAGCGGATCCATCGCAGGTCCACCCCTCCCTGGTGTTAGTGTCTACCAGCACCAATGAGATGCTCCTCGCCTGTTTTAATACAGGAGAGCTTAGAATTCTGACCTAAGTGTGGCGCATTTCCATGGCATGGCCTCACTTCGAGTTGAGTTAGGTTCTAAGTCCCCAGTGAGAGGTGTTAGCTGAAAGCTGCTTTCAAGGAATTCTTTGTGATCAGACTTAAGCATTCTACATTTCCCTCCGTCCCATCACATGCACTGATGTCGTCTCTACCTCCTTTCCTCGGAAAAGAACCACGTGGCTTTTGTATTTTAACTCGGCGGGGTGTGTAGGTAGCTTCTTCGTCCCGGCTCTGATGGGCTAGCGGGAAGTTGCACAGCACGACTGCTTGGTTCTGAGTTAAGAAGAGTGCATGTCCATAGAGTGGATCCATCGCACTTCCACTCCTCCCTGGTGTTAGTGTCTTCCAGCACCAATGAGGTGCTCCTCGCCTGTTTTAATACAGGAGAGCTTAGAATTCTGACCTAAGTGTGGCGCATTTCCATGGCATGGCCTCACTTCGAGTTGAGCTAGGTTCTAAGTCCCCAGTGAGAGGTGTTAGCTGAAAGCTGCTTTCAAGGAATTCTTTCTGATCAGACTTAAGCATTCTACATTTCCCTCCGTCCAATCACCTGCACTGAGGTCGTTTTTACCTCCTTTCCTCGGAAGGCATGGTACAGGCTGCCTTCAAGGATCTCTTGTGTCTCAGAGTTCGGAAGAGCGCAGTGCCCACGAGACTCTAACCTTCTTTGGTCTATGTTCCATGCCGGTATTGAGGAGGGTAATGGAATGCACTCCAGAAACGCTTCTCTGTCACCGTGAAGCAAGGCATTTCAGTGAACCACGTGCCATTTGTATTTTAACTCGGCGGGGTGTGTAGGTAGCTTCTTCGTCCCCGCTCTGAGGCGCTAGCGGGAAGTTGCACAGCACGACTGCTTGGTTCTGAGTTAAGAGTGCATGTCCACCACACTTCAAAAACTCACCTGGATTCCGACTCGCATATGCGCCAGGCTGGTTGAAATCTGCTTTCCAGGAATGCTTTTCTCGGAGAATTCACTACACTGCATTTCCGTCGCGTCTCCAAGCTGCTGTGGACATAAGTTCCTCCTCCGTCTTCTCTGCAGATTTCAGGAGCTGCCCCCACGGAACACTTGTATCTCAGAGGGCAGAAGATCACATGTCCCTCCATATTCCCCACTTACCTTTGATGGACAGTGTCATGCGTTTCCGGAAGAGGGTATGGATGGAGCCACTGAAGGAACGTTTGGTGCTCACACTTCCGAGTGTAGCCTTTTCATTTCACGTGCACTCCTCTGTTCCGATAACTTCTGCCTCCCCCCATTTATTGAAAGCCCATTTGAAGCGGCCGAGTTGGAATTCTTGTGCCTGCCCGTGCTACCCGCTCACCGGATTTTGAGCTAGCATCTAACTCCCATCTGCGAGAGGCGGGTGGGGAGCGGCAACACAGGGATGCTTCTATAGACTTCAGCTGAGTGCATTTCATTGCGGCCTATGCACCTAAAGTGCCTTCCAATTCCGTAAATTGGCTTCTCAGAAGCTACCTTAAAAGAATGCTAGTTGCTCGGTTTCACTTTGGCCGCACGTCCCTCGAGCCGCCACGCTTCTTTTTCCATTACCTTTTTTTTTTTTTTTTTAGTTTTACCCTGGATGTCGAAAGCTCAACTCCAGGAGCGCTTCTGTCTCACCATAGCTCTCTAGAGCTTTCTTGGCCCTGCTACTCTTCTGTGCAGGAAGCCTCGCCCAGCATACAAGTGAGGTTACATGAACACGGCAGTGCAGCAATGCTGAATTCTCAGGGTTAAGTACGTGCATTTCCAAGGCTCCACCTCACAAACAGATCCAACTGCTAGGTTGTTACTCACTCCAGTAAGAGCGTGGCTAGCTGAAAGCTGCATTCAAGGGTTGTTGGCTTCGGAGAGATAACCTCAGGGCATGGTAACTGAGCTTCCGCACCTACGGTTGACATGAGTTTCATCTTGCCGTTTCAGAAGGCTTTGAGTCAACAATGTCTACCCGCAAGGTTTTTTCCCCTCAGAGTTACATAGGTCCTATTTCCCTGGGTGTCCTCACGTCCTCCTAGCTATGTCGCCATGGCTTGTGTGAGAGTGTAGTTGGATGCTCCGCTGCAGGAAGACTCGTTTCTCACCGTTCACCATACAGCGGATCCATCGCACGTCCACCCCTCCCTGGTGTTAGAGTCTACCGGCACCAAAGAGATACTCCTCGCCTGACCTAAGTGTGGCGCATTTCCATGGCATGGCCTCGCTTCGAGTTGAGCTAGGTTCTAATTCCCCAGTGAGAGATGCTACCTGAAAGCTGCATGCAAGGAATGATGATTGCACAGACTTAAGCACTGTACATTTCCTTGGCCCCATCACCGGCACTGATGTCGTTTCTACCTCCTTTCCTCGGAAGGCATGGTACAGGCTGCCTTCAAGGATCTCTTGTGTCTCAGAGTTCGGAAGAGCGCACTACCCATGGGACTCCAACCATCTTTGGTCTATGTTCTCATGCCGGTGTTGAAGAGGGCACTGGAATGCACTCAAGGATCGCCTCTCTGTCACCGTGAAGCAAGGCATTTCAGTGAACCACGGGGCATTTGTGTTGTAACTAGGCGGGGTGTGTAGTTACCTTCTTCCTCCCGGGTATGATGGGCTGGAGGGGATTGCACTGCACGCCTGATAGGTTCTCTGAGTTAAGAAGAGCAGATCTCAACAGCGCCTCGTAAACTCACCTGGACCTAGGTTCTGACTCGCATATGCGCCAGGCTGGTTGAAATCCACATTCCAGGAATGCTTATCTCGAGGAATTCACTACAGTGTATTTCCCTTGCATCTCCAAAGCAAACGTGGACATAAGTTCCTACTCCCTCTTATCTCTGGTTTTCAGGAGCTGCCCCCACGGAACACGTGTATCTCAGACGGAAGTAGATCACATGTCCCTCGATACTCCCCACTTACCTTTGATAGACCGTGTCATGCGTTTCCGGAGCAGGGTTTGGATGAAGCCACAGAAGGAACAAGGTTTCTTTCTCACACATCCGGGTATAGCCTTTCCATTTCACGTGCACTACTCTGTTCCGATAACTTCTGCCTCCCCCCATTTATTGAAAGCCCACTTGAAAGCTGCCGAGTAGGAATGCTTCTGCCTGCCCGTGGCACACTCTCACCGAACTTTGAGCTAGCATCTAACTCGCATAAGCGAGAGGCTGGTGGGGAGGGGCAATCCAGGGATCCTTTTATCGGACACTTGAGCAGAGTGCATTTCATTGCGGCCTCTGCACCTAAAGTATATATGACTTCCAATTCTGTAAATTGACTGGCTTCTCAGAAGCTACCTTCAAGGAACCCTAGTTACTCGGCTTCACCCGGACCACACTTCCATCGAGCCACCACGGTTCTTTTCACACGTGTTCCTGTACCGTGTTTTTTTCTTTTTTTTTTTTAGTTTTGCCCGGGAGGTAGAAAGTTCCACTGCAGGAGCGCTTCTTTCCCACGGGAGCTCTCTAGGGCTTTCGTGGCCGTGCTACTCTTCTGGGCAGGTAGCCTCGCCCAGCATGCAAGTGAGGTTGCGTGAACACCTCAGTGCAGCACAGCTGGATTCTCAGGGTTAAGTACGTACATTTCCAAGGCACCTCCTCACGAACAGATCCAACTGCTAGGTTGTTACTCACTCCCGTCAGAGCAGGGCTGGCTGCAAGCTGTATTCAAGGGTTGTTGTTCTCGGAGAGATAACCTTAGGGCATGGTAACGGAGCTTTCGCACCTACGGGTGACGTTTCATCTTGGATTTTCAGAGGGCTTTCAGTCGCTGCCTTCCAGCAAGGTTTTTTTCCCCTCAGAGTTACATAGGTCCCATTTCCCAGGGGTGTCCTCACGTCCTCTCAGCAATGTCGGCATGGCTTGAATGAGAGTCTAGTCGGAAGCTCCGCTGCAGGAAGACTCGTTTCTCACCATTGACCATAAAGCGGATCCATCGCAGGTCCACCCCTCCCTGGTGTTAGTGTCTACCAGCACCAATGAGATGCTCCTCGCCTGTTTTAATACAGGAGAGCTTAGAATTCTGACCTAAGTGTGGCGCATTTCCATGGCATGGCCTCACTTCGAGTTGAGCTAGGTTCTAAGTCCCCAGTGAGAGGTGTTAGCTGAAAGCTGCTTTCAAGGAATTCTTTCTGATCAGACTTAAGCATTCTACATTTCCCTCCGTCCAATCACCTGCACTGAGGTCGTTTTTACCTCCTTTCCTCGGAAGGCATGGTACAGGCTGCCTTCAAGGATCTCTTGTGTCTCAGAGTTCGGAAGAGCGCAGTGCCCACGAGACTCTAACCTTCTTTGGTCTATGTTCCATGCCGGTATTGAGGAGGGTAATGGAATGCACTCCAGAAACGCTTCTCTGTCACCATGAAGCAAGGTATTTCAGTGAACCACGTGCCATTTGTATTTTAACTCGCCGGGGTGTGTAGGTAGCTTCTTCGTCCCGGCTCTGATGGGCTAGCGGGAAGTTGCACAGCACGACTGCTTGGTTCTGAGTTAAGAAGAGTGCATGTCCATAGAGCGGATCCATCGCACTTCCACTCCTCCCTGGTGTTAGTGTCTTCCAGCACCAATGAGGTGCTCCTCGCCTGTTTTAATACAGGAGAGCTTAAAATTCTGACCTAAGTGTGGCGCATTTCCATGGCATGGCCTCACTTCGAGTTGAGCTAGCTTCTAAGTCCCCAGTGAGAGATGTTAGCTGAAAGCTGCTTTCAAGGAATTCTTTCTGATCAGACTTAAGCATTCTACATTTCCCTCCGTCCAATCACCTGCACTGAGGTCGTTTTTACCTCCTTTCCTCGGAAGGCATGGTACAGGCTGCCTTCAAGGATCTCTTGTGTCTCAGAGTTCGGAAGAGCGCAGTGCCCACGAGACTCTAACCTTCTTTGGTCTATGTTCCATGCCGGTATTGAGGAGGGTAATGGAATGCACTCCAGAAACGCTTCTCTGTCACCGTGAAGCAAGGCATTTCAGTGAACCACGTGCCATTTGTATTTTAACTCGGCGGGGTGTGTAGGTAGCTTCTTCGTCCCCGCTCTGAGGCGCTAGCGGGAAGTTGCACAGCACGACTGCTTGGTTCTGAGTTAAGAGTGCATGTCCACCACACTTCAAAAACTCACCTGGATTCCGACTCGCATATGCGCCAGGCTGGTTGAAATCTGCTTTCCAGGAATGCTTTTCTCGGAGAATTCACTACACTGCATTTCCGTCGCGTCTCCAAGCTGCTGTGGACATAAGTTCCTCCTCCGTCTTCTCTGCAGATTTCAGGAGCTGCCCCCACGGAACACTTGTATCTCAGAGGGCAGAAGATCACATGTCCCTCCATATTCCCCACTTACCTTTGATGGACAGTGTCATGCGTTTCCGGAAGAGGGTATGGATGGAGCCACTGAAGGAACGTTTGGTGCTCACACTTCCGAGTGTAGCCTTTTCATTTCACGTGCACTCCTCTGTTCCGATAACTTCTGCCTCCCCCCATTTATTGAAAGCCCATTTGAAGCGGCCGAGTTGGAATTCTTGTGCCTGCCCGTGCTACCCGCTCACCGGATTTTGAGCTAGCATCTAACTCCCATCTGCGAGAGGCGGGTGGGGAGCGGCAACACAGGGATGCTTCTATAGACTTCAGCTGAGTGCATTTCATTGCGGCCTATGCACCTAAAGTGCCTTCCAATTCCGTAAATTGGCTTCTCAGAAGCTACCTTAAAAGAATGCTAGTTGCTCGGTTTCACTTTGGCCGCACGTCCCTCGAGCCGCCACGCTTCTTTTTCCATTACCTTTTTTTTTTTTTTTTTAGTTTTACCCTGGATGTCGAAAGCTCAACTCCAGGAGCGCTTCTGTCTCACCATACCTCTCTAGAGCTTTCTTGGCCCTGCTACTCTTCTGTGCAGGAAGCCTCGCCCAGCATACAAGTGAGGTTACATGAACACGGCAGTGCAGCAATGCTGAATTCTCAGGGTTAAGTACGTGCATTTCCAAGGCTCCACCTCACAAACAGATCCAACTGCTAGGTTGTTACTCACTCCAGTAAGAGCGTGGCTAGCTGAAAGCTGCATTCAAGGGTTGTTGGCTTCGGAGAGATAACCTCAGGGCATGGTAACTGAGCTTCCGCACCTACGGTTGACATGAGTTTCATCTTGCCGTTTCAGAAGGCTTTGAGTCAACAATGTCTACCCGCAAGGTTTTTTCCCCTCAGAGTTACATAGGTCCTATTTCCCTGGGTGTCCTCACGTCCTCCTAGCTATGTCGCCATGGCTTGTGTGAGAGTGTAGTTGGATGCTCCGCTGCAGGAAGACTCGTTTCTCACCGTTCACCATACAGCGGATCCATCGCACGTCCACCCCTCCCTGGTGTTAGAGTCTACCGGCACCAAAGAGATACTCCTCGCCTGACCTAAGTGTGGCGCATTTCCATGGCATGGCCTCGCTTCGAGTTGAGCTAGGTTCTAATTCCCCAGTGAGAGATGCTACCTGAAAGCTGCATGCAAGGAATGATGATTGCACAGACTTAAGCACTGTACATTTCCTTGGCCCCATCACCGGCACTGATGTCGTTTCTACCTCCTTTCCTCGGAAGGCATGGTACAGGCTGCCTTCAAGGATCTCTTGTGTCTCAGAGTTCGGAAGAGCGCACCACCCATGGGACTCCAACCATCTTTGGTCTATGTTCTCATGCCGGTGTTGAAGAGGGCACTGGAATGCACTCAAGGATCGCCTCTCTGTCACCGTGAAGCAAGGCATTTCAGTGAACCACGGGGCATTTGTGTTGTAACTAGGCGGGGTGTGTAGTTACCTTCTTCCTCCCGGGTATGATGGGCTGGAGGGGATTGCACTGCACGCCTGATAGGTTCTCTGAGTTAAGAAGAGCAGATCTCAACAGCGCCTCGTAAACTCACCTGGACCTAGGTTCTGACTCGCATATGCGCCAGGCTGGTTGAAATCCACATTCCAGGAATGCTTATCTCGAGGAATTCACTACAGTGTATTTCCCTTGCATCTCCAAAGCAAACGTGGACATAAGTTCCTACTCCCTCTTATCTCTGGTTTTCAGGAGCTGCCCCCACGGAACACGTGTATCTCAGACGGAAGTAGATCACATGTCCCTCGATACTCCCCACTTACCTTTGATAGACCGTGTCATGCGTTTCCGGAGCAGGGTTTGGATGAAGCCACAGAAGGAACAAGGTTTCTTTCTCACACATCCGGGTATAGCCTTTCCATTTCACGTGCACTACTCTGTTCCGATAACTTCTGCCTCCCCCCATTTATTGAAAGCCCACTTGAAAGCTGCCGAGTAGGAATGCTTCTGCCTGCCCGTGGCACACTCTCACCGAACTTTGAGCTAGCATCTAACTCGCATAAGCGAGAGGCTGGTGGGGAGGGGCAATCCAGGGATCCTTTTATCGGACACTTGAGCAGAGTGCATTTCATTGCGGCCTCTGCACCTAAAGTATATATGACTTCCAATTCTGTAAATTGACTGGCTTCTCAGAAGCTACCTTCAAGGAACCCTAGTTACTCGGCTTCACCCGGACCACACTTCCATCGAGCCACCACGGTTCTTTTCACACGTGTTCCTGTACCGTGTTTTTTTCTTTTTTTTTTTTAGTTTTGCCCGGGAGGTAGAAAGTTCCACTGCAGGAGCGCTTCTTTCCCACGGGAGCTCTCTAGGGCTTTCGTGGCCGTGCTACTCTTCTGGGCAGGTAGCCTCGCCCAGCATGCAAGTGAGGTTGCGTGAACACCTCAGTGCAGCACAGCTGGATTCTCAGGGTTAAGTACGTACATTTCCAAGGCACCTCCTCACGAACAGATCCAACTGCTAGGTTGTTACTCACTCCCGTCAGAGCAGGGCTGGCTGCAAGCTGTATTCAAGGGTTGTTGTTCTCGGAGAGATAACCTTAGGGCATGGTAACGGAGCTTTCGCACCTACGGGTGACGTTTCATCTTAGATTTTCAGAGGGCTTTGAGTCGCTGCCTTCCAGCAAGGTTTTTTTCCCCTCAGAGTTACATAGGTCCCATTTCCCAGGGGTGTCCTCACGTCCTCTCAGCAATGTCGGCATGGCTTGAATGAGAGTCTAGTCGGAAGCTCCGCTGCAGGAAGACTCGTTTCTCACCATTGACCATAAAGCGGATCCATCGCAGGTCCACCCCTCCCTGGTGTTAGTGTCTACCAGCACCAATGAGATGCTCCTCGCCTGTTTTAATACAGGAGAGCTTAGAATTCTGACCTAAGTGTGGCGCATTTCCATGGCATGGCCTCACTTCGAGTTGAGTTAGGTTCTAAGTCCCCAGTGAGAGGTGTTAGCTGAAAGCTGCTTTCAAGGAATTCTTTGTGATCAGACTTAAGCATTCTACATTTCCCTCCGTCCCATCACATGCACTGATGTCGTCTCTACCTCCTTTCCTCGGAAAAGAACCACGTGGCTTTTGTATTTTAACTCGGCGGGGTGTGTAGGTAGCTTCTTCGTCCCGGCTCTGATGGGCTAGCGGGAAGTTGCACAGCACGACTGCTTGGTTCTGAGTTAAGAAGAGTGCATGTCCATAGAGTGGATCCATCGCACTTCCACTCCTCCCTGGTGTTAGTGTCTTCCAGCACCAATGAGGTGCTCCTCGCCTGTTTTAATACAGGAGAGCTTAGAATTCTGACCTAAGTGTGGCGCATTTCCATGGCATGGCCTCACTTCGAGTTGAGCTAGGTTCTAAGTCCCCAGTGAGAGGTGTTAGCTGAAAGCTGCTTTCAAGGAATTCTTTCTGATCAGACTTAAGCATTCTACATTTCCCTCCGTCCAATCACCTGCACTGAGGTCGTTTTTACCTCCTTTCCTCGGAAGGCATGGTACAGGCTGCCTTCAAGGATCTCTTGTGTCTCAGAGTTCGGAAGAGCGCAGTGCCCACGAGACTCTAACCTTCTTTGGTCTATGGTCCATGCCGGTATTGAGGAGGGTAATGGAATGCACTCCAGAAACGCTTCTCTGTCACCGTGAAGCAAGGCATTTCAGTGAACCACGTGCCATTTGTATTTTAACTCGGCGGGGTGTGTAGGTAGCTTCTTCGTCCCCGCTCTGATGCGCTAGCGGGAAGTTGCACAGCACGACTGCTTGGTTCTGAGTTAAGAAGAGTGCATGTCCACCACACTTCAAAGACTCACCTGGATTCCGACTCGCATATGCGCCAGGCTGGTTGAAATCTGCTTTCCAGGAATGCTTTTCTCGGAGAATTCACTACACTGCATTTCCGTCGCGTCTCCAAGCTGCTGTGGACATAAGTTCCTCCTCCGTCTTCTCTGCAGATTTCAGGAGCTGCCCCCACGGAACACTTGTATCTCAGAAGGCAGAAGATCACATGTCCCTCCATATTCCCCACTTACCTTTGATGGATAGTGTCATGCGTTTCCGGAAGAGGGTATGGATGGAGCCACTGAAGGAACGTTTGGTGCTCACACTTCCGAGTGTAGCCTTTTCATTTCACGTGCACTCCTCTGTTCCGATAACTTCTGCCTCCCCCCATTTATTGAAAGCCCATTTGAAGCGGCCGAGTTGGAATTCTTGTGCCTGCCCGTGCTACCCGCTCACCGGATTTTGAGCTAGCATCTAACTCCCATCTGCGAGAGGCGGGTGGGGAGCGGCAACACAGGGATGCTTCTATAGACTTCAGCTGAGTGCATTTCATTGCGGCCTATGCACCTAAAGTGCCTTCCAATTCCGTAAATTGGCTTCTCAGAAGCTACCTTAAAAGAATGCTAGTTGCTCGGTTTCACTTTGGCCGCACGTCCCTCGAGCCGCCACGCTTCTTTTTCCATTACCTTTTTTTTTTTTTTTTTAGTTTTACCCTGGATGTCGAAAGCTCAACTCCAGGAGCGCTTCTGTCTCACCATACCTCTCTAGAGCTTTCTTGGCCCTGCTACTCTTCTGTGCAGGAAGCCTCGCCCAGCATACAAGTGAGGTTACATGAACACGGCAGTGCAGCAATGCTGAATTCTCAGGGTTAAGTACGTGCATTTCCAAGGCTCCACCTCACAAACAGATCCAACTGCTAGGTTGTTACTCACTCCAGTAAGAGCGTGGCTAGCTGAAAGCTGCATTCAAGGGTTGTTGGCTTCGGAGAGATAACCTCAGGGCATGGTAACTGAGCTTCCGCACCTACGGTTGACATGAGTTTCATCTTGCCGTTTCAGAAGGCTTTGAGTCAACAATGTCTACCCGCAAGGTTTTTTCCCCTCAGAGTTACATAGGTCCTATTTCCCTGGGTGTCCTCACGTCCTCCTAGCTATGTCGCCATGGCTTGTGTGAGAGTGTAGTTGGATGCTCCGCTGCAGGAAGACTCGTTTCTCACCGTTCACCATACAGCGGATCCATCGCACGTCCACCCCTCCCTGGTGCTAGAGTCTACCGGCACCAAAGAGATACTCCTCGCCTGACCTAAGTGTGGCGCATTTCCATGGCATGGCCTCGCTTCGAGTTGAGCTAGGTTCTAATTCCCCAGTGAGAGATGCTACCTGAAAGCTGCATGCAAGGAATGATGATTGCACAGACTTAAGCACTGTACATTTCCTTGGCCCCATCACCGGCACTGATGTCGTTTCTACCTCCTTTCCTCGGAAGGCATGGTACAGGCTGCCTTCAAGGATCTCTTGTGTCTCAGAGTTCGGAAGAGCGCACCACCCATGGGACTCCAACCATCTTTGGTCTATGTTCTCATGCCGGTGTTGAAGAGGGCACTGGAATGCACTCAAGGATCGCCTCTCTGTCACCGTGAAGCAAGGCATTTCAGTGAACCACGGGGCATTTGTGTTGTAACTAGGCGGGGTGTGTAGTTACCTTCTTCCTCCCGGGTATGATGGGCTGGAGGGGATTGCACTGCACGCCTGATAGGTTCTCTGAGTTAAGAAGAGCAGATCTCAACAGCGCCTCGTAAACTCACCTGGACCTAGGTTCTGACTCGCATATGCGCCAGGCTGGTTGAAATCCACATTCCAGGAATGCTTATCTCGAGGAATTCACTACAGTGTATTTCCCTTGCATCTCCAAAGCAAACGTGGACATAAGTTCCTACTCCCTCTTATCTCTGGTTTTCAGGAGCTGCCCCCACGGAACACGTGTATCTCAGACGGAAGTAGATCACATGTCCCTCGATACTCCCCACTTACCTTTGATAGACCGTGTCATGCGTTTCCGGAGCAGGGTTTGGATGAAGCCACAGAAGGAACAAGGTTTCTTTCTCACACATCCGGGTATAGCCTTTCCATTTCACGTGCACTACTCTGTTCCGATAACTTCTGCCTCCCCCCATTTATTGAAAGCCCACTTGAAAGCTGCCGAGTAGGAATGCTTCTGCCTGCCCGTGGCACACTCTCACCGAACTTTGAGCTAGCATCTAACTCGCATAAGCGAGAGTCTGGTGGGGAGGGGCAATCCAGGGATCCTTTTATCGGACACTTGAGCAGAGTGCATTTCATTGCGGCCTCTGCACCTAAAGTATATATGACTTCCAATTCTGTAAATTGACTGGCTTCTCAGAAGCTACCTTCAAGGAACCCTAGTTACTCGGCTTCACCCGGACCACACTTCCATCGAGCCACCACGGTTCTTTTCACACGTGTTCCTGTACCGTGTTTTTTTCTTTTTTTTTTTTAGTTTTGCCCGGGAGGTAGAAAGTTCCACTGCAGGAGCGCTTCTTTCCCACGGGAGCTCTCTAGGGCTTTCGTGGCCGTGCTACTCTTCTGGGCAGGTAGCCTCGCCCAGCATGCAAGTGAGGTTGCGTGAACACCTCAGTGCAGCACAGCTGGATTCTCAGGGTTAAGTACGTACATTTCCAAGGCACCTCCTCACGAACAGATCCAACTGCTAGGTTGTTACTCCCGTCAGAGCAGGGCTGGCTGCAAGCTGTATTCAAGGGTTGTTGTTCTCGGAGAGATAACCTTAGGGCATGGTAACGGAGCTTTCGCACCTACGGGTGACGTTTCATCTTGGATTTTCAGAGGGCTTTCAGTCGCTGCCTTCCAGCAAGGTTTTTTTCCCCTCAGAGTTACATAGGTCCCATTTCCCAGGGGTGTCCTCACGTCCTCTCAGCAATGTCGGCATGGCTTGAATGAGAGTCTAGTCGGAAGCTCCGCTGCAGGAAGACTCGTTTCTCACCATTGACCATAAAGCGGATCCATCGCAGGTCCACCCCTCCCTGGTGTTAGTGTCTACCAGCACCAATGAGATGCTCCTCGCCTGTTTTAATACAGGAGAGCTTAGAATTCTGACCTAAGTGTGGCGCATTTCCATGGCATGGCCTCACTTCGAGTTGAGCTAGGTTCTAAGTCCCCAGTGAGAGGTGTTAGCTGAAAGCTGCTTTCAAGGAATTCTTTCTGATCAGACTTAAGCATTCTACATTTCCCTCCGTCCAATCACCTGCACTGAGGTCGTTTTTACCTCCTTTCCTCGGAAGGCATGGTACAGGCTGCCTTCAAGGATCTCTTGTGTCTCAGAGTTCGGAAGAGCGCAGTGCCCACGAGACTCTAACCTTCTTTGGTCTATGTTCCATGCCGGTATTGAGGAGGGTAATGGAATGCACTCCAGAAACGCTTCTCTGTCACCATGAAGCAAGGTATTTCAGTGAACCACGTGCCATTTGTATTTTAACTCGCCGGGGTGTGTAGGTAGCTTCTTCGTCCCGGCTCTGATGG
This sequence comes from Vulpes vulpes, assembly GCF_048418805.1. Lineage (NCBI taxonomy): Eukaryota > Metazoa > Chordata > Mammalia > Carnivora > Canidae > Vulpes > Vulpes vulpes. Next base: position 46,915,432 of record NC_132796.1, read on the forward strand.
GCTAGCGGGAAGTTGCACAGCACGACTGCTTGGTTCTGAGTTAAGAAGAGTGCATGTCCATAGAGCGGATCCATCGCACTTCCACTCCTCCCTGGTGTTAGTGTCTTCCAGCACCAATGAGGTGCTCCTCGCCTGTTTTAATACAGGAGAGCTTAGAATTCTGACCTAAGTGTGGCGCATTTCCATGGCATGGCCTCACTTCGAGTTGAGCTAGCTTCTAAGTCCCCAGTGAGAGATGTTAGCTGAAAGCTGCTTTCAAGGAATTCTTTCTGATCAGACTTAAGCATTCTACATTTCCCTCCGTCCAATCACCTGCACTGAGGTCGTTTTTACCTCCTTTCCTCGGAAGGCATGGTACAGGCTGCCTTCAAGGATCTCTTGTGTCTCAGAGTTCGGAAGAGCGCAGTGCCCACGAGACTCTAACCTTCTTTGGTCTATGGTCCATGCCGGTATTGAGGAGGGTAATGGAATGCACTCCAGAAACGCTTCTCTGTCACCGTGAAGCAAGGCATTTCAGTGAACCACGTGCCATTTGTATTTTAACTCGGCGGGGTGTGTAGGTAGCTTCTTCGTCCCCGCTCTGATGCGCTAGCGGGAAGTTGCACAGCACGACTGCTTGGTTCTGAGTTAAGAAGAGTGCATGTCCACCACACTTCAAAGACTCACCTGGATTCCGACTCGCATATGCGCCAGGCTGGTTGAAATCTGCTTTCCAGGAATGCTTTTCTCGGAGAATTCACTACACTGCATTTCCGTCGCGTCTCCAAGCTGCTGTGGACATAAGTTCCTCCTCCGTCTTCTCTGCAGATTTCAGGAGCTGCCCCCACGGAACACTTGTATCTCAGAAGGCAGAAGATCACATGTCCCTCCATATTCCCCACTTACCTTTGATGGATAGTGTCATGCGTTTCCGGAAGAGGGTATGGATGGAGCCACTGAAGGAACGTTTGGTGCTCACACTTCCGAGTGTAGCCTTTTCATTTCACGTGCACTCCTCTGTTCCGATAACTTCTGCCTCCCCCCATTTATTGAAAGCCCATTTGAAGCGGCCGAGTTGGAATTCTTGTGCCTGCCCGTGCTACCCGCTCACCGGATTTTGAGCTAGCATCTAACTCCCATCTGCGAGAGGCGGGTCGGGAGCGGCAACACAGGGATGCTTCTATAGACTTCAGCTGAGTGCATTTCATTGCGGCCTATGCACCTAAAGTGCCTTCCAATTCCGTAAATTGGCTTCTCAGAAGCTACCTTAAAAGAATGCTAGTTGCTCGGTTTCACTTTGGCCGCACGTCCCTCGAGCCGCCACGCTTCTTTTTCCATTACCTTTTTTTTTTTTTTTTTTAGTTTTACCCTGGATGTCGAAAGCTCAACTCCAGGAGCGCTTCTGTCTCACCATAGCTCTCTAGAGCTTTCTTGGCCCTGCTACTCTTCTGTGCAGGAAGCCTCGCCCAGCATACAAGTGAGGTTACATGAACACGGCAGTGCAGCAATGCTGAATTCTCAGGGTTAAGTACGTGCATTTCCAAGGCTCCACCTCACAAACAGATCCAACTGCTAGGTTGTTACTCACTGCAGTAAGAGCGTGGCTAGCTGAAAGCTGCATTCAAGGGTTGTTGGCTTCGGAGAGATAACCTCAGGGCATGGTAACTGAGCTTCCGCACCTACGGTTGACATGAGTTTCATCTTGCCGTTTCAGAAGGCTTTGAGTCAACAATGTCTACCCGCAAGGTTTTTTCCCCTCAGAGTTACATAGGTCCTATTTCCCTGGGTGTCCTCACGTCCTCCTAGCTATGTCGCCATGGCTTGTGTGAGAGTGTAGTTGGATGCTCCGCTGCAGGAAGACTCGTTTCTCACCGTTCACCATACAGCGGATCCATCGCACGTCCACCCCTCCCTGGTGTTAGAGTCTACCGGCACCAAAGAGATACTCCTCGCCTGACCTAAGTGTGGCGCATTTCCATGGCATGGCCTCGCTTCGAGTTGAGCTAGGTTCTAATTCCCCAGTGAGAGATGCTACCTGAAAGCTGCATGCAAGGAATGATGATTGCACAGACTTAAGCACTGTACATTTCCTTGGCCCCATCACCGGCACTGATGTCGTTTCTACCTCCTTTCCTCGGAAGGCATGGTACAGGCTGCCTTCAAGGATCTCTTGTGTCTCAGAGTTCGGAAGAGCGCACTACCCATGGGACTCCAACCATCTTTGGTCTATGTTCTCATGCCGGTGTTGAAGAGGGCACTGGAATGCACTCAAGGATCGCCTCTCTGTCACCGTGAAGCAAGGCATTTCAGTGAACCACGGGGCATTTGTGTTGTAACTAGGCGGGGTGTGTAGTTACCTTCTTCCTCCCGGGTATGATGGGCTGGAGGGGATTGCACTGCACGCCTGATAGGTTCTCTGAGTTAAGAAGAGCAGATCTCAACAGCGCCTCGTAAACTCACCTGGACCTAGGTTCTGACTCGCATATGCGCCAGGCTGGTTGAAATCCACATTCCAGGAATGCTTATCTCGAGGAATTCACTACAGTGTATTTCCCTTGCATCTCCAAAGCAAACGTGGACATAAGTTCCTACTCCCTCTTATCTCTGGTTTTCAGGAGCTGCCCCCACGGAACACGTGTATCTCAGACGGAAGTAGATCACATGTCCCTCGATACTCCCCACTTACCTTTGATAGACCGTGTCATGCGTTTCCGGAGCAGGGTTTGGATGAAGCCACAGAAGGAACAAGGTTTCTTTCTCACACATCCGGGTATAGCCTTTCCATTTCACGTGCACTACTCTGTTCCGATAACTTCTGCCTCCCCCCATTTATTGAAAGCCCACTTGAAAGCTGCCGAGTAGGAATGCTTCTGCCTGCCCGTGGCACACTCTCACCGAACTTTGAGCTAGCATCTAACTCGCATAAGCGAGAGGCTGGTGGGGAGGGGCAATCCAGGGATCCTTTTATCGGACACTTGAGCAGAGTGCATTTCATTGCGGCCTCTGCACCTAAAGTATATATGACTTCCAATTCTGTAAATTGACTGGCTTCTCAGAAGCTACCTTCAAGGAACCCTAGTTACTCGGCTTCACCCGGACCACACTTCCATCGAGCCACCACGGTTCTTTTCACACGTGTTCCTGTACCGTGTTTTTTTCTTTTTTTTTTTTAGTTTTGCCCGGGAGGTAGAAAGTTCCACTGCAGGAGCGCTTCTTTCCCACGGGAGCTCTCTAGGGCTTTCGTGGCCGTGCTACTCTTCTGGGCAGGTAGCCTCGCCCAGCATGCAAGTGAGGTTGCGTGAACACCTCAGTGCAGCACAGCTGGATTCTCAGGGTTAAGTACGTACATTTCCAAGGCACCTCCTCACGAACAGATCCAACTGCTAGGTTGTTACTCACTCCCGTCAGAGCAGGGCTGGCTGCAAGCTGTATTCAAGGGTTGTTGTTCTCGGAGAGATAACCTTAGGGCATGGTAACGGAGCTTTCGCACCTACGGGTGACGTTTCATCTTGGATTTTCAGAGGGCTTTCAGTCGCTGCCTTCCAGCAAGGTTTTTTTCCCCTCAGAGTTACATAGGTCCCATTTCCCAGGGGTGTCCTCACGTCCTCTCAGCAATGTCGGCATGGCTTGAATGAGAGTCTAGTCGGAAGCTCCGCTGCAGGAAGACTCGTTTCTCACCATTGACCATAAAGCGGATCCATCGCAGGTCCACCCCTCCCTGGTGTTAGTGTCTACCAGCACCAATGAGATGCTCCTCGCCTGTTTTAATACAGGAGAGCTTAGAATTCTGACCTAAGTGTGGCGCATTTCCATGGCATGGCCTCACTTCGAGTTGAGCTAGGTTCTAAGTCCCCAGTGAGAGGTGTTAGCTGAAAGCTGCTTTCAAGGAATTCTTTCTGATCAGACTTAAGCATTCTACATTTCCCTCCGTCCAATCACCTGCACTGAGGTCGTTTTTACCTCCTTTCCTCGGAAGGCATGGTACAGGCTGCCTTCAAGGATCTCTTGTGTCTCAGAGTTCGGAAGAGCGCAGTGCCCACGAGACTCTAACCTTCTTTGGTCTATGTTCCATGCCGGTATTGAGGAGGGTAATGGAATGCACTCCAGAAACGCTTCTCTGTCACCATGAAGCAAGGTATTTCAGTGAACCACGTGCCATTTGTATTTTAACTCGCCGGGGTGTGTAGGTAGCTTCTTCGTCCCGGCTCTGATGGGCTAGCGGGAAGTTGCACAGCACGACTGCTTGGTTCTGAGTTAAGAAGAGTGCATGTCCATAGAGCGGATCCATCGCACTTCCACTCCTCCCTGGTGTTAGTGTCTTCCAGCACCAATGAGGTGCTCCTCGCCTGTTTTAATACAGGAGAGCTTAGAATTCTGACCTAAGTGTGGCGCATTTCCATGGCATGGCCTCACTTCGAGTTGAGCTAGCTTCTAAGTCCCCAGTGAGAGATGTTAGCTGAAAGCTGCTTTCAAGGAATTCTTTCTGATCAGACTTAAGCATTCTACATTTCCCTCCGTCCAATCACCTGCACTGAGGTCGTTTTTACCTCCTTTCCTCGGAAGGCATGGTACAGGCTGCCTTCAAGGATCTCTTGTGTCTCAGAGTTCGGAAGAGCGCAGTGCCCACGAGACTCTAACCTTCTTTGGTCTATGGTCCATGCCGGTATTGAGGAGGGTAATGGAATGCACTCCAGAAACGCTTCTCTGTCACCGTGAAGCAAGGCATTTCAGTGAACCACGTGCCATTTGTATTTTAACTCGGCGGGGTGTGTAGGTAGCTTCTTCGTCCCCGCTCTGATGCGCTAGCGGGAAGTTGCACAGCACGACTGCTTGGTTCTGAGTTAAGAAGAGTGCATGTCCACCACACTTCAAAGACTCACCTGGATTCCGACTCGCATATGCGCCAGGCTGGTTGAAATCTGCTTTCCAGGAATGCTTTTCTCGGAGAATTCACTACACTGCATTTCCGTCGCGTCTCCAAGCTGCTGTGGACATAAGTTCCTCCTCCGTCTTCTCTGCAGATTTCAGGAGCTGCCCCCACGGAACACTTGTATCTCAGAAGGCAGAAGATCACATGTCCCTCCATATTCCCCACTTACCTTTGATGGATAGTGTCATGCGTTTCCGGAAGAGGGTATGGATGGAGCCACTGAAGGAACGTTTGGTGCTCACACTTCCGAGTGTAGCCTTTTCATTTCACGTGCACTCCTCTGTTCCGATAACTTCTGCCTCCCCCCATTTATTGAAAGCCCATTTGAAGCGGCCGAGTTGGAATTCTTGTGCCTGCCCGTGCTACCCGCTCACCGGATTTTGAGCTAGCATCTAACTCCCATCTGCGAGAGGCGGGTCGGGAGCGGCAACACAGGGATGCTTCTATAGACTTCAGCTGAGTGCATTTCATTGCGGCCTATGCACCTAAAGTGCCTTCCAATTCCGTAAATTGGCTTCTCAGAAGCTACCTTAAAAGAATGCTAGTTGCTCGGTTTCACTTTGGCCGCACGTCCCTCGAGCCGCCACGCTTCTTTTTCCATTACCTTTTTTTTTTTTTTTTTTTAGTTTTACCCTGGATGTCGAAAGCTCAACTCCAGGAGCGCTTCTGTCTCACCATAGCTCTCTAGAGCTTTCTTGGCCCTGCTACTCTTCTGTGCAGGAAGCCTCGCCCAGCATACAAGTGAGGTTACATGAACACGGCAGTGCAGCAATGCTGAATTCTCAGGGTTAAGTACGTGCATTTCCAAGGCTCCACCTCACAAACAGATCCAACTGCTAGGTTGTTACTCACTCCAGTAAGAGCGTGGCTAGCTGAAAGCTGCATTCAAGGGTTGTTGGCTTCGGAGAGATAACCTCAGGGCATGGTAACTGAGCTTCCGCACCTACGGTTGACATGAGTTTCATCTTGCCGTTTCAGAAGGCTTTGAGTCAACAATGTCTACCCGCAAGGTTTTTTCCCCTCAGAGTTACATAGGTCCTATTTCCCTGGGTGTCCTCACGTCCTCCTAGCTATGTCGCCATGGCTTGTGTGAGAGTGTAGTTGGATGCTCCGCTGCAGGAAGACTCGTTTCTCACCGTTCACCATACAGCGGATCCATCGCACGTCCACCCCTCCCTGGTGTTAGAGTCTACCGGCACCAAAGAGATACTCCTCGCCTGACCTAAGTGTGGCGCATTTCCATGGCATGGCCTCGCTTCGAGTTGAGCTAGGTTCTAATTCCCCAGTGAGAGATGCTACCTGAAAGCTGCATGCAAGGAATGATGATTGCACAGACTTAAGCACTGTACATTTCCTTGGCCCCATCACCGGCACTGATGTCGTTTCTACCTCCTTTCCTCGGAAGGCATGGTACAGGCTGCCTTCAAGGATCTCTTGTGTCTCAGAGTTCGGAAGAGCGCACTACCCATGGGACTCCAACCATCTTTGGTCTATGTTCTCATGCCGGTGTTGAAGAGGGCACTGGAATGCACTCAAGGATCGCCTCTCTGTCACCGTGAAGCAAGGCATTTCAGTGAACCACGGGGCATTTGTGTTGTAACTAGGCGGGGTGTGTAGTTACCTTCTTCCTCCCGGGTATGATGGGCTGGAGGGGATTGCACTGCACGCCTGATAGGTTCTCTGAGTTAAGAAGAGCAGATCTCAACAGCGCCTCGTAAACTCACCTGGACCTAGGTTCTGACTCGCATATGCGCCAGGCTGGTTGAAATCCACATTCCAGGAATGCTTATCTCGAGGAATTCACTACAGTGTATTTCCCTTGCATCTCCAAAGCAAACGTGGACATAAGTTCCTACTCCCTCTTATCTCTGGTTTTCAGGAGCTGCCCCCACGGAACACGTGTATCTCAGACGGAAGTAGATCACATGTCCCTCGATACTCCCCACTTACCTTTGATAGACCGTGTCATGCGTTTCCGGAGCAGGGTTTGGATGAAGCCACAGAAGGAACAAGGTTTCTTTCTCACACATCCGGGTATAGCCTTTCCATTTCACGTGCACTACTCTGTTCCGATAACTTCTGCCTCCCCCCATTTATTGAAAGCCCACTTGAAAGCTGCCGAGTAGGAATGCTTCTGCCTGCCCGTGGCACACTCTCACCGAACTTTGAGCTAGCATCTAACTCGCATAAGCGAGAGGCTGGTGGGGAGGGGCAATCCAGGGATCCTTTTATCGGACACTTGAGCAGAGTGCATTTCATTGCGGCCTCTGCACCTAAAGTATATATGACTTCCAATTCTGTAAATTGACTGGCTTCTCAGAAGCTACCTTCAAGGAACCCTAGTTACTCGGCTTCACCCGGACCACACTTCCATCGAGCCACCACGGTTCTTTTCACACGTGTTCCTGTACCGTGTTTTTTTCTTTTTTTTTTTTAGTTTTGCCCGGGAGGTAGAAAGTTCCACTGCAGGAGCGCTTCTTTCCCACGGGAGCTCTCTAGGGCTTTCGTGGCCGTGCTACTCTTCTGGGCAGGTAGCCTCGCCCAGCATGCAAGTGAGGTTGCGTGAACACCTCAGTGCAGCACAGCTGGATTCTCAGGGTTAAGTACGTACATTTCCAAGGCACCTCCTCACGAACAGATCCAACTGCTAGGTTGTTACTCACTCCCGTCAGAGCAGGGCTGGCTGCAAGCTGTATTCAAGGGTTGTTGTTCTCGGAGAGATAACCTTAGGGCATGGTAACGGAGCTTTCGCACCTACGGGTGACGTTTCATCTTGGATTTTCAGAGGGCTTTCAGTCGCTGCCTTCCAGCAAGGTTTTTTTCCCCTCAGAGTTACATAGGTCCCATTTCCCAGGGGTGTCCTCACGTCCTCTCAGCAATGTCGGCATGGCTTGAATGAGAGTCTAGTCGGAAGCTCCGCTGCAGGAAGACTCGTTTCTCACCATTGACCATAAAGCGGATCCATCGCAGGTCCACCCCTCCCTGGTGTTAGTGTCTACCAGCACCAATGAGATGCTCCTCGCCTGTTTTAATACAGGAGAGCTTAGAATTCTGACCTAAGTGTGGCGCATTTCCATGGCATGGCCTCACTTCGAGTTGAGCTAGGTTCTAAGTCCCCAGTGAGAGGTGTTAGCTGAAAGCTGCTTTCAAGGAATTCTTTCTGATCAGACTTAAGCATTCTACATTTCCCTCCGTCCAATCACCTGCACTGAGGTCGTTTTTACCTCCTTTCCTCGGAAGGCATGGTACAGGCTGCCTTCAAGGATCTCTTGTGTCTCAGAGTTCGGAAGAGCGCAGTGCCCACGAGACTCTAACCTTCTTTGGTCTATGTTCCATGCCGGTATTGAGGAGGGTAATGGAATGCACTCCAGAAACGCTTCTCTGTCACCATGAAGCAAGGTATTTCAGTGAACCACGTGCCATTTGTATTTTAACTCGCCGGGGTGTGTAGGTAGCTTCTTCGTCCCGGCTCTGATGGGCTAGCGGGAAGTTGCACAGCACGACTGCTTGGTTCTGAGTTAAGAAGAGTGCATGTCCATAGAGCGGATCCATCGCACTTCCACTCCTCCCTGGTGTTAGTGTCTTCCAGCACCAATGAGGTGCTCCTCGCCTGTTTTAATACAGGAGAGCTTAGAATTCTGACCTAAGTGTGGCGCATTTCCATGGCATGGCCTCACTTCGAGTTGAGCTAGCTTCTAAGTCCCCAGTGAGAGATGTTAGCTGAAAGCTGCTTTCAAGGAATTCTTTCTGATCAGACTTAAGCATTCTACATTTCCCTCCGTCCAATCACCTGCACTGAGGTCGTTTTTACCTCCTTTCCTCGGAAGGCATGGTACAGGCTGCCTTCAAGGATCTCTTGTGTCTCAGAGTTCGGAAGAGCGCAGTGCCCACGAGACTCTAACCTTCTTTGGTCTATGGTCCATGCCGGTATTGAGGAGGGTAATGGAATGCACTCCAGAAACGCTTCTCTGTCACCGTGAAGCAAGGCATTTCAGTGAACCACGTGCCATTTGTATTTTAACTCGGCGGGGTGTGTAGGTAGCTTCTTCGTCCCCGCTCTGATGCGCTAGCGGGAAGTTGCACAGCACGACTGCTTGGTTCTGAGTTAAGAAGAGTGCATGTCCACCACACTTCAAAGACTCACCTGGATTCCGACTCGCATATGCGCCAGGCTGGTTGAAATCTGCTTTCCAGGAATGCTTTTCTCGGAGAATTCACTACACTGCATTTCCGTCGCGTCTCCAAGCTGCTGTGGACATAAGTTCCTCCTCCGTCTTCTCTGCAGATTTCAGGAGCTGCCCCCACGGAACACTTGTATCTCAGAAGGCAGAAGATCACATGTCCCTCCATATTCCCCACTTACCTTTGATGGACAGTGTCATGCGTTTCCGGAAGAGGGTATGGATGGAGCCACTGAAGGAACGTTTGGTGCTCACACTTCCGAGTGTAGCCTTTTCATTTCACGTGCACTCCTCTGTTCCGATAACTTCTGCCTCCCCCCATTTATTGAAAGCCCATTTGAAGCGGCCGAGTTGGAATTCTTGTGCCTGCCCGTGCTACCCGCTCACCGGATTTTGAGCTAGCATCTAACTCCCATCTGCGAGAGGCGGGTCGGGAGCGGCAACACAGGGATGCTTCTATAGACTTCAGCTGAGTGCATTTCATTGCGGCCTATGCACCTAAAGTGCCTTCCAATTCCGTAAATTGGCTTCTCAGAAGCTACCTTAAAAGAATGCTAGTTGCTCGGTTTCACTTTGGCCGCACGTCCCTCGAGCCGCCACGCTTCTTTTTCCATTACCTTTTTTTTTTTTTTTTTTAGTTTTACCCTGGATGTCGAAAGCTCAACTCCAGGAGCGCTTCTGTCTCACCATAGCTCTCTAGAGCTTTCTTGGCCCTGCTACTCTTCTGTGCAGGAAGCCTCGCCCAGCATACAAGTGAGGTTACATGAACACGGCAGTGCAGCAATGCTGAATTCTCAGGGTTAAGTACGTGCATTTCCAAGGCTCCACCTCACAAACAGATCCAACTGCTAGGTTGTTACTCACTCCAGTAAGAGCGTGGCTAGCTGAAAGCTGCATTCAAGGGTTGTTGGCTTCGGAGAGATAACCTCAGGGCATGGTAACTGAGCTTCCGCACCTACGGTTGACATGAGTTTCATCTTGCCGTTTCAGAAGGCTTTGAGTCAACAATGTCTACCCGCAAGGTTTTTTCCCCTCAGAGTTACATAGGTCCTATTTCCCTGGGTGTCCTCACGTCCTCCTAGCTATGTCGCCATGGCTTGTGTGAGAGTGTAGTTGGATGCTCCGCTGCAGGAAGACTCGTTTCTCACCGTTCACCATACAGCGGATCCATCGCACGTCCACCCCTCCCTGGTGTTAGAGTCTACCGGCACCAAAGAGATACTCCTCGCCTGACCTAAGTGTGGCGCATTTCCATGGCATGGCCTCGCTTCGAGTTGAGCTAGGTTCTAATTCCCCAGTGAGAGATGCTACCTGAAAGCTGCATGCAAGGAATGATGATTGCACAGACTTAAGCACTGTACATTTCCTTGGCCCCATCACCGGCACTGATGTCGTTTCTACCTCCTTTCCTCGGAAGGCATGGTACAGGCTGCCTTCAAGGATCTCTTGTGTCTCAGAGTTCGGAAGAGCGCACTACCCATGGGACTCCAACCATCTTTGGTCTATGTTCTCATGCCGGTGTTGAAGAGGGCACTGGAATGCACTCAAGGATCGCCTCTCTGTCACCGTGAAGCAAGGCATTTCAGTGAACCACGGGGCATTTGTGTTGTAACTAGGCGGGGTGTGTAGTTACCTTCTTCCTCCCGGGTATGATGGGCTGGAGGGGATTGCACTGCACGCCTGATAGGTTCTCTGAGTTAAGAAGAGCAGATCTCAACAGCGCCTCGTAAACTCACCTGGACCTAGGTTCTGACTCGCATATGCGCCAGGCTGGTTGAAATCCACATTCCAGGAATGCTTATCTCGAGGAATTCACTACAGTGTATTTCCCTTGCATCTCCAAAGCAAACGTGGACATAAGTTCCTACTCCCTCTTATCTCTGGTTTTCAGGAGCTGCCCCCACGGAACACGTGTATCTCAGACGGAAGTAGATCACATGTCCCTCGATACTCCCCACTTACCTTTGATAGACCGTGTCATGCGTTTCCGGAGCAGGGTTTGGATGAAGCCACAGAAGGAACAAGGTTTCTTTCTCACACATCCGGGTATAGCCTTTCCATTTCACGTGCACTACTCTGTTCCGATAACTTCTGCCTCCCCCCATTTATTGAAAGCCCACTTGAAAGCTGCCGAGTAGGAATGCTTCTGCCTGCCCGTGGCACACTCTCACCGAACTTTGAGCTAGCATCTAACTCGCATAAGCGAGAGGCTGGTGGGGAGGGGCAATCCAGGGATCCTTTTATCGGACACTTGAGCAGAGTGCATTTCATTGCGGCCTCTGCACCTAAAGTATATATGACTTCCAATTCTGTAAATTGACTGGCTTCTCAGAAGCTACCTTCAAGGAACCCTAGTTACTCGGCTTCACCCGGACCACACTTCCATCGAGCCACCACGGTTCTTTTCACACGTGTTCCTGTACCGTGTTTTTTTCTTTTTTTTTTTTAGTTTTGCCCGGGAGGTAGAAAGTTCCACTGCAGGAGCGCTTCTTTCCCACGGGAGCTCTCTAGGGCTTTCGTGGCCGTGCTACTCTTCTGGGCAGGTAGCCTCGCCCAGCATGCAAGTGAGGTTGCGTGAACACCTCAGTGCAGCACAGCTGGATTCTCAGGGTTAAGTACGTACATTTCCAAGGCACCTCCTCACGAACAGATCCAACTGCTAGGTTGTTACTCACTCCCGTCAGAGCAGGGCTGGCTGCAAGCTGTATTCAAGGGTTGTTGTTCTCGGAGAGATAACCTTAGGGCATGGTAACGGAGCTTTCGCACCTACGGGTGACGTTTCATCTTGGATTTTCAGAGGGCTTTCAGTCGCTGCCTTCCAGCAAGGTTTTTTTCCCCTCAGAGTTACATAGGTCCCATTTCCCAGGGGTGTCCTCACGTCCTCTCAGCAATGTCGGCATGGCTTGAATGAGAGTCTAGTCGGAAGCTCCGCTGCAGGAAGACTCGTTTCTCACCATTGACCATAAAGCGGATCCATCGCAGGTCCACCCCTCCCTGGTGTTAGTGTCTACCAGCACCAATGAGATGCTCCTCGCCTGTTTTAATACAGGAGAGCTTAGAATTCTGACCTAAGTGTGGCGCATTTCCATGGCATGGCCTCACTTCGAGTTGAGCTAGGTTCTAAGTCCCCAGTGAGAGGTGTTAGCTGAAAGCTGCTTTCAAGGAATTCTTTCTGATCAGACTTAAGCATTCTACATTTCCCTCCGTCCAATCACCTGCACTGAGGTCGTTTTTACCTCCTTTCCTCGGAAGGCATGGTACAGGCTGCCTTCAAGGATCTCTTGTGTCTCAGAGTTCGGAAGAGCGCAGTGCCCACGAGACTCTAACCTTCTTTGGTCTATGTTCCATGCCGGTATTGAGGAGGGTAATGGAATGCACTCCAGAAACGCTTCTCTGTCACCATGAAGCAAGGTATTTCAGTGAACCACGTGCCATTTGTATTTTAACTCGCCGGGGTGTGTAGGTAGCTTCTTCGTCCCGGCTCTGATGGGCTAGCGGGAAGTTGCACAGCACGACTGCTTGGTTCTGAGTTAAGAAGAGTGCATGTCCATAGAGCGGATCCATCGCACTTCCACTCCTCCCTGGTGTTAGTGTCTTCCAGCACCAATGAGGTGCTCCTCGCCTGTTTTAATACAGGAGAGCTTAGAATTCTGACCTAAGTGTGGCGCATTTCCATGGCATGGCCTCACTTCGAGTTGAGCTAGCTTCTAAGTCCCCAGTGAGAGATGTTAGCTGAAAGCTGCTTTCAAGGAATTCTTTCTGATCAGACTTAAGCATTCTACATTTCCCTCCGTCCAATCACCTGCACTGAGGTCGTTTTTACCTCCTTTCCTCGGAAGGCATGGTACAGGCTGCCTTCAAGGATCTCTTGTGTCTCAGAGTTCGGAAGAGCGCAGTGCCCACGAGACTCTAACCTTCTTTGGTCTATGGTCCATGCCGGTATTGAGGAGGGTAATGGAATGCACTCCAGAAACGCTTCTCTGTCACCGTGAAGCAAGGCATTTCAGTGAACCACGTGCCATTTGTATTTTAACTCGGCGGGGTGTGTAGGTAGCTTCTTCGTCCCCGCTCTGATGCGCTAGCGGGAAGTTGCACAGCACGACTGCTTGGTTCTGAGTTAAGAAGAGTGCATGTCCACCACACTTCAAAGACTCACCTGGATTCCGACTCGCATATGCGCCAGGCTGGTTGAAATCTGCTTTCCAGGAATGCTTTTCTCGGAGAATTCACTACACTGCATTTCCGTCGCGTCTCCAAGCTGCTGTGGACATAAGTTCCTCCTCCGTCTTCTCTGCAGATTTCAGGAGCTGCCCCCACGGAACACTTGTATCTCAGAAGGCAGAAGATCACATGTCCCTCCATATTCCCCACTTACCTTTGATGGATAGTGTCATGCGTTTCCGGAAGAGGGTATGGATGGAGCCACTGAAGGAACGTTTGGTGCTCACACTTCCGAGTGTAGCCTTTTCATTTCACGTGCACTCCTCTGTTCCGATAACTTCTGCCTCCCCCCATTTATTGAAAGCCCATTTGAAGCGGCCGAGTTGGAATTCTTGTGCCTGCCCGTGCTACCCGCTCACCGGATTTTGAGCTAGCATCTAACTCCCATCTGCGAGAGGCGGGTCGGGAGCGGCAACACAGGGATGCTTCTATAGACTTCAGCTGAGTGCATTTCATTGCGGCCTATGCACCTAAAGTGCCTTCCAATTCCGTAAATTGGCTTCTCAGAAGCTACCTTAAAAGAATGCTAGTTGCTCGGTTTCACTTTGGCCGCACGTCCCTCGAGCCGCCACGCTTCTTTTTCCATTACCTTTTTTTTTTTTTTTTTTAGTTTTACCCTGGATGTCGAAAGCTCAACTCCAGGAGCGCTTCTGTCTCACCATAGCTCTCTAGAGCTTTCTTGGCCCTGCTACTCTTCTGTGCAGGAAGCCTCGCCCAGCATACAAGTGAGGTTACATGAACACGGCAGTGCAGCAATGCTGAATTCTCAGGGTTAAGTACGTGCATTTCCAAGGCTCCACCTCACAAACAGATCCAACTGCTAGGTTGTTACTCACTGCAGTAAGAGCGTGGCTAGCTGAAAGCTGCATTCAAGGGTTGTTGGCTTCGGAGAGATAACCTCAGGGCATGGTAACTGAGCTTCCGCACCTACGGTTGACATGAGTTTCATCTTGCCGTTTCAGAAGGCTTTGAGTCAACAATGTCTACCCGCAAGGTTTTTTCCCCTCAGAGTTACATAGGTCCTATTTCCCTGGGTGTCCTCACGTCCTCCTAGCTATGTCGCCATGGCTTGTGTGAGAGTGTAGTTGGATGCTCCGCTGCAGGAAGACTCGTTTCTCACCGTTCACCATACAGCGGATCCATCGCACGTCCACCCCTCCCTGGTGTTAGAGTCTACCGGCACCAAAGAGATACTCCTCGCCTGACCTAAGTGTGGCGCATTTCCATGGCATGGCCTCGCTTCGAGTTGAGCTAGGTTCTAATTCCCCAGTGAGAGATGCTACCTGAAAGCTGCATGCAAGGAATGATGATTGCACAGACTTAAGCACTGTACATTTCCTTGGCCCCATCACCGGCACTGATGTCGTTTCTACCTCCTTTCCTCGGAAGGCATGGTACAGGCTGCCTTCAAGGATCTCTTGTGTCTCAGAGTTCGGAAGAGCGCACTACCCATGGGACTCCAACCATCTTTGGTCTATGTTCTCATGCCGGTGTTGAAGAGGGCACTGGAATGCACTCAAGGATCGCCTCTCTGTCACCGTGAAGCAAGGCATTTCAGTGAACCACGGGGCATTTGTGTTGTAACTAGGCGGGGTGTGTAGTTACCTTCTTCCTCCCGGGTATGATGGGCTGGAGGGGATTGCACTGCACGCCTGATAGGTTCTCTGAGTTAAGAAGAGCAGATCTCAACAGCGCCTCGTAAACTCACCTGGACCTAGGTTCTGACTCGCATATGCGCCAGGCTGGTTGAAATCCACATTCCAGGAATGCTTATCTCGAGGAATTCACTACAGTGTATTTCCCTTGCATCTCCAAAGCAAACGTGGACATAAGTTCCTACTCCCTCTTATCTCTGGTTTTCAGGAGCTGCCCCCACGGAACACGTGTATCTCAGACGGAAGTAGATCACATGTCCCTCGATACTCCCCACTTACCTTTGATAGACCGTGTCATGCGTTTCCGGAGCAGGGTTTGGATGAAGCCACAGAAGGAACAAGGTTTCTTTCTCACACATCCGGGTATAGCCTTTCCATTTCACGTGCACTACTCTGTTCCGATAACTTCTGCCTCCCCCCATTTATTGAAAGCCCACTTGAAAGCTGCCGAGTAGGAATGCTTCTGCCTGCCCGTGGCACACTCTCACCGAACTTTGAGCTAGCATCTAACTCGCATAAGCGAGAGGCTGGTGGGGAGGGGCAATCCAGGGATCCTTTTATCGGACACTTGAGCAGAGTGCATTTCATTGCGGCCTCTGCACCTAAAGTATATATGACTTCCAATTCTGTAAATTGACTGGCTTCTCAGAAGCTACCTTCAAGGAACCCTAGTTACTCGGCTTCACCCGGACCACACTTCCATCGAGCCACCACGGTTCTTTTCACACGTGTTCCTGTACCGTGTTTTTTTCTTTTTTTTTTTTAGTTTTGCCCGGGAGGTAGAAAGTTCCACTGCAGGAGCGCTTCTTTCCCACGGGAGCTCTCTAGGGCTTTCGTGGCCGTGCTACTCTTCTGGGCAGGTAGCCTCGCCCAGCATGCAAGTGAGGTTGCGTGAACACCTCAGTGCAGCACAGCTGGATTCTCAGGGTTAAGTACGTACATTTCCAAGGCACCTCCTCACGAACAGATCCAACTGCTAGGTTGTTACTCACTCCCGTCAGAGCAGGGCTGGCTGCAAGCTGTATTCAAGGGTTGTTGTTCTCGGAGAGATAACCTTAGGGCATGGTAACGGAGCTTTCGCACCTACGGGTGACGTTTCATCTTGGATTTTCAGAGGGCTTTCAGTCGCTGCCTTCCAGCAAGGTTTTTTTCCCCTCAGAGTTACATAGGTCCCATTTCCCAGGGGTGTCCTCACGTCCTCTCAGCAATGTCGGCATGGCTTGAATGAGAGTCTAGTCGGAAGCTCCGCTGCAGGAAGACTCGTTTCTCACCATTGACCATAAAGCGGATCCATCGCAGGTCCACCCCTCCCTGGTGTTAGTGTCTACCAGCACCAATGAGATGCTCCTCGCCTGTTTTAATACAGGAGAGCTTAGAATTCTGACCTAAGTGTGGCGCATTTCCATGGCATGGCCTCACTTCGAGTTGAGCTAGGTTCTAAGTCCCCAGTGAGAGGTGTTAGCTGAAAGCTGCTTTCAAGGAATTCTTTCTGATCAGACTTAAGCATTCTACATTTCCCTCCGTCCAATCACCTGCACTGAGGTCGTTTTTACCTCCTTTCCTCGGAAGGCATGGTACAGGCTGCCTTCAAGGATCTCTTGTGTCTCAGAGTTCGGAAGAGCGCAGTGCCCACGAGACTCTAACCTTCTTTGGTCTATGTTCCATGCCGGTATTGAGGAGGGTAATGGAATGCACTCCAGAAACGCTTCTCTGTCACCATGAAGCAAGGTATTTCAGTGAACCACGTGCCATTTGTATTTTAACTCGCCGGGGTGTGTAGGTAGCTTCTTCGTCCCGGCTCTGATGGGCTAGCGGGAAGTTGCACAGCACGACTGCTTGGTTCTGAGTTAAGAAGAGTGCATGTCCATAGAGCGGATCCATCGCACTTCCACTCCTCCCTGGTGTTAGTGTCTTCCAGCACCAATGAGGTGCTCCTCGCCTGTTTTAATACAGGAGAGCTTAGAATTCTGACCTAAGTGTGGCGCATTTCCATGGCATGGCCTCACTTCGAGTTGAGCTAGCTTCTAAGTCCCCAGTGAGAGATGTTAGCTGAAAGCTGCTTTCAAGGAATTCTTTCTGATCAGACTTAAGCATTCTACATTTCCCTCCGTCCAATCACCTGCACTGAGGTCGTTTTTACCTCCTTTCCTCGGAAGGCATGGTACAGGCTGCCTTCAAGGATCTCTTGTGTCTCAGAGTTCGGAAGAGCGCAGTGCCCACGAGACTCTAACCTTCTTTGGTCTATGGTCCATGCCGGTATTGAGGAGGGTAATGGAATGCACTCCAGAAACGCTTCTCTGTCACCGTGAAGCAAGGCATTTCAGTGAACCACGTGCCATTTGTATTTTAACTCGGCGGGGTGTGTAGGTAGCTTCTTCGTCCCCGCTCTGATGCGCTAGCGGGAAGTTGCACAGCACGACTGCTTGGTTCTGAGTTAAGAAGAGTGCATGTCCACCACACTTCAAAGACTCACCTGGATTCCGACTCGCATATGCGCCAGGCTGGTTGAAATCTGCTTTCCAGGAATGCTTTTCTCGGAGAATTCACTACACTGCATTTCCGTCGCGTCTCCAAGCTGCTGTGGACATAAGTTCCTCCTCCGTCTTCTCTGCAGATTTCAGGAGCTGCCCCCACGGAACACTTGTATCTCAGAAGGCAGAAGATCACATGTCCCTCCATATTCCCCACTTACCTTTGATGGATAGTGTCATGCGTTTCCGGAAGAGGGTATGGATGGAGCCACTGAAGGAACGTTTGGTGCTCACACTTCCGAGTGTAGCCTTTTCATTTCACGTGCACTCCTCTGTTCCGATAACTTCTGCCTCCCCCCATTTATTGAAAGCCCATTTGAAGCGGCCGAGTTGGAATTCTTGTGCCTGCCCGTGCTACCCGCTCACCGGATTTTGAGCTAGCATCTAACTCCCATCTGCGAGAGGCGGGTCGGGAGCGGCAACACAGGGATGCTTCTATAGACTTCAGCTGAGTGCATTTCATTGCGGCCTATGCACCTAAAGTGCCTTCCAATTCCGTAAATTGGCTTCTCAGAAGCTACCTTAAAAGAATGCTAGTTGCTCGGTTTCACTTTGGCCGCACGTCCCTCGAGCCGCCACGCTTCTTTTTCCATTACCTTTTTTTTTTTTTTTTTTTAGTTTTACCCTGGATGTCGAAAGCTCAACTCCAGGAGCGCTTCTGTCTCACCATAGCTCTCTAGAGCTTTCTTGGCCCTGCTACTCTTCTGTGCAGGAAGCCTCGCCCAGCATACAAGTGAGGTTACATGAACACGGCAGTGCAGCAATGCTGAATTCTCAGGGTTAAGTACGTGCATTTCCAAGGCTCCACCTCACAAACAGATCCAACTGCTAGGTTGTTACTCACTCCAGTAAGAGCGTGGCTAGCTGAAAGCTGCATTCAAGGGTTGTTGGCTTCGGAGAGATAACCTCAGGGCATGGTAACTGAGCTTCCGCACCTACGGTTGACATGAGTTTCATCTTGCCGTTTCAGAAGGCTTTGAGTCAACAATGTCTACCCGCAAGGTTTTTTCCCCTCAGAGTTACATAGGTCCTATTTCCCTGGGTGTCCTCACGTCCTCCTAGCTATGTCGCCATGGCTTGTGTGAGAGTGTAGTTGGATGCTCCGCTGCAGGAAGACTCGTTTCTCACCGTTCACCATACAGCGGATCCATCGCACGTCCACCCCTCCCTGGTGTTAGAGTCTACCGGCACCAAAGAGATACTCCTCGCCTGACCTAAGTGTGGCGCATTTCCATGGCATGGCCTCGCTTCGAGTTGAGCTAGGTTCTAATTCCCCAGTGAGAGATGCTACCTGAAAGCTGCATGCAAGGAATGATGATTGCACAGACTTAAGCACTGTACATTTCCTTGGCCCCATCACCGGCACTGATGTCGTTTCTACCTCCTTTCCTCGGAAGGCATGGTACAGGCTGCCTTCAAGGATCTCTTGTGTCTCAGAGTTCGGAAGAGCGCACTACCCATGGGACTCCAACCATCTTTGGTCTATGTTCTCATGCCGGTGTTGAAGAGGGCACTGGAATGCACTCAAGGATCGCCTCTCTGTCACCGTGAAGCAAGGCATTTCAGTGAACCACGGGGCATTTGTGTTGTAACTAGGCGGGGTGTGTAGTTACCTTCTTCCTCCCGGGTATGATGGGCTGGAGGGGATTGCACTGCACGCCTGATAGGTTCTCTGAGTTAAGAAGAGCAGATCTCAACAGCGCCTCGTAAACTCACCTGGACCTAGGTTCTGACTCGCATATGCGCCAGGCTGGTTGAAATCCACATTCCAGGAATGCTTATCTCGAGGAATTCACTACAGTGTATTTCCCTTGCATCTCCAAAGCAAACGTGGACATAAGTTCCTACTCCCTCTTATCTCTGGTTTTCAGGAGCTGCCCCCACGGAACACGTGTATCTCAGACGGAAGTAGATCACATGTCCCTCGATACTCCCCACTTACCTTTGATAGACCGTGTCATGCGTTTCCGGAGCAGGGTTTGGATGAAGCCACAGAAGGAACAAGGTTTCTTTCTCACACATCCGGGTATAGCCTTTCCATTTCACGTGCACTACTCTGTTCCGATAACTTCTGCCTCCCCCCATTTATTGAAAGCCCACTTGAAAGCTGCCGAGTAGGAATGCTTCTGCCTGCCCGTGGCACACTCTCACCGAACTTTGAGCTAGCATCTAACTCGCATAAGCGAGAGGCTGGTGGGGAGGGGCAATCCAGGGATCCTTTTATCGGACACTTGAGCAGAGTGCATTTCATTGCGGCCTCTGCACCTAAAGTATATATGACTTCCAATTCTGTAAATTGACTGGCTTCTCAGAAGCTACCTTCAAGGAACCCTAGTTACTCGGCTTCACCCGGACCACACTTCCATCGAGCCACCACGGTTCTTTTCACACGTGTTCCTGTACCGTGTTTTTTTCTTTTTTTTTTTTAGTTTTGCCCGGGAGGTAGAAAGTTCCACTGCAGGAGCGCTTCTTTCCCACGGGAGCTCTCTAGGGCTTTCGTGGCCGTGCTACTCTTCTGGGCAGGTAGCCTCGCCCAGCATGCAAGTGAGGTTGCGTGAACACCTCAGTGCAGCACAGCTGGATTCTCAGGGTTAAGTACGTACATTTCCAAGGCACCTCCTCACGAACAGATCCAACTGCTAGGTTGTTACTCACTCCCGTCAGAGCAGGGCTGGCTGCAAGCTGTATTCAAGGGTTGTTGTTCTCGGAGAGATAACCTTAGGGCATGGTAACGGAGCTTTCGCACCTACGGGTGACGTTTCATCTTGGATTTTCAGAGGGCTTTCAGTCGCTGCCTTCCAGCAAGGTTTTTTTCCC
This sequence comes from Vulpes vulpes, assembly GCF_048418805.1. Taxonomy (NCBI): domain Eukaryota; kingdom Metazoa; phylum Chordata; class Mammalia; order Carnivora; family Canidae; genus Vulpes; species Vulpes vulpes. Next base: position 46,935,746 of record NC_132796.1, read on the forward strand.
CTCAGAGTTACATAGGTCCCATTTCCCAGGGGTGTCCTCACGTCCTCTCAGCAATGTCGGCATGGCTTGAATGAGAGTCTAGTCGGAAGCTCCGCTGCAGGAAGACTCGTTTCTCACCATTGACCATAAAGCGGATCCATCGCAGGTCCACCCCTCCCTGGTGTTAGTGTCTACCAGCACCAATGAGATGCTCCTCGCCTGTTTTAATACAGGAGAGCTTAGAATTCTGACCTAAGTGTGGCGCATTTCCATGGCATGGCCTCACTTCGAGTTGAGCTAGGTTCTAAGTCCCCAGTGAGAGGTGTTAGCTGAAAGCTGCTTTCAAGGAATTCTTTCTGATCAGACTTAAGCATTCTACATTTCCCTCCGTCCAATCACCTGCACTGAGGTCGTTTTTACCTCCTTTCCTCGGAAGGCATGGTACAGGCTGCCTTCAAGGATCTCTTGTGTCTCAGAGTTCGGAAGAGCGCAGTGCCCACGAGACTCTAACCTTCTTTGGTCTATGTTCCATGCCGGTATTGAGGAGGGTAATGGAATGCACTCCAGAAACGCTTCTCTGTCACCATGAAGCAAGGTATTTCAGTGAACCACGTGCCATTTGTATTTTAACTCGCCGGGGTGTGTAGGTAGCTTCTTCGTCCCGGCTCTGATGGGCTAGCGGGAAGTTGCACAGCACGACTGCTTGGTTCTGAGTTAAGAAGAGTGCATGTCCATAGAGCGGATCCATCGCACTTCCACTCCTCCCTGGTGTTAGTGTCTTCCAGCACCAATGAGGTGCTCCTCGCCTGTTTTAATACAGGAGAGCTTAGAATTCTGACCTAAGTGTGGCGCATTTCCATGGCATGGCCTCACTTCGAGTTGAGCTAGGTTCTAAGTCCCCAGTGAGAGATGTTAGCTGAAAGCTGCTTTCAAGGAATTCTTTCTGATCAGACTTAAGCATTCTACATTTCCCTCCGTCCAATCACCTGCACTGAGGTCGTTTTTACCTCCTTTCCTCGGAAGGCATGGTACAGGCTGCCTTCAAGGATCTCTTGTGTCTCAGAGTTCGGAAGAGCGCAGTGCCCACGAGACTCTAACCTTCTTTGGTCTATGGTCCATGCCGGTATTGAGGAGGGTAATGGAATGCACTCCAGAAACGCTTCTCTGTCACCGTGAAGCAAGGCATTTCAGTGAACCACGTGCCATTTGTATTTTAACTCGGCGGGGTGTGTAGGTAGCTTCTTCGTCCCCGCTCTGATGCGCTAGCGGGAAGTTGCACAGCACGACTGCTTGGTTCTGAGTTAAGAAGAGTGCATGTCCACCACACTTCAAAGACTCACCTGGATTCCGACTCGCATATGCGCCAGGCTGGTTGAAATCTGCTTTCCAGGAATGCTTTTCTCGGAGAATTCACTACACTGCATTTCCGTCGCGTCTCCAAGCTGCTGTGGACATAAGTTCCTCCTCCGTCTTCTCTGCAGATTTCAGGAGCTGCCCCCACGGAACACTTGTATCTCAGAAGGCAGAAGATCACATGTCCCTCCATATTCCCCACTTACCTTTGATGGACAGTGTCATGCGTTTCCGGAAGAGGGTATGGATGGAGCCACTGAAGGAACGTTTGGTGCTCACACTTCCGAGTGTAGCCTTTTCATTTCACGTGCACTCCTCTGTTCCGATAACTTCTGCCTCCCCCCATTTATTGAAAGCCCATTTGAAGCGGCCGAGTTGGAATTCTTGTGCCTGCCCGTGCTACCCGCTCACCGGATTTTGAGCTAGCATCTAACTCCCATCTGCGAGAGGCGGGTCGGGAGCGGCAACACAGGGATGCTTCTATAGACTTCAGCTGAGTGCATTTCATTGCGGCCTATGCACCTAAAGTGCCTTCCAATTCCGTAAATTGGCTTCTCAGAAGCTACCTTAAAAGAATGCTAGTTGCTCGGTTTCACTTTGGCCGCACGTCCCTCGAGCCGCCACGCTTCTTTTTCCATTACCTTTTTTTTTTTTTTTTTTAGTTTTACCCTGGATGTCGAAAGCTCAACTCCAGGAGCGCTTCTGTCTCACCATAGCTCTCTAGAGCTTTCTTGGCCCTGCTACTCTTCTGTGCAGGAAGCCTCGCCCAGCATACAAGTGAGGTTACATGAACACGGCAGTGCAGCAATGCTGAATTCTCAGGGTTAAGTACGTGCATTTCCAAGGCTCCACCTCACAAACAGATCCAACTGCTAGGTTGTTACTCACTCCAGTAAGAGCGTGGCTAGCTGAAAGCTGCATTCAAGGGTTGTTGGCTTCGGAGAGATAACCTCAGGGCATGGTAACTGAGCTTCCGCACCTACGGTTGACATGAGTTTCATCTTGCCGTTTCAGAAGGCTTTGAGTCAACAATGTCTACCCGCAAGGTTTTTTCCCCTCAGAGTTACATAGGTCCTATTTCCCTGGGTGTCCTCACGTCCTCCTAGCTATGTCGCCATGGCTTGTGTGAGAGTGTAGTTGGATGCTCCGCTGCAGGAAGACTCGTTTCTCACCGTTCACCATACAGCGGATCCATCGCACGTCCACCCCTCCCTGGTGTTAGAGTCTACCGGCACCAAAGAGATACTCCTCGCCTGACCTAAGTGTGGCGCATTTCCATGGCATGGCCTCGCTTCGAGTTGAGCTAGGTTCTAATTCCCCAGTGAGAGATGCTACCTGAAAGCTGCATGCAAGGAATGATGATTGCACAGACTTAAGCACTGTACATTTCCTTGGCCCCATCACCGGCACTGATGTCGTTTCTACCTCCTTTCCTCGGAAGGCATGGTACAGGCTGCCTTCAAGGATCTCTTGTGTCTCAGAGTTCGGAAGAGCGCACTACCCATGGGACTCCAACCATCTTTGGTCTATGTTCTCATGCCGGTGTTGAAGAGGGCACTGGAATGCACTCAAGGATCGCCTCTCTGTCACCGTGAAGCAAGGCATTTCAGTGAACCACGGGGCATTTGTGTTGTAACTAGGCGGGGTGTGTAGTTACCTTCTTCCTCCCGGGTATGATGGGCTGGAGGGGATTGCACTGCACGCCTGATAGGTTCTCTGAGTTAAGAAGAGCAGATCTCAACAGCGCCTCGTAAACTCACCTGGACCTAGGTTCTGACTCGCATATGCGCCAGGCTGGTTGAAATCCACATTCCAGGAATGCTTATCTCGAGGAATTCACTACAGTGTATTTCCCTTGCATCTCCAAAGCAAACGTGGACATAAGTTCCTACTCCCTCTTATCTCTGGTTTTCAGGAGCTGCCCCCACGGAACACGTGTATCTCAGACGGAAGTAGATCACATGTCCCTCGATACTCCCCACTTACCTTTGATAGACCGTGTCATGCGTTTCCGGAGCAGGGTTTGGATGAAGCCACAGAAGGAACAAGGTTTCTTTCTCACACATCCGGGTATAGCCTTTCCATTTCACGTGCACTACTCTGTTCCGATAACTTCTGCCTCCCCCCATTTATTGAAAGCCCACTTGAAAGCTGCCGAGTAGGAATGCTTCTGCCTGCCCGTGGCACACTCTCACCGAACTTTGAGCTAGCATCTAACTCGCATAAGCGAGAGGCTGGTGGGGAGGGGCAATCCAGGGATCCTTTTATCGGACACTTGAGCAGAGTGCATTTCATTGCGGCCTCTGCACCTAAAGTATATATGACTTCCAATTCTGTAAATTGACTGGCTTCTCAGAAGCTACCTTCAAGGAACCCTAGTTACTCGGCTTCACCCGGACCACACTTCCATCGAGCCACCACGGTTCTTTTCACACGTGTTCCTGTACCGTGTTTTTTTCTTTTTTTTTTTTAGTTTTGCCCGGGAGGTAGAAAGTTCCACTGCAGGAGCGCTTCTTTCCCACGGGAGCTCTCTAGGGCTTTCGTGGCCGTGCTACTCTTCTGGGCAGGTAGCCTCGCCCAGCATGCAAGTGAGGTTGCGTGAACACCTCAGTGCAGCACAGCTGGATTCTCAGGGTTAAGTACGTACATTTCCAAGGCACCTCCTCACGAACAGATCCAACTGCTAGGTTGTTACTCACTCCCGTCAGAGCAGGGCTGGCTGCAAGCTGTATTCAAGGGTTGTTGTTCTCGGAGAGATAACCTTAGGGCATGGTAACGGAGCTTTCGCACCTACGGGTGACGTTTCATCTTGGATTTTCAGAGGGCTTTCAGTCGCTGCCTTCCAGCAAGGTTTTTTTCCCCTCAGAGTTACATAGGTCCCATTTCCCAGGGGTGTCCTCACGTCCTCTCAGCAATGTCGGCATGGCTTGAATGAGAGTCTAGTCGGAAGCTCCGCTGCAGGAAGACTCGTTTCTCACCATTGACCATAAAGCGGATCCATCGCAGGTCCACCCCTCCCTGGTGTTAGTGTCTACCAGCACCAATGAGATGCTCCTCGCCTGTTTTAATACAGGAGAGCTTAGAATTCTGACCTAAGTGTGGCGCATTTCCATGGCATGGCCTCACTTCGAGTTGAGCTAGGTTCTAAGTCCCCAGTGAGAGGTGTTAGCTGAAAGCTGCTTTCAAGGAATTCTTTCTGATCAGACTTAAGCATTCTACATTTCCCTCCGTCCAATCACCTGCACTGAGGTCGTTTTTACCTCCTTTCCTCGGAAGGCATGGTACAGGCTGCCTTCAAGGATCTCTTGTGTCTCAGAGTTCGGAAGAGCGCAGTGCCCACGAGACTCTAACCTTCTTTGGTCTATGTTCCATGCCGGTATTGAGGAGGGTAATGGAATGCACTCCAGAAACGCTTCTCTGTCACCATGAAGCAAGGTATTTCAGTGAACCACGTGCCATTTGTATTTTAACTCGCCGGGGTGTGTAGGTAGCTTCTTCGTCCCGGCTCTGATGGGCTAGCGGGAAGTTGCACAGCACGACTGCTTGGTTCTGAGTTAAGAAGAGTGCATGTCCATAGAGCGGATCCATCGCACTTCCACTCCTCCCTGGTGTTAGTGTCTTCCAGCACCAATGAGGTGCTCCTCGCCTGTTTTAATACAGGAGAGCTTAGAATTCTGACCTAAGTGTGGCGCATTTCCATGGCATGGCCTCACTTCGAGTTGAGCTAGGTTCTAAGTCCCCAGTGAGAGATGTTAGCTGAAAGCTGCTTTCAAGGAATTCTTTCTGATCAGACTTAAGCATTCTACATTTCCCTCCGTCCAATCACCTGCACTGAGGTCGTTTTTACCTCCTTTCCTCGGAAGGCATGGTACAGGCTGCCTTCAAGGATCTCTTGTGTCTCAGAGTTCGGAAGAGCGCAGTGCCCACGAGACTCTAACCTTCTTTGGTCTATGGTCCATGCCGGTATTGAGGAGGGTAATGGAATGCACTCCAGAAACGCTTCTCTGTCACCGTGAAGCAAGGCATTTCAGTGAACCACGTGCCATTTGTATTTTAACTCGGCGGGGTGTGTAGGTAGCTTCTTCGTCCCCGCTCTGATGCGCTAGCGGGAAGTTGCACAGCACGACTGCTTGGTTCTGAGTTAAGAAGAGTGCATGTCCACCACACTTCAAAGACTCACCTGGATTCCGACTCGCATATGCGCCAGGCTGGTTGAAATCTGCTTTCCAGGAATGCTTTTCTCGGAGAATTCACTACACTGCATTTCCGTCGCGTCTCCAAGCTGCTGTGGACATAAGTTCCTCCTCCGTCTTCTCTGCAGATTTCAGGAGCTGCCCCCACGGAACACTTGTATCTCAGAAGGCAGAAGATCACATGTCCCTCCATATTCCCCACTTACCTTTGATGGATAGTGTCATGCGTTTCCGGAAGAGGGTATGGATGGAGCCACTGAAGGAACGTTTGGTGCTCACACTTCCGAGTGTAGCCTTTTCATTTCACGTGCACTCCTCTGTTCCGATAACTTCTGCCTCCCCCCATTTATTGAAAGCCCATTTGAAGCGGCCGAGTTGGAATTCTTGTGCCTGCCCGTGCTACCCGCTCACCGGATTTTGAGCTAGCATCTAACTCCCATCTGCGAGAGGCGGGTGGGGAGCGGCAACACAGGGATGCTTCTATAGACTTCAGCTGAGTGCATTTCATTGCGGCCTATGCACCTAAAGTGCCTTCCAATTCCGTAAATTGGCTTCTCAGAAGCTACCTTAAAAGAATGCTAGTTGCTCGGTTTCACTTTGGCCGCACGTCCCTCGAGCCGCCACGCTTCTTTTTCCATTACCTTTTTTTTTTTTTTTTTTAGTTTTACCCTGGATGTCGAAAGCTCAACTCCAGGAGCGCTTCTGTCTCACCATAGCTCTCTAGAGCTTTCTTGGCCCTGCTACTCTTCTGTGCAGGAAGCCTCGCCCAGCATACAAGTGAGGTTACATGAACACGGCAGTGCAGCAATGCTGAATTCTCAGGGTTAAGTACGTGCATTTCCAAGGCTCCACCTCACAAACAGATCCAACTGCTAGGTTGTTACTCACTCCAGTAAGAGCGTGGCTAGCTGAAAGCTGCATTCAAGGGTTGTTGGCTTCGGAGAGATAACCTCAGGGCATGGTAACTGAGCTTCCGCACCTACGGTTGACATGAGTTTCATCTTGCCGTTTCAGAAGGCTTTGAGTCAACAATGTCTACCCGCAAGGTTTTTTCCCCTCAGAGTTACATAGGTCCTATTTCCCTGGGTGTCCTCACGTCCTCCTAGCTATGTCGCCATGGCTTGTGTGAGAGTGTAGTTGGATGCTCCGCTGCAGGAAGACTCGTTTCTCACCGTTCACCATACAGCGGATCCATCGCACGTCCACCCCTCCCTGGTGTTAGAGTCTACCGGCACCAAAGAGATACTCCTCGCCTGACCTAAGTGTGGCGCATTTCCATGGCATGGCCTCGCTTCGAGTTGAGCTAGGTTCTAATTCCCCAGTGAGAGATGCTACCTGAAAGCTGCATGCAAGGAATGATGATTGCACAGACTTAAGCACTGTACATTTCCTTGGCCCCATCACCGGCACTGATGTCGTTTCTACCTCCTTTCCTCGGAAGGCATGGTACAGGCTGCCTTCAAGGATCTCTTGTGTCTCAGAGTTCGGAAGAGCGCACTACCCATGGGACTCCAACCATCTTTGGTCTATGTTCTCATGCCGGTGTTGAAGAGGGCACTGGAATGCACTCAAGGATCGCCTCTCTGTCACCGTGAAGCAAGGCATTTCAGTGAACCACGGGGCATTTGTGTTGTAACTAGGCGGGGTGTGTAGTTACCTTCTTCCTCCCGGGTATGATGGGCTGGAGGGGATTGCACTGCACGCCTGATAGGTTCTCTGAGTTAAGAAGAGCAGATCTCAACAGCGCCTCGTAAACTCACCTGGACCTAGGTTCTGACTCGCATATGCGCCAGGCTGGTTGAAATCCACATTCCAGGAATGCTTATCTCGAGGAATTCACTACAGTGTATTTCCCTTGCATCTCCAAAGCAAACGTGGACATAAGTTCCTACTCCCTCTTATCTCTGGTTTTCAGGAGCTGCCCCCACGGAACACGTGTATCTCAGACGGAAGTAGATCACATGTCCCTCGATACTCCCCACTTACCTTTGATAGACCGTGTCATGCGTTTCCGGAGCAGGGTTTGGATGAAGCCACAGAAGGAACAAGGTTTCTTTCTCACACATCCGGGTATAGCCTTTCCATTTCACGTGCACTACTCTGTTCCGATAACTTCTGCCTCCCCCCATTTATTGAAAGCCCACTTGAAAGCTGCCGAGTAGGAATGCTTCTGCCTGCCCGTGGCACACTCTCACCGAACTTTGAGCTAGCATCTAACTCGCATAAGCGAGAGGCTGGTGGGGAGGGGCAATCCAGGGATCCTTTTATCGGACACTTGAGCAGAGTGCATTTCATTGCGGCCTCTGCACCTAAAGTATATATGACTTCCAATTCTGTAAATTGACTGGCTTCTCAGAAGCTACCTTCAAGGAACCCTAGTTACTCGGCTTCACCCGGACCACACTTCCATCGAGCCACCACGGTTCTTTTCACACGTGTTCCTGTACCGTGTTTTTTTCTTTTTTTTTTTTAGTTTTGCCCGGGAGGTAGAAAGTTCCACTGCAGGAGCGCTTCTTTCCCACGGGAGCTCTCTAGGGCTTTCGTGGCCGTGCTACTCTTCTGGGCAGGTAGCCTCGCCCAGCATGCAAGTGAGGTTGCGTGAACACCTCAGTGCAGCACAGCTGGATTCTCAGGGTTAAGTACGTACATTTCCAAGGCACCTCCTCACGAACAGATCCAACTGCTAGGTTGTTACTCACTCCCGTCAGAGCAGGGCTGGCTGCAAGCTGTATTCAAGGGTTGTTGTTCTCGGAGAGATAACCTTAGGGCATGGTAACGGAGCTTTCGCACCTACGGGTGACGTTTCATCTTGGATTTTCAGAGGGCTTTCAGTCGCTGCCTTCCAGCAAGGTTTTTTTCCCCTCAGAGTTACATAGGTCCCATTTCCCAGGGGTGTCCTCACGTCCTCTCAGCAATGTCGGCATGGCTTGAATGAGAGTCTAGTCGGAAGCTCCGCTGCAGGAAGACTCGTTTCTCACCATTGACCATAAAGCGGATCCATCGCAGGTCCACCCCTCCCTGGTGTTAGTGTCTACCAGCACCAATGAGATGCTCCTCGCCTGTTTTAATACAGGAGAGCTTAGAATTCTGACCTAAGTGTGGCGCATTTCCATGGCATGGCCTCACTTCGAGTTGAGCTAGGTTCTAAGTCCCCAGTGAGAGGTGTTAGCTGAAAGCTGCTTTCAAGGAATTCTTTCTGATCAGACTTAAGCATTCTACATTTCCCTCCGTCCAATCACCTGCACTGAGGTCGTTTTTACCTCCTTTCCTCGGAAGGCATGGTACAGGCTGCCTTCAAGGATCTCTTGTGTCTCAGAGTTCGGAAGAGCGCAGTGCCCACGAGACTCTAACCTTCTTTGGTCTATGTTCCATGCCGGTATTGAGGAGGGTAATGGAATGCACTCCAGAAACGCTTCTCTGTCACCATGAAGCAAGGTATTTCAGTGAACCACGTGCCATTTGTATTTTAACTCGCCGGGGTGTGTAGGTAGCTTCTTCGTCCCGGCTCTGATGGGCTAGCGGGAAGTTGCACAGCACGACTGCTTGGTTCTGAGTTAAGAAGAGTGCATGTCCATAGAGCGGATCCATCGCACTTCCACTCCTCCCTGGTGTTAGTGTCTTCCAGCACCAATGAGGTGCTCCTCGCCTGTTTTAATACAGGAGAGCTTAGAATTCTGACCTAAGTGTGGCGCATTTCCATGGCATGGCCTCACTTCGAGTTGAGCTAGCTTCTAAGTCCCCAGTGAGAGATGTTAGCTGAAAGCTGCTTTCAAGGAATTCTTTCTGATCAGACTTAAGCATTCTACATTTCCCTCCGTCCAATCACCTGCACTGAGGTCGTTTTTACCTCCTTTCCTCGGAAGGCATGGTACAGGCTGCCTTCAAGGATCTCTTGTGTCTCAGAGTTCGGAAGAGCGCAGTGCCCACGAGACTCTAACCTTCTTTGGTCTATGGTCCATGCCGGTATTGAGGAGGGTAATGGAATGCACTCCAGAAACGCTTCTCTGTCACCGTGAAGCAAGGCATTTCAGTGAACCACGTGCCATTTGTATTTTAACTCGGCGGGGTGTGTAGGTAGCTTCTTCGTCCCCGCTCTGATGCGCTAGCGGGAAGTTGCACAGCACGACTGCTTGGTTCTGAGTTAAGAAGAGTGCATGTCCACCACACTTCAAAGACTCACCTGGATTCCGACTCGCATATGCGCCAGGCTGGTTGAAATCTGCTTTCCAGGAATGCTTTTCTCGGAGAATTCACTACACTGCATTTCCGTCGCGTCTCCAAGCTGCTGTGGACATAAGTTCCTCCTCCGTCTTCTCTGCAGATTTCAGGAGCTGCCCCCACGGAACACTTGTATCTCAGAAGGCAGAAGATCACATGTCCCTCCATATTCCCCACTTACCTTTGATGGATAGTGTCATGCGTTTCCGGAAGAGGGTATGGATGGAGCCACTGAAGGAACGTTTGGTGCTCACACTTCCGAGTGTAGCCTTTTCATTTCACGTGCACTCCTCTGTTCCGATAACTTCTGCCTCCCCCCATTTATTGAAAGCCCATTTGAAGCGGCCGAGTTGGAATTCTTGTGCCTGCCCGTGCTACCCGCTCACCGGATTTTGAGCTAGCATCTAACTCCCATCTGCGAGAGGCGGGTGGGGAGCGGCAACACAGGGATGCTTCTATAGACTTCAGCTGAGTGCATTTCATTGCGGCCTATGCACCTAAAGTGCCTTCCAATTCCGTAAATTGGCTTCTCAGAAGCTACCTTAAAAGAATGCTAGTTGCTCGGTTTCACTTTGGCCGCACGTCCCTCGAGCCGCCACGCTTCTTTTTCCATTACCTTTTTTTTTTTTTTTTTTAGTTTTACCCTGGATGTCGAAAGCTCAACTCCAGGAGCGCTTCTGTCTCACCATAGCTCTCTAGAGCTTTCTTGGCCCTGCTACTCTTCTGTGCAGGAAGCCTCGCCCAGCATACAAGTGAGGTTACATGAACACGGCAGTGCAGCAATGCTGAATTCTCAGGGTTAAGTACGTGCATTTCCAAGGCTCCACCTCACAAACAGATCCAACTGCTAGGTTGTTACTCACTCCAGTAAGAGCGTGGCTAGCTGAAAGCTGCATTCAAGGGTTGTTGGCTTCGGAGAGATAACCTCAGGGCATGGTAACTGAGCTTCCGCACCTACGGTTGACATGAGTTTCATCTTGCCGTTTCAGAAGGCTTTGAGTCAACAATGTCTACCCGCAAGGTTTTTTCCCCTCAGAGTTACATAGGTCCTATTTCCCTGGGTGTCCTCACGTCCTCCTAGCTATGTCGCCATGGCTTGTGTGAGAGTGTAGTTGGATGCTCCGCTGCAGGAAGACTCGTTTCTCACCGTTCACCATACAGCGGATCCATCGCACGTCCACCCCTCCCTGGTGTTAGAGTCTACCGGCACCAAAGAGATACTCCTCGCCTGACCTAAGTGTGGCGCATTTCCATGGCATGGCCTCGCTTCGAGTTGAGCTAGGTTCTAATTCCCCAGTGAGAGATGCTACCTGAAAGCTGCATGCAAGGAATGATGATTGCACAGACTTAAGCACTGTACATTTCCTTGGCCCCATCACCGGCACTGATGTCGTTTCTACCTCCTTTCCTCGGAAGGCATGGTACAGGCTGCCTTCAAGGATCTCTTGTGTCTCAGAGTTCGGAAGAGCGCACTACCCATGGGACTCCAACCATCTTTGGTCTATGTTCTCATGCCGGTGTTGAAGAGGGCACTGGAATGCACTCAAGGATCGCCTCTCTGTCACCGTGAAGCAAGGCATTTCAGTGAACCACGGGGCATTTGTGTTGTAACTAGGCGGGGTGTGTAGTTACCTTCTTCCTCCCGGGTATGATGGGCTGGAGGGGATTGCACTGCACGCCTGATAGGTTCTCTGAGTTAAGAAGAGCAGATCTCAACAGCGCCTCGTAAACTCACCTGGACCTAGGTTCTGACTCGCATATGCGCCAGGCTGGTTGAAATCCACATTCCAGGAATGCTTATCTCGAGGAATTCACTACAGTGTATTTCCCTTGCATCTCCAAAGCAAACGTGGACATAAGTTCCTACTCCCTCTTATCTCTGGTTTTCAGGAGCTGCCCCCACGGAACACGTGTATCTCAGACGGAAGTAGATCACATGTCCCTCGATACTCCCCACTTACCTTTGATAGACCGTGTCATGCGTTTCCGGAGCAGGGTTTGGATGAAGCCACAGAAGGAACAAGGTTTCTTTCTCACACATCCGGGTATAGCCTTTCCATTTCACGTGCACTACTCTGTTCCGATAACTTCTGCCTCCCCCCATTTATTGAAAGCCCACTTGAAAGCTGCCGAGTAGGAATGCTTCTGCCTGCCCGTGGCACACTCTCACCGAACTTTGAGCTAGCATCTAACTCGCATAAGCGAGAGGCTGGTGGGGAGGGGCAATCCAGGGATCCTTTTATCGGACACTTGAGCAGAGTGCATTTCATTGCGGCCTCTGCACCTAAAGTATATATGACTTCCAATTCTGTAAATTGACTGGCTTCTCAGAAGCTACCTTCAAGGAACCCTAGTTACTCGGCTTCACCCGGACCACACTTCCATCGAGCCACCACGGTTCTTTTCACACGTGTTCCTGTACCGTGTTTTTTTCTTTTTTTTTTTTAGTTTTGCCCGGGAGGTAGAAAGTTCCACTGCAGGAGCGCTTCTTTCCCACGGGAGCTCTCTAGGGCTTTCGTGGCCGTGCTACTCTTCTGGGCAGGTAGCCTCGCCCAGCATGCAAGTGAGGTTGCGTGAACACCTCAGTGCAGCACAGCTGGATTCTCAGGGTTAAGTACGTACATTTCCAAGGCACCTCCTCACGAACAGATCCAACTGCTAGGTTGTTACTCACTCCCGTCAGAGCAGGGCTGGCTGCAAGCTGTATTCAAGGGTTGTTGTTCTCGGAGAGATAACCTTAGGGCATGGTAACGGAGCTTTCGCACCTACGGGTGACGTTTCATCTTGGATTTTCAGAGGGCTTTCAGTCGCTGCCTTCCAGCAAGGTTTTTTTCCCCTCAGAGTTACATAGGTCCCATTTCCCAGGGGTGTCCTCACGTCCTCTCAGCAATGTCGGCATGGCTTGAATGAGAGTCTAGTCGGAAGCTCCGCTGCAGGAAGACTCGTTTCTCACCATTGACCATAAAGCGGATCCATCGCAGGTCCACCCCTCCCTGGTGTTAGTGTCTACCAGCACCAATGAGATGCTCCTCGCCTGTTTTAATACAGGAGAGCTTAGAATTCTGACCTAAGTGTGGCGCATTTCCATGGCATGGCCTCACTTCGAGTTGAGCTAGGTTCTAAGTCCCCAGTGAGAGGTGTTAGCTGAAAGCTGCTTTCAAGGAATTCTTTCTGATCAGACTTAAGCATTCTACATTTCCCTCCGTCCAATCACCTGCACTGAGGTCGTTTTTACCTCCTTTCCTCGGAAGGCATGGTACAGGCTGCCTTCAAGGATCTCTTGTGTCTCAGAGTTCGGAAGAGCGCAGTGCCCACGAGACTCTAACCTTCTTTGGTCTATGTTCCATGCCGGTATTGAGGAGGGTAATGGAATGCACTCCAGAAACGCTTCTCTGTCACCATGAAGCAAGGTATTTCAGTGAACCACGTGCCATTTGTATTTTAACTCGCCGGGGTGTGTAGGTAGCTTCTTCGTCCCGGCTCTGATGGGCTAGCGGGAAGTTGCACAGCACGACTGCTTGGTTCTGAGTTAAGAAGAGTGCATGTCCATAGAGCGGATCCATCGCACTTCCACTCCTCCCTGGTGTTAGTGTCTTCCAGCACCAATGAGGTGCTCCTCGCCTGTTTTAATACAGGAGAGCTTAGAATTCTGACCTAAGTGTGGCGCATTTCCATGGCATGGCCTCACTTCGAGTTGAGCTAGCTTCTAAGTCCCCAGTGAGAGATGTTAGCTGAAAGCTGCTTTCAAGGAATTCTTTCTGATCAGACTTAAGCATTCTACATTTCCCTCCGTCCAATCACCTGCACTGAGGTCGTTTTTACCTCCTTTCCTCGGAAGGCATGGTACAGGCTGCCTTCAAGGATCTCTTGTGTCTCAGAGTTCGGAAGAGCGCAGTGCCCACGAGACTCTAACCTTCTTTGGTCTATGGTCCATGCCGGTATTGAGGAGGGTAATGGAATGCACTCCAGAAACGCTTCTCTGTCACCGTGAAGCAAGGCATTTCAGTGAACCACGTGCCATTTGTATTTTAACTCGGCGGGGTGTGTAGGTAGCTTCTTCGTCCCCGCTCTGATGCGCTAGCGGGAAGTTGCACAGCACGACTGCTTGGTTCTGAGTTAAGAAGAGTGCATGTCCACCACACTTCAAAGACTCACCTGGATTCCGACTCGCATATGCGCCAGGCTGGTTGAAATCTGCTTTCCAGGAATGCTTTTCTCGGAGAATTCACTACACTGCATTTCCGTCGCGTCTCCAAGCTGCTGTGGACATAAGTTCCTCCTCCGTCTTCTCTGCAGATTTCAGGAGCTGCCCCCACGGAACACTTGTATCTCAGAAGGCAGAAGATCACATGTCCCTCCATATTCCCCACTTACCTTTGATGGATAGTGTCATGCGTTTCCGGAAGAGGGTATGGATGGAGCCACTGAAGGAACGTTTGGTGCTCACACTTCCGAGTGTAGCCTTTTCATTTCACGTGCACTCCTCTGTTCCGATAACTTCTGCCTCCCCCCATTTATTGAAAGCCCATTTGAAGCGGCCGAGTTGGAATTCTTGTGCCTGCCCGTGCTACCCGCTCACCGGATTTTGAGCTAGCATCTAACTCCCATCTGCGAGAGGCGGGTGGGGAGCGGCAACACAGGGATGCTTCTATAGACTTCAGCTGAGTGCATTTCATTGCGGCCTATGCACCTAAAGTGCCTTCCAATTCCGTAAATTGGCTTCTCAGAAGCTACCTTAAAAGAATGCTAGTTGCTCGGTTTCACTTTGGCCGCACGTCCCTCGAGCCGCCACGCTTCTTTTTCCATTACCTTTTTTTTTTTTTTTTTTAGTTTTACCCTGGATGTCGAAAGCTCAACTCCAGGAGCGCTTCTGTCTCACCATAGCTCTCTAGAGCTTTCTTGGCCCTGCTACTCTTCTGTGCAGGAAGCCTCGCCCAGCATACAAGTGAGGTTACATGAACACGGCAGTGCAGCAATGCTGAATTCTCAGGGTTAAGTACGTGCATTTCCAAGGCTCCACCTCACAAACAGATCCAACTGCTAGGTTGTTACTCACTCCAGTAAGAGCGTGGCTAGCTGAAAGCTGCATTCAAGGGTTGTTGGCTTCGGAGAGATAACCTCAGGGCATGGTAACTGAGCTTCCGCACCTACGGTTGACATGAGTTTCATCTTGCCGTTTCAGAAGGCTTTGAGTCAACAATGTCTACCCGCAAGGTTTTTTCCCCTCAGAGTTACATAGGTCCTATTTCCCTGGGTGTCCTCACGTCCTCCTAGCTATGTCGCCATGGCTTGTGTGAGAGTGTAGTTGGATGCTCCGCTGCAGGAAGACTCGTTTCTCACCGTTCACCATACAGCGGATCCATCGCACGTCCACCCCTCCCTGGTGTTAGAGTCTACCGGCACCAAAGAGATACTCCTCGCCTGACCTAAGTGTGGCGCATTTCCATGGCATGGCCTCGCTTCGAGTTGAGCTAGGTTCTAATTCCCCAGTGAGAGATGCTACCTGAAAGCTGCATGCAAGGAATGATGATTGCACAGACTTAAGCACTGTACATTTCCTTGGCCCCATCACCGGCACTGATGTCGTTTCTACCTCCTTTCCTCGGAAGGCATGGTACAGGCTGCCTTCAAGGATCTCTTGTGTCTCAGAGTTCGGAAGAGCGCACTACCCATGGGACTCCAACCATCTTTGGTCTATGTTCTCATGCCGGTGTTGAAGAGGGCACTGGAATGCACTCAAGGATCGCCTCTCTGTCACCGTGAAGCAAGGCATTTCAGTGAACCACGGGGCATTTGTGTTGTAACTAGGCGGGGTGTGTAGTTACCTTCTTCCTCCCGGGTATGATGGGCTGGAGGGGATTGCACTGCACGCCTGATAGGTTCTCTGAGTTAAGAAGAGCAGATCTCAACAGCGCCTCGTAAACTCACCTGGACCTAGGTTCTGACTCGCATATGCGCCAGGCTGGTTGAAATCCACATTCCAGGAATGCTTATCTCGAGGAATTCACTACAGTGTATTTCCCTTGCATCTCCAAAGCAAACGTGGACATAAGTTCCTACTCCCTCTTATCTGTGGTTTTCAGGAGCTGCCCCCACGGAACACGTGTATCTCAGACGGAAGTAGATCACATGTCCCTCGATACTCCCCACTTACCTTTGATAGACCGTGTCATGCGTTTCCGGAGCAGGGTTTGGATGAAGCCACAGAAGGAACAAGGTTTCTTTCTCACACATCCGGGTATAGCCTTTCCATTTCACGTGCACTACTCTGTTCCGATAACTTCTGCCTCCCCCCATTTATTGAAAGCCCACTTGAAAGCTGCCGAGTAGGAATGCTTCTGCCTGCCCGTGGCACACTCTCACCGAACTTTGAGCTAGCATCTAACTCGCATAAGCGAGAGGCTGGTGGGGAGGGGCAATCCAGGGATCCTTTTATCGGACACTTGAGCAGAGTGCATTTCATTGCGGCCTCTGCACCTAAAGTATATATGACTTCCAATTCTGTAAATTGACTGGCTTCTCAGAAGCTACCTTCAAGGAACCCTAGTTACTCGGCTTCACCCGGACCACACTTCCATCGAGCCACCACGGTTCTTTTCACACGTGTTCCTGTACCGTGTTTTTTTCTTTTTTTTTTTTAGTTTTGCCCGGGAGGTAGAAAGTTCCACTGCAGGAGCGCTTCTTTCCCACGGGAGCTCTCTAGGGCTTTCGTGGCCGTGCTACTCTTCTGGGCAGGTAGCCTCGCCCAGCATGCAAGTGAGGTTGCGTGAACACCTCAGTGCAGCACAGCTGGATTCTCAGGGTTAAGTACGTACATTTCCAAGGCACCTCCTCACGAACAGATCCAACTGCTAGGTTGTTACTCACTCCCGTCAGAGCAGGGCTGGCTGCAAGCTGTATTCAAGGGTTGTTGTTCTCGGAGAGATAACCTTAGGGCATGGTAACGGAGCTTTCGCACCTACGGGTGACGTTTCATCTTGGATTTTCAGAGGGCTTTCAGTCGCTGCCTTCCAGCAAGGTTTTTTTCCCCTCAGAGTTACATAGGTCCCATTTCCCAGGGGTGTCCTCACGTCCTCTCAGCAATGTCGGCATGGCTTGAATGAGAGTCTAGTCGGAAGCTCCGCTGCAGGAAGACTCGTTTCTCACCATTGACCATAAAGCGGATCCATCGCAGGTCCACCCCTCCCTGGTGTTAGTGTCTACCAGCACCAATGAGATGCTCCTCGCCTGTTTTAATACAGGAGAGCTTAGAATTCTGACCTAAGTGTGGCGCATTTCCATGGCATGGCCTCACTTCGAGTTGAGCTAGGTTCTAAGTCCCCAGTGAGAGGTGTTAGCTGAAAGCTGCTTTCAAGGAATTCTTTCTGATCAGACTTAAGCATTCTACATTTCCCTCCGTCCAATCACCTGCACTGAGGTCGTTTTTACCTCCTTTCCTCGGAAGGCATGGTACAGGCTGCCTTCAAGGATCTCTTGTGTCTCAGAGTTCGGAAGAGCGCAGTGCCCACGAGACTCTAACCTTCTTTGGTCTATGTTCCATGCCGGTATTGAGGAGGGTAATGGAATGCACTCCAGAAACGCTTCTCTGTCACCATGAAGCAAGGTATTTCAGTGAACCACGTGCCATTTGTATTTTAACTCGCCGGGGTGTGTAGGTAGCTTCTTCGTCCCGGCTCTGATGGGCTAGCGGGAAGTTGCACAGCACGACTGCTTGGTTCTGAGTTAAGAAGAGTGCATGTCCATAGAGCGGATCCATCGCACTTCCACTCCTCCCTGGTGTTAGTGTCTTCCAGCACCAATGAGGTGCTCCTCGCCTGTTTTAATACAGGAGAGCTTAGAATTCTGACCTAAGTGTGGCGCATTTCCATGGCATGGCCTCACTTCGAGTTGAGCTAGCTTCTAAGTCCCCAGTGAGAGATGTTAGCTGAAAGCTGCTTTCAAGGAATTCTTTCTGATCAGACTTAAGCATTCTACATTTCCCTCCGTCCAATCACCTGCACTGAGGTCGTTTTTACCTCCTTTCCTCGGAAGGCATGGTACAGGCTGCCTTCAAGGATCTCTTGTGTCTCAGAGTTCGGAAGAGCGCAGTGCCCACGAGACTCTAACCTTCTTTGGTCTATGGTCCATGCCGGTATTGAGGAGGGTAATGGAATGCACTCCAGAAACGCTTCTCTGTCACCGTGAAGCAAGGCATTTCAGTGAACCACGTGCCATTTGTATTTTAACTCGGCGGGGTGTGTAGGTAGCTTCTTCGTCCCCGCTCTGATGCGCTAGCGGGAAGTTGCACAGCACGACTGCTTGGTTCTGAGTTAAGAAGAGTGCATGTCCACCACACTTCAAAGACTCACCTGGATTCCGACTCGCATATGCGCCAGGCTGGTTGAAATCTGCTTTCCAGGAATGCTTTTCTCGGAGAATTCACTACACTGCATTTCCGTCGCGTCTCCAAGCTGCTGTGGACATAAGTTCCTCCTCCGTCTTCTCTGCAGATTTCAGGAGCTGCCCCCACGGAACACTTGTATCTCAGAAGGCAGAAGATCACATGTCCCTCCATATTCCCCACTTACCTTTGATGGATAGTGTCATGCGTTTCCGGAAGAGGGTATGGATGGAGCCACTGAAGGAACGTTTGGTGCTCACACTTCCGAGTGTAGCCTTTTCATTTCACGTGCACTCCTCTGTTCCGATAACTTCTGCCTCCCCCCATTTATTGAAAGCCCATTTGAAGCGGCCGAGTTGGAATTCTTGTGCCTGCCCGTGCTACCCGCTCACCGGATTTTGAGCTAGCATCTAACTCCCATCTGCGAGAGGCGGGTGGGGAGCGGCAACACAGGGATGCTTCTATAGACTTCAGCTGAGTGCATTTCATTGCGGCCTATGCACCTAAAGTGCCTTCCAATTCCGTAAATTGGCTTCTCAGAAGCTACCTTAAAAGAATGCTAGTTGCTCGGTTTCACTTTGGCCGCACGTCCCTCGAGCCGCCACGCTTCTTTTTCCATTACCTTTTTTTTTTTTTTTTTTAGTTTTACCCTGGATGTCGAAAGCTCAACTCCAGGAGCGCTTCTGTCTCACCATAGCTCTCTAGAGCTTTCTTGGCCCTGCTACTCTTCTGTGCAGGAAGCCTCGCCCAGCATACAAGTGAGGTTACATGAACACGGCAGTGCAGCAATGCTGAATTCTCAGGGTTAAGTACGTGCATTTCCAAGGCTCCACCTCACAAACAGATCCAACTGCTAGGTTGTTACTCACTCCAGTAAGAGCGTGGCTAGCTGAAAGCTGCATTCAAGGGTTGTTGGCTTCGGAGAGATAACCTCAGGGCATGGTAACTGAGCTTCCGCACCTACGGTTGACATGAGTTTCATCTTGCCGTTTCAGAAGGCTTTGAGTCAACAATGTCTACCCGCAAGGTTTTTTCCCCTCAGAGTTACATAGGTCCTATTTCCCTGGGTGTCCTCACGTCCTCCTAGCTATGTCGCCATGGCTTGTGTGAGAGTGTAGTTGGATGCTCCGCTGCAGGAAGACTCGTTTCTCACCGTTCACCATACAGCGGATCCATCGCACGTCCACCCCTCCCTGGTGTTAGAGTCTACCGGCACCAAAGAGATACTCCTCGCCTGACCTAAGTGTGGCGCATTTCCATGGCATGGCCTCGCTTCGAGTTGAGCTAGGTTCTAATTCCCCAGTGAGAGATGCTACCTGAAAGCTGCATGCAAGGAATGATGATTGCACAGACTTAAGCACTGTACATTTCCTTGGCCCCATCACCGGCACTGATGTCGTTTCTACCTCCTTTCCTCGGAAGGCATGGTACAGGCTGCCTTCAAGGATCTCTTGTGTCTCAGAGTTCGGAAGAGCGCACTACCCATGGGACTCCAACCATCTTTGGTCTATGTTCTCATGCCGGTGTTGAAGAGGGCACTGGAATGCACTCAAGGATCGCCTCTCTGTCACCGTGAAGCAAGGCATTTCAGTGAACCACGGGGCATTTGTGTTGTAACTAGGCGGGGTGTGTAGTTACCTTCTTCCTCCCGGGTATGATGGGCTGGAGGGGATTGCACTGCACGCCTGATAGGTTCTCTGAGTTAAGAAGAGCAGATCTCAACAGCGCCTCGTAAACTCACCTGGACCTAGGTTCTGACTCGCATATGCGCCAGGCTGGTTGAAATCCACATTCCAGGAATGCTTATCTCGAGGAAT
Organism: Vulpes vulpes; assembly: GCF_048418805.1. Lineage (NCBI taxonomy): Eukaryota > Metazoa > Chordata > Mammalia > Carnivora > Canidae > Vulpes > Vulpes vulpes. Next base: position 46,955,686 of record NC_132796.1, read on the forward strand.
TCACTACAGTGTATTTCCCTTGCATCTCCAAAGCAAACGTGGACATAAGTTCCTACTCCCTCTTATCTCTGGTTTTCAGGAGCTGCCCCCACGGAACACGTGTATCTCAGACGGAAGTAGATCACATGTCCCTCGATACTCCCCACTTACCTTTGATAGACCGTGTCATGCGTTTCCGGAGCAGGGTTTGGATGAAGCCACAGAAGGAACAAGGTTTCTTTCTCACACATCCGGGTATAGCCTTTCCATTTCACGTGCACTACTCTGTTCCGATAACTTCTGCCTCCCCCCATTTATTGAAAGCCCACTTGAAAGCTGCCGAGTAGGAATGCTTCTGCCTGCCCGTGGCACACTCTCACCGAACTTTGAGCTAGCATCTAACTCGCATAAGCGAGAGGCTGGTGGGGAGGGGCAATCCAGGGATCCTTTTATCGGACACTTGAGCAGAGTGCATTTCATTGCGGCCTCTGCACCTAAAGTATATATGACTTCCAATTCTGTAAATTGACTGGCTTCTCAGAAGCTACCTTCAAGGAACCCTAGTTACTCGGCTTCACCCGGACCACACTTCCATCGAGCCACCACGGTTCTTTTCACACGTGTTCCTGTACCGTGTTTTTTTCTTTTTTTTTTTTAGTTTTGCCCGGGAGGTAGAAAGTTCCACTGCAGGAGCGCTTCTTTCCCACGGGAGCTCTCTAGGGCTTTCGTGGCCGTGCTACTCTTCTGGGCAGGTAGCCTCGCCCAGCATGCAAGTGAGGTTGCGTGAACACCTCAGTGCAGCACAGCTGGATTCTCAGGGTTAAGTACGTACATTTCCAAGGCACCTCCTCACGAACAGATCCAACTGCTAGGTTGTTACTCACTCCCGTCAGAGCAGGGCTGGCTGCAAGCTGTATTCAAGGGTTGTTGTTCTCGGAGAGATAACCTTAGGGCATGGTAACGGAGCTTTCGCACCTACGGGTGACGTTTCATCTTGGATTTTCAGAGGGCTTTCAGTCGCTGCCTTCCAGCAAGGTTTTTTTCCCCTCAGAGTTACATAGGTCCCATTTCCCAGGGGTGTCCTCACGTCCTCTCAGCAATGTCGGCATGGCTTGAATGAGAGTCTAGTCGGAAGCTCCGCTGCAGGAAGACTCGTTTCTCACCATTGACCATAAAGCGGATCCATCGCAGGTCCACCCCTCCCTGGTGTTAGTGTCTACCAGCACCAATGAGATGCTCCTCGCCTGTTTTAATACAGGAGAGCTTAGAATTCTGACCTAAGTGTGGCGCATTTCCATGGCATGGCCTCACTTCGAGTTGAGCTAGGTTCTAAGTCCCCAGTGAGAGGTGTTAGCTGAAAGCTGCTTTCAAGGAATTCTTTCTGATCAGACTTAAGCATTCTACATTTCCCTCCGTCCAATCACCTGCACTGAGGTCGTTTTTACCTCCTTTCCTCGGAAGGCATGGTACAGGCTGCCTTCAAGGATCTCTTGTGTCTCAGAGTTCGGAAGAGCGCAGTGCCCACGAGACTCTAACCTTCTTTGGTCTATGTTCCATGCCGGTATTGAGGAGGGTAATGGAATGCACTCCAGAAACGCTTCTCTGTCACCATGAAGCAAGGTATTTCAGTGAACCACGTGCCATTTGTATTTTAACTCGCCGGGGTGTGTAGGTAGCTTCTTCGTCCCGGCTCTGATGGGCTAGCGGGAAGTTGCACAGCACGACTGCTTGGTTCTGAGTTAAGAAGAGTGCATGTCCATAGAGCGGATCCATCGCACTTCCACTCCTCCCTGGTGTTAGTGTCTTCCAGCACCAATGAGGTGCTCCTCGCCTGTTTTAATACAGGAGAGCTTAGAATTCTGACCTAAGTGTGGCGCATTTCCATGGCATGGCCTCACTTCGAGTTGAGCTAGCTTCTAAGTCCCCAGTGAGAGATGTTAGCTGAAAGCTGCTTTCAAGGAATTCTTTCTGATCAGACTTAAGCATTCTACATTTCCCTCCGTCCAATCACCTGCACTGAGGTCGTTTTTACCTCCTTTCCTCGGAAGGCATGGTACAGGCTGCCTTCAAGGATCTCTTGTGTCTCAGAGTTCGGAAGAGCGCAGTGCCCACGAGACTCTAACCTTCTTTGGTCTATGGTCCATGCCGGTATTGAGGAGGGTAATGGAATGCACTCCAGAAACGCTTCTCTGTCACCGTGAAGCAAGGCATTTCAGTGAACCACGTGCCATTTGTATTTTAACTCGGCGGGGTGTGTAGGTAGCTTCTTCGTCCCCGCTCTGATGCGCTAGCGGGAAGTTGCACAGCACGACTGCTTGGTTCTGAGTTAAGAAGAGTGCATGTCCACCACACTTCAAAGACTCACCTGGATTCCGACTCGCATATGCGCCAGGCTGGTTGAAATCTGCTTTCCAGGAATGCTTTTCTCGGAGAATTCACTACACTGCATTTCCGTCGCGTCTCCAAGCTGCTGTGGACATAAGTTCCTCCTCCGTCTTCTCTGCAGATTTCAGGAGCTGCCCCCACGGAACACTTGTATCTCAGAAGGCAGAAGATCACATGTCCCTCCATATTCCCCACTTACCTTTGATGGATAGTGTCATGCGTTTCCGGAAGAGGGTATGGATGGAGCCACTGAAGGAACGTTTGGTGCTCACACTTCCGAGTGTAGCCTTTTCATTTCACGTGCACTCCTCTGTTCCGATAACTTCTGCCTCCCCCCATTTATTGAAAGCCCATTTGAAGCGGCCGAGTTGGAATTCTTGTGCCTGCCCGTGCTACCCGCTCACCGGATTTTGAGCTAGCATCTAACTCCCATCTGCGAGAGGCGGGTGGGGAGCGGCAACACAGGGATGCTTCTATAGACTTCAGCTGAGTGCATTTCATTGCGGCCTATGCACCTAAAGTGCCTTCCAATTCCGTAAATTGGCTTCTCAGAAGCTACCTTAAAAGAATGCTAGTTGCTCGGTTTCACTTTGGCCGCACGTCCCTCGAGCCGCCACGCTTCTTTTTCCATTACCTTTTTTTTTTTTTTTTTTAGTTTTACCCTGGATGTCGAAAGCTCAACTCCAGGAGCGCTTCTGTCTCACCATAGCTCTCTAGAGCTTTCTTGGCCCTGCTACTCTTCTGTGCAGGAAGCCTCGCCCAGCATACAAGTGAGGTTACATGAACACGGCAGTGCAGCAATGCTGAATTCTCAGGGTTAAGTACGTGCATTTCCAAGGCTCCACCTCACAAACAGATCCAACTGCTAGGTTGTTACTCACTCCAGTAAGAGCGTGGCTAGCTGAAAGCTGCATTCAAGGGTTGTTGGCTTCGGAGAGATAACCTCAGGGCATGGTAACTGAGCTTCCGCACCTACGGTTGACATGAGTTTCATCTTGCCGTTTCAGAAGGCTTTGAGTCAACAATGTCTACCCGCAAGGTTTTTTCCCCTCAGAGTTACATAGGTCCTATTTCCCTGGGTGTCCTCACGTCCTCCTAGCTATGTCGCCATGGCTTGTGTGAGAGTGTAGTTGGATGCTCCGCTGCAGGAAGACTCGTTTCTCACCGTTCACCATACAGCGGATCCATCGCACGTCCACCCCTCCCTGGTGTTAGAGTCTACCGGCACCAAAGAGATACTCCTCGCCTGACCTAAGTGTGGCGCATTTCCATGGCATGGCCTCGCTTCGAGTTGAGCTAGGTTCTAATTCCCCAGTGAGAGATGCTACCTGAAAGCTGCATGCAAGGAATGATGATTGCACAGACTTAAGCACTGTACATTTCCTTGGCCCCATCACCGGCACTGATGTCGTTTCTACCTCCTTTCCTCGGAAGGCATGGTACAGGCTGCCTTCAAGGATCTCTTGTGTCTCAGAGTTCGGAAGAGCGCACTACCCATGGGACTCCAACCATCTTTGGTCTATGTTCTCATGCCGGTGTTGAAGAGGGCACTGGAATGCACTCAAGGATCGCCTCTCTGTCACCGTGAAGCAAGGCATTTCAGTGAACCACGGGGCATTTGTGTTGTAACTAGGCGGGGTGTGTAGTTACCTTCTTCCTCCCGGGTATGATGGGCTGGAGGGGATTGCACTGCACGCCTGATAGGTTCTCTGAGTTAAGAAGAGCAGATCTCAACAGCGCCTCGTAAACTCACCTGGACCTAGGTTCTGACTCGCATATGCGCCAGGCTGGTTGAAATCCACATTCCAGGAATGCTTATCTCGAGGAATTCACTACAGTGTATTTCCCTTGCATCTCCAAAGCAAACGTGGACATAAGTTCCTACTCCCTCTTATCTGTGGTTTTCAGGAGCTGCCCCCACGGAACACGTGTATCTCAGACGGAAGTAGATCACATGTCCCTCGATACTCCCCACTTACCTTTGATAGACCGTGTCATGCGTTTCCGGAGCAGGGTTTGGATGAAGCCACAGAAGGAACAAGGTTTCTTTCTCACACATCCGGGTATAGCCTTTCCATTTCACGTGCACTACTCTGTTCCGATAACTTCTGCCTCCCCCCATTTATTGAAAGCCCACTTGAAAGCTGCCGAGTAGGAATGCTTCTGCCTGCCCGTGGCACACTCTCACCGAACTTTGAGCTAGCATCTAACTCGCATAAGCGAGAGGCTGGTGGGGAGGGGCAATCCAGGGATCCTTTTATCGGACACTTGAGCAGAGTGCATTTCATTGCGGCCTCTGCACCTAAAGTATATATGACTTCCAATTCTGTAAATTGACTGGCTTCTCAGAAGCTACCTTCAAGGAACCCTAGTTACTCGGCTTCACCCGGACCACACTTCCATCGAGCCACCACGGTTCTTTTCACACGTGTTCCTGTACCGTGTTTTTTTCTTTTTTTTTTTTAGTTTTGCCCGGGAGGTAGAAAGTTCCACTGCAGGAGCGCTTCTTTCCCACGGGAGCTCTCTAGGGCTTTCGTGGCCGTGCTACTCTTCTGGGCAGGTAGCCTCGCCCAGCATGCAAGTGAGGTTGCGTGAACACCTCAGTGCAGCACAGCTGGATTCTCAGGGTTAAGTACGTACATTTCCAAGGCACCTCCTCACGAACAGATCCAACTGCTAGGTTGTTACTCACTCCCGTCAGAGCAGGGCTGGCTGCAAGCTGTATTCAAGGGTTGTTGTTCTCGGAGAGATAACCTTAGGGCATGGTAACGGAGCTTTCGCACCTACGGGTGACGTTTCATCTTGGATTTTCAGAGGGCTTTCAGTCGCTGCCTTCCAGCAAGGTTTTTTTCCCCTCAGAGTTACATAGGTCCCATTTCCCAGGGGTGTCCTCACGTCCTCTCAGCAATGTCGGCATGGCTTGAATGAGAGTCTAGTCGGAAGCTCCGCTGCAGGAAGACTCGTTTCTCACCATTGACCATAAAGCGGATCCATCGCAGGTCCACCCCTCCCTGGTGTTAGTGTCTACCAGCACCAATGAGATGCTCCTCGCCTGTTTTAATACAGGAGAGCTTAGAATTCTGACCTAAGTGTGGCGCATTTCCATGGCATGGCCTCACTTCGAGTTGAGCTAGGTTCTAAGTCCCCAGTGAGAGGTGTTAGCTGAAAGCTGCTTTCAAGGAATTCTTTCTGATCAGACTTAAGCATTCTACATTTCCCTCCGTCCAATCACCTGCACTGAGGTCGTTTTTACCTCCTTTCCTCGGAAGGCATGGTACAGGCTGCCTTCAAGGATCTCTTGTGTCTCAGAGTTCGGAAGAGCGCAGTGCCCACGAGACTCTAACCTTCTTTGGTCTATGTTCCATGCCGGTATTGAGGAGGGTAATGGAATGCACTCCAGAAACGCTTCTCTGTCACCATGAAGCAAGGTATTTCAGTGAACCACGTGCCATTTGTATTTTAACTCGCCGGGGTGTGTAGGTAGCTTCTTCGTCCCGGCTCTGATGGGCTAGCGGGAAGTTGCACAGCACGACTGCTTGGTTCTGAGTTAAGAAGAGTGCATGTCCATAGAGCGGATCCATCGCACTTCCACTCCTCCCTGGTGTTAGTGTCTTCCAGCACCAATGAGGTGCTCCTCGCCTGTTTTAATACAGGAGAGCTTAGAATTCTGACCTAAGTGTGGCGCATTTCCATGGCATGGCCTCACTTCGAGTTGAGCTAGCTTCTAAGTCCCCAGTGAGAGATGTTAGCTGAAAGCTGCTTTCAAGGAATTCTTTCTGATCAGACTTAAGCATTCTACATTTCCCTCCGTCCAATCACCTGCACTGAGGTCGTTTTTACCTCCTTTCCTCGGAAGGCATGGTACAGGCTGCCTTCAAGGATCTCTTGTGTCTCAGAGTTCGGAAGAGCGCAGTGCCCACGAGACTCTAACCTTCTTTGGTCTATGGTCCATGCCGGTATTGAGGAGGGTAATGGAATGCACTCCAGAAACGCTTCTCTGTCACCGTGAAGCAAGGCATTTCAGTGAACCACGTGCCATTTGTATTTTAACTCGGCGGGGTGTGTAGGTAGCTTCTTCGTCCCCGCTCTGATGCGCTAGCGGGAAGTTGCACAGCACGACTGCTTGGTTCTGAGTTAAGAAGAGTGCATGTCCACCACACTTCAAAGACTCACCTGGATTCCGACTCGCATATGCGCCAGGCTGGTTGAAATCTGCTTTCCAGGAATGCTTTTCTCGGAGAATTCACTACACTGCATTTCCGTCGCGTCTCCAAGCTGCTGTGGACATAAGTTCCTCCTCCGTCTTCTCTGCAGATTTCAGGAGCTGCCCCCACGGAACACTTGTATCTCAGAAGGCAGAAGATCACATGTCCCTCCATATTCCCCACTTACCTTTGATGGATAGTGTCATGCGTTTCCGGAAGAGGGTATGGATGGAGCCACTGAAGGAACGTTTGGTGCTCACACTTCCGAGTGTAGCCTTTTCATTTCACGTGCACTCCTCTGTTCCGATAACTTCTGCCTCCCCCCATTTATTGAAAGCCCATTTGAAGCGGCCGAGTTGGAATTCTTGTGCCTGCCCGTGCTACCCGCTCACCGGATTTTGAGCTAGCATCTAACTCCCATCTGCGAGAGGCGGGTGGGGAGCGGCAACACAGGGATGCTTCTATAGACTTCAGCTGAGTGCATTTCATTGCGGCCTATGCACCTAAAGTGCCTTCCAATTCCGTAAATTGGCTTCTCAGAAGCTACCTTAAAAGAATGCTAGTTGCTCGGTTTCACTTTGGCCGCACGTCCCTCGAGCCGCCACGCTTCTTTTTCCATTACCTTTTTTTTTTTTTTTTTTAGTTTTACCCTGGATGTCGAAAGCTCAACTCCAGGAGCGCTTCTGTCTCACCATAGCTCTCTAGAGCTTTCTTGGCCCTGCTACTCTTCTGTGCAGGAAGCCTCGCCCAGCATACAAGTGAGGTTACATGAACACGGCAGTGCAGCAATGCTGAATTCTCAGGGTTAAGTACGTGCATTTCCAAGGCTCCACCTCACAAACAGATCCAACTGCTAGGTTGTTACTCACTCCAGTAAGAGCGTGGCTAGCTGAAAGCTGCATTCAAGGGTTGTTGGCTTCGGAGAGATAACCTCAGGGCATGGTAACTGAGCTTCCGCACCTACGGTTGACATGAGTTTCATCTTGCCGTTTCAGAAGGCTTTGAGTCAACAATGTCTACCCGCAAGGTTTTTTCCCCTCAGAGTTACATAGGTCCTATTTCCCTGGGTGTCCTCACGTCCTCCTAGCTATGTCGCCATGGCTTGTGTGAGAGTGTAGTTGGATGCTCCGCTGCAGGAAGACTCGTTTCTCACCGTTCACCATACAGCGGATCCATCGCACGTCCACCCCTCCCTGGTGTTAGAGTCTACCGGCACCAAAGAGATACTCCTCGCCTGACCTAAGTGTGGCGCATTTCCATGGCATGGCCTCGCTTCGAGTTGAGCTAGGTTCTAATTCCCCAGTGAGAGATGCTACCTGAAAGCTGCATGCAAGGAATGATGATTGCACAGACTTAAGCACTGTACATTTCCTTGGCCCCATCACCGGCACTGATGTCGTTTCTACCTCCTTTCCTCGGAAGGCATGGTACAGGCTGCCTTCAAGGATCTCTTGTGTCTCAGAGTTCGGAAGAGCGCACTACCCATGGGACTCCAACCATCTTTGGTCTATGTTCTCATGCCGGTGTTGAAGAGGGCACTGGAATGCACTCAAGGATCGCCTCTCTGTCACCGTGAAGCAAGGCATTTCAGTGAACCACGGGGCATTTGTGTTGTAACTAGGCGGGGTGTGTAGTTACCTTCTTCCTCCCGGGTATGATGGGCTGGAGGGGATTGCACTGCACGCCTGATAGGTTCTCTGAGTTAAGAAGAGCAGATCTCAACAGCGCCTCGTAAACTCACCTGGACCTAGGTTCTGACTCGCATATGCGCCAGGCTGGTTGAAATCCACATTCCAGGAATGCTTATCTCGAGGAATTCACTACAGTGTATTTCCCTTGCATCTCCAAAGCAAACGTGGACATAAGTTCCTACTCCCTCTTATCTGTGGTTTTCAGGAGCTGCCCCCACGGAACACGTGTATCTCAGACGGAAGTAGATCACATGTCCCTCGATACTCCCCACTTACCTTTGATAGACCGTGTCATGCGTTTCCGGAGCAGGGTTTGGATGAAGCCACAGAAGGAACAAGGTTTCTTTCTCACACATCCGGGTATAGCCTTTCCATTTCACGTGCACTACTCTGTTCCGATAACTTCTGCCTCCCCCCATTTATTGAAAGCCCACTTGAAAGCTGCCGAGTAGGAATGCTTCTGCCTGCCCGTGGCACACTCTCACCGAACTTTGAGCTAGCATCTAACTCGCATAAGCGAGAGGCTGGTGGGGAGGGGCAATCCAGGGATCCTTTTATCGGACACTTGAGCAGAGTGCATTTCATTGCGGCCTCTGCACCTAAAGTATATATGACTTCCAATTCTGTAAATTGACTGGCTTCTCAGAAGCTACCTTCAAGGAACCCTAGTTACTCGGCTTCACCCGGACCACACTTCCATCGAGCCACCACGGTTCTTTTCACACGTGTTCCTGTACCGTGTTTTTTTCTTTTTTTTTTTTAGTTTTGCCCGGGAGGTAGAAAGTTCCACTGCAGGAGCGCTTCTTTCCCACGGGAGCTCTCTAGGGCTTTCGTGGCCGTGCTACTCTTCTGGGCAGGTAGCCTCGCCCAGCATGCAAGTGAGGTTGCGTGAACACCTCAGTGCAGCACAGCTGGATTCTCAGGGTTAAGTACGTACATTTCCAAGGCACCTCCTCACGAACAGATCCAACTGCTAGGTTGTTACTCACTCCCGTCAGAGCAGGGCTGGCTGCAAGCTGTATTCAAGGGTTGTTGTTCTCGGAGAGATAACCTTAGGGCATGGTAACGGAGCTTTCGCACCTACGGGTGACGTTTCATCTTGGATTTTCAGAGGGCTTTCAGTCGCTGCCTTCCAGCAAGGTTTTTTTCCCCTCAGAGTTACATAGGTCCCATTTCCCAGGGGTGTCCTCACGTCCTCTCAGCAATGTCGGCATGGCTTGAATGAGAGTCTAGTCGGAAGCTCCGCTGCAGGAAGACTCGTTTCTCACCATTGACCATAAAGCGGATCCATCGCAGGTCCACCCCTCCCTGGTGTTAGTGTCTACCAGCACCAATGAGATGCTCCTCGCCTGTTTTAATACAGGAGAGCTTAGAATTCTGACCTAAGTGTGGCGCATTTCCATGGCATGGCCTCACTTCGAGTTGAGCTAGGTTCTAAGTCCCCAGTGAGAGGTGTTAGCTGAAAGCTGCTTTCAAGGAATTCTTTCTGATCAGACTTAAGCATTCTACATTTCCCTCCGTCCAATCACCTGCACTGAGGTCGTTTTTACCTCCTTTCCTCGGAAGGCATGGTACAGGCTGCCTTCAAGGATCTCTTGTGTCTCAGAGTTCGGAAGAGCGCAGTGCCCACGAGACTCTAACCTTCTTTGGTCTATGTTCCATGCCGGTATTGAGGAGGGTAATGGAATGCACTCCAGAAACGCTTCTCTGTCACCATGAAGCAAGGTATTTCAGTGAACCACGTGCCATTTGTATTTTAACTCGCCGGGGTGTGTAGGTAGCTTCTTCGTCCCGGCTCTGATGGGCTAGCGGGAAGTTGCACAGCACGACTGCTTGGTTCTGAGTTAAGAAGAGTGCATGTCCATAGAGCGGATCCATCGCACTTCCACTCCTCCCTGGTGTTAGTGTCTTCCAGCACCAATGAGGTGCTCCTCGCCTGTTTTAATACAGGAGAGCTTAGAATTCTGACCTAAGTGTGGCGCATTTCCATGGCATGGCCTCACTTCGAGTTGAGCTAGCTTCTAAGTCCCCAGTGAGAGATGTTAGCTGAAAGCTGCTTTCAAGGAATTCTTTCTGATCAGACTTAAGCATTCTACATTTCCCTCCGTCCAATCACCTGCACTGAGGTCGTTTTTACCTCCTTTCCTCGGAAGGCATGGTACAGGCTGCCTTCAAGGATCTCTTGTGTCTCAGAGTTCGGAAGAGCGCAGTGCCCACGAGACTCTAACCTTCTTTGGTCTATGGTCCATGCCGGTATTGAGGAGGGTAATGGAATGCACTCCAGAAACGCTTCTCTGTCACCGTGAAGCAAGGCATTTCAGTGAACCACGTGCCATTTGTATTTTAACTCGGCGGGGTGTGTAGGTAGCTTCTTCGTCCCCGCTCTGATGCGCTAGCGGGAAGTTGCACAGCACGACTGCTTGGTTCTGAGTTAAGAAGAGTGCATGTCCACCACACTTCAAAGACTCACCTGGATTCCGACTCGCATATGCGCCAGGCTGGTTGAAATCTGCTTTCCAGGAATGCTTTTCTCGGAGAATTCACTACACTGCATTTCCGTCGCGTCTCCAAGCTGCTGTGGACATAAGTTCCTCCTCCGTCTTCTCTGCAGATTTCAGGAGCTGCCCCCACGGAACACTTGTATCTCAGAAGGCAGAAGATCACATGTCCCTCCATATTCCCCACTTACCTTTGATGGATAGTGTCATGCGTTTCCGGAAGAGGGTATGGATGGAGCCACTGAAGGAACGTTTGGTGCTCACACTTCCGAGTGTAGCCTTTTCATTTCACGTGCACTCCTCTGTTCCGATAACTTCTGCCTCCCCCCATTTATTGAAAGCCCATTTGAAGCGGCCGAGTTGGAATTCTTGTGCCTGCCCGTGCTACCCGCTCACCGGATTTTGAGCTAGCATCTAACTCCCATCTGCGAGAGGCGGGTGGGGAGCGGCAACACAGGGATGCTTCTATAGACTTCAGCTGAGTGCATTTCATTGCGGCCTATGCACCTAAAGTGCCTTCCAATTCCGTAAATTGGCTTCTCAGAAGCTACCTTAAAAGAATGCTAGTTGCTCGGTTTCACTTTGGCCGCACGTCCCTCGAGCCGCCACGCTTCTTTTTCCATTACCTTTTTTTTTTTTTTTTTTAGTTTTACCCTGGATGTCGAAAGCTCAACTCCAGGAGCGCTTCTGTCTCACCATAGCTCTCTAGAGCTTTCTTGGCCCTGCTACTCTTCTGTGCAGGAAGCCTCGCCCAGCATACAAGTGAGGTTACATGAACACGGCAGTGCAGCAATGCTGAATTCTCAGGGTTAAGTACGTGCATTTCCAAGGCTCCACCTCACAAACAGATCCAACTGCTAGGTTGTTACTCACTCCAGTAAGAGCGTGGCTAGCTGAAAGCTGCATTCAAGGGTTGTTGGCTTCGGAGAGATAACCTCAGGGCATGGTAACTGAGCTTCCGCACCTACGGTTGACATGAGTTTCATCTTGCCGTTTCAGAAGGCTTTGAGTCAACAATGTCTACCCGCAAGGTTTTTTCCCCTCAGAGTTACATAGGTCCTATTTCCCTGGGTGTCCTCACGTCCTCCTAGCTATGTCGCCATGGCTTGTGTGAGAGTGTAGTTGGATGCTCCGCTGCAGGAAGACTCGTTTCTCACCGTTCACCATACAGCGGATCCATCGCACGTCCACCCCTCCCTGGTGTTAGAGTCTACCGGCACCAAAGAGATACTCCTCGCCTGACCTAAGTGTGGCGCATTTCCATGGCATGGCCTCGCTTCGAGTTGAGCTAGGTTCTAATTCCCCAGTGAGAGATGCTACCTGAAAGCTGCATGCAAGGAATGATGATTGCACAGACTTAAGCACTGTACATTTCCTTGGCCCCATCACCGGCACTGATGTCGTTTCTACCTCCTTTCCTCGGAAGGCATGGTACAGGCTGCCTTCAAGGATCTCTTGTGTCTCAGAGTTCGGAAGAGCGCACTACCCATGGGACTCCAACCATCTTTGGTCTATGTTCTCATGCCGGTGTTGAAGAGGGCACTGGAATGCACTCAAGGATCGCCTCTCTGTCACCGTGAAGCAAGGCATTTCAGTGAACCACGGGGCATTTGTGTTGTAACTAGGCGGGGTGTGTAGTTACCTTCTTCCTCCCGGGTATGATGGGCTGGAGGGGATTGCACTGCACGCCTGATAGGTTCTCTGAGTTAAGAAGAGCAGATCTCAACAGCGCCTCGTAAACTCACCTGGACCTAGGTTCTGACTCGCATATGCGCCAGGCTGGTTGAAATCCACATTCCAGGAATGCTTATCTCGAGGAATTCACTACAGTGTATTTCCCTTGCATCTCCAAAGCAAACGTGGACATAAGTTCCTACTCCCTCTTATCTGTGGTTTTCAGGAGCTGCCCCCACGGAACACGTGTATCTCAGACGGAAGTAGATCACATGTCCCTCGATACTCCCCACTTACCTTTGATAGACCGTGTCATGCGTTTCCGGAGCAGGGTTTGGATGAAGCCACAGAAGGAACAAGGTTTCTTTCTCACACATCCGGGTATAGCCTTTCCATTTCACGTGCACTACTCTGTTCCGATAACTTCTGCCTCCCCCCATTTATTGAAAGCCCACTTGAAAGCTGCCGAGTAGGAATGCTTCTGCCTGCCCGTGGCACACTCTCACCGAACTTTGAGCTAGCATCTAACTCGCATAAGCGAGAGGCTGGTGGGGAGGGGCAATCCAGGGATCCTTTTATCGGACACTTGAGCAGAGTGCATTTCATTGCGGCCTCTGCACCTAAAGTATATATGACTTCCAATTCTGTAAATTGACTGGCTTCTCAGAAGCTACCTTCAAGGAACCCTAGTTACTCGGCTTCACCCGGACCACACTTCCATCGAGCCACCACGGTTCTTTTCACACGTGTTCCTGTACCGTGTTTTTTTCTTTTTTTTTTTTAGTTTTGCCCGGGAGGTAGAAAGTTCCACTGCAGGAGCGCTTCTTTCCCACGGGAGCTCTCTAGGGCTTTCGTGGCCGTGCTACTCTTCTGGGCAGGTAGCCTCGCCCAGCATGCAAGTGAGGTTGCGTGAACACCTCAGTGCAGCACAGCTGGATTCTCAGGGTTAAGTACGTACATTTCCAAGGCACCTCCTCACGAACAGATCCAACTGCTAGGTTGTTACTCACTCCCGTCAGAGCAGGGCTGGCTGCAAGCTGTATTCAAGGGTTGTTGTTCTCGGAGAGATAACCTTAGGGCATGGTAACGGAGCTTTCGCACCTACGGGTGACGTTTCATCTTGGATTTTCAGAGGGCTTTCAGTCGCTGCCTTCCAGCAAGGTTTTTTTCCCCTCAGAGTTACATAGGTCCCATTTCCCAGGGGTGTCCTCACGTCCTCTCAGCAATGTCGGCATGGCTTGAATGAGAGTCTAGTCGGAAGCTCCGCTGCAGGAAGACTCGTTTCTCACCATTGACCATAAAGCGGATCCATCGCAGGTCCACCCCTCCCTGGTGTTAGTGTCTACCAGCACCAATGAGATGCTCCTCGCCTGTTTTAATACAGGAGAGCTTAGAATTCTGACCTAAGTGTGGCGCATTTCCATGGCATGGCCTCACTTCGAGTTGAGCTAGGTTCTAAGTCCCCAGTGAGAGGTGTTAGCTGAAAGCTGCTTTCAAGGAATTCTTTCTGATCAGACTTAAGCATTCTACATTTCCCTCCGTCCAATCACCTGCACTGAGGTCGTTTTTACCTCCTTTCCTCGGAAGGCATGGTACAGGCTGCCTTCAAGGATCTCTTGTGTCTCAGAGTTCGGAAGAGCGCAGTGCCCACGAGACTCTAACCTTCTTTGGTCTATGTTCCATGCCGGTATTGAGGAGGGTAATGGAATGCACTCCAGAAACGCTTCTCTGTCACCATGAAGCAAGGTATTTCAGTGAACCACGTGCCATTTGTATTTTAACTCGCCGGGGTGTGTAGGTAGCTTCTTCGTCCCGGCTCTGATGGGCTAGCGGGAAGTTGCACAGCACGACTGCTTGGTTCTGAGTTAAGAAGAGTGCATGTCCATAGAGCGGATCCATCGCACTTCCACTCCTCCCTGGTGTTAGTGTCTTCCAGCACCAATGAGGTGCTCCTCGCCTGTTTTAATACAGGAGAGCTTAGAATTCTGACCTAAGTGTGGCGCATTTCCATGGCATGGCCTCACTTCGAGTTGAGCTAGCTTCTAAGTCCCCAGTGAGAGATGTTAGCTGAAAGCTGCTTTCAAGGAATTCTTTCTGATCAGACTTAAGCATTCTACATTTCCCTCCGTCCAATCACCTGCACTGAGGTCGTTTTTACTTCCTTTCCTCGGAAGGCATGGTACAGGCTGCCTTCAAGGATCTCTTGTGTCTCAGAGTTCGGAAGAGCGCAGTGCCCACGAGACTCTAACCTTCTTTGGTCTATGGTCCATGCCGGTATTGAGGAGGGTAATGGAATGCACTCCAGAAACGCTTCTCTGTCACCGTGAAGCAAGGCATTTCAGTGAACCACGTGCCATTTGTATTTTAACTCGGCGGGGTGTGTAGGTAGCTTCTTCGTCCCCGCTCTGATGCGCTAGCGGGAAGTTGCACAGCACGACTGCTTGGTTCTGAGTTAAGAAGAGTGCATGTCCACCACACTTCAAAGACTCACCTGGATTCCGACTCGCATATGCGCCAGGCTGGTTGAAATCTGCTTTCCAGGAATGCTTTTCTCGGAGAATTCACTACACTGCATTTCCGTCGCGTCTCCAAGCTGCTGTGGACATAAGTTCCTCCTCCGTCTTCTCTGCAGATTTCAGGAGCTGCCCCCACGGAACACTTGTATCTCAGAAGGCAGAAGATCACATGTCCCTCCATATTCCCCACTTACCTTTGATGGATAGTGTCATGCGTTTCCGGAAGAGGGTATGGATGGAGCCACTGAAGGAACGTTTGGTGCTCACACTTCCGAGTGTAGCCTTTTCATTTCACGTGCACTCCTCTGTTCCGATAACTTCTGCCTCCCCCCATTTATTGAAAGCCCATTTGAAGCGGCCGAGTTGGAATTCTTGTGCCTGCCCGTGCTACCCGCTCACCGGATTTTGAGCTAGCATCTATCTCCCATCTGCGAGAGGCGGGTCGGGAGCGGCAACACAGGGATGCTTCTATAGACTTCAGCTGAGTGCATTTCATTGCGGCCTATGCACCTAAAGTGCCTTCCAATTCCGTAAATTGGCTTCTCAGAAGCTACCTTAAAAGAATGCTAGTTGCTCGGTTTCACTTTGGCCGCACGTCCCTCGAGCCGCCACGCTTCTTTTTCCATTACCTTTTTTTTTTTTTTTTTTAGTTTTACCCTGGATGTCGAAAGCTCAACTCCAGGAGCGCTTCTGTCTCACCATAGCTCTCTAGAGCTTTCTTGGCCCTGCTACTCTTCTGTGCAGGAAGCCTCGCCCAGCATACAAGTGAGGTTACATGAACACGGCAGTGCAGCAATGCTGAATTCTCAGGGTTAAGTACGTGCATTTCCAAGGCTCCACCTCACAAACAGATCCAACTGCTAGGTTGTTACTCACTCCAGTAAGAGCGTGGCTAGCTGAAAGCTGCATTCAAGGGTTGTTGGCTTCGGAGAGATAACCTCAGGGCATGGTAACTGAGCTTCCGCACCTACGGTTGACATGAGTTTCATCTTGCCGTTTCAGAAGGCTTTGAGTCAACAATGTCTACCCGCAAGGTTTTTTCCCCTCAGAGTTACATAGGTCCTATTTCCCTGGGTGTCCTCACGTCCTCCTAGCTATGTCGCCATGGCTTGTGTGAGAGTGTAGTTGGATGCTCCGCTGCAGGAAGACTCGTTTCTCACCGTTCACCATACAGCGGATCCATCGCACGTCCACCCCTCCCTGGTGTTAGAGTCTACCGGCACCAAAGAGATACTCCTCGCCTGACCTAAGTGTGGCGCATTTCCATGGCATGGCCTCGCTTCGAGTTGAGCTAGGTTCTAATTCCCCAGTGAGAGATGCTACCTGAAAGCTGCATGCAAGGAATGATGATTGCACAGACTTAAGCACTGTACATTTCCTTGGCCCCATCACCGGCACTGATGTCGTTTCTACCTCCTTTCCTCGGAAGGCATGGTACAGGCTGCCTTCAAGGATCTCTTGTGTCTCAGAGTTCGGAAGAGCGCACTACCCATGGGACTCCAACCATCTTTGGTCTATGTTCTCATGCCGGTGTTGAAGAGGGCACTGGAATGCACTCAAGGATCGCCTCTCTGTCACCGTGAAGCAAGGCATTTCAGTGAACCACGGGGCATTTGTGTTGTAACTAGGCGGGGTGTGTAGTTACCTTCTTCCTCCCGGGTATGATGGGCTGGAGGGGATTGCACTGCACGCCTGATAGGTTCTCTGAGTTAAGAAGAGCAGATCTCAACAGCGCCTCGTAAACTCACCTGGACCTAGGTTCTGACTCGCATATGCGCCAGGCTGGTTGAAATCCACATTCCAGGAATGCTTATCTCGAGGAATTCACTACAGTGTATTTCCCTTGCATCTCCAAAGCAAACGTGGACATAAGTTCCTACTCCCTCTTATCTCTGGTTTTCAGGAGCTGCCCCCACGGAACACGTGTATCTCAGACGGAAGTAGATCACATGTCCCTCGATACTCCCCACTTACCTTTGATAGACCGTGTCATGCGTTTCCGGAGCAGGGTTTGGATGAAGCCACAGAAGGAACAAGGTTTCTTTCTCACACATCCGGGTATAGCCTTTCCATTTCACGTGCACTACTCTGTTCCGATAACTTCTGCCTCCCCCCATTTATTGAAAGCCCACTTGAAAGCTGCCGAGTAGGAATGCTTCTGCCTGCCCGTGGCACACTCTCACCGAACTTTGAGCTAGCATCTAACTCGCATAAGCGAGAGGCTGGTGGGGAGGGGCAATCCAGGGATCCTTTTATCGGACACTTGAGCAGAGTGCATTTCATTGCGGCCTCTGCACCTAAAGTATATATGACTTCCAATTCTGTAAATTGACTGGCTTCTCAGAAGCTACCTTCAAGGAACCCTAGTTACTCGGCTTCACCCGGACCACACTTCCATCGAGCCACCACGGTTCTTTTCACACGTGTTCCTGTACCGTGTTTTTTTCTTTTTTTTTTTTAGTTTTGCCCGGGAGGTAGAAAGTTCCACTGCAGGAGCGCTTCTTTCCCACGGGAGCTCTCTAGGGCTTTCGTGGCCGTGCTACTCTTCTGGGCAGGTAGCCTCGCCCAGCATGCAAGTGAGGTTGCGTGAACACCTCAGTGCAGCACAGCTGGATTCTCAGGGTTAAGTACGTACATTTCCAAGGCACCTCCTCACGAACAGATCCAACTGCTAGGTTGTTACTCACTCCCGTCAGAGCAGGGCTGGCTGCAAGCTGTATTCAAGGGTTGTTGTTCTCGGAGAGATAACCTTAGGGCATGGTAACGGAGCTTTCGCACCTACGGGTGACGTTTCATCTTGGATTTTCAGAGGGCTTTCAGTCGCTGCCTTCCAGCAAGGTTTTTTTCCCCTCAGAGTTACATAGGTCCCATTTCCCAGGGGTGTCCTCACGTCCTCTCAGCAATGTCGGCATGGCTTGAATGAGAGTCTAGTCGGAAGCTCCGCTGCAGGAAGACTCGTTTCTCACCATTGACCATAAAGCGGATCCATCGCAGGTCCACCCCTCCCTGGTGTTAGTGTCTACCAGCACCAATGAGATGCTCCTCGCCTGTTTTAATACAGGAGAGCTTAGAATTCTGACCTAAGTGTGGCGCATTTCCATGGCATGGCCTCACTTCGAGTTGAGCTAGGTTCTAAGTCCCCAGTGAGAGGTGTTAGCTGAAAGCTGCTTTCAAGGAATTCTTTCTGATCAGACTTAAGCATTCTACATTTCCCTCCGTCCAATCACCTGCACTGAGGTCGTTTTTACCTCCTTTCCTCGGAAGGCATGGTACAGGCTGCCTTCAAGGATCTCTTGTGTCTCAGAGTTCGGAAGAGCGCAGTGCCCACGAGACTCTAACCTTCTTTGGTCTATGTTCCATGCCGGTATTGAGGAGGGTAATGGAATGCACTCCAGAAACGCTTCTCTGTCACCATGAAGCAAGGTATTTCAGTGAACCACGTGCCATTTGTATTTTAACTCGCCGGGGTGTGTAGGTAGCTTCTTCGTCCCGGCTCTGATGGGCTAGCGGGAAGTTGCACAGCACGACTGCTTGGTTCTGAGTTAAGAAGAGTGCATGTCCATAGAGCGGATCCATCGCACTTCCACTCCTCCCTGGTGTTAGTGTCTTCCAGCACCAATGAGGTGCTCCTCGCCTGTTTTAATACAGGAGAGCTTAGAATTCTGACCTAAGTGTGGCGCATTTCCATGGCATGGCCTCACTTCGAGTTGAGCTAGCTTCTAAGTCCCCAGTGAGAGATGTTAGCTGAAAGCTGCTTTCAAGGAATTCTTTCTGATCAGACTTAAGCATTCTACATTTCCCTCCGTCCAATCACCTGCACTGAGGTCGTTTTTACCTCCTTTCCTCGGAAGGCATGGTACAGGCTGCCTTCAAGGATCTCTTGTGTCTCAGAGTTCGGAAGAGCGCAGTGCCCACGAGACTCTAACCTTCTTTGGTCTATGGTCCATGCCGGTATTGAGGAGGGTAATGGAATGCACTCCAGAAACGCTTCTCTGTCACCGTGAAGCAAGGCATTTCAGTGAACCACGTGCCATTTGTATTTTAACTCGGCGGGGTGTGTAGGTAGCTTCTTCGTCCCCGCTCTGATGCGCTAGCGGGAAGTTGCACAGCACGACTGCTTGGTTCTGAGTTAAGAAGAGTGCATGTCCACCACACTTCAAAGACTCACCTGGATTCCGACTCGCATATGCGCCAGGCTGGTTGAAATCTGCTTTCCAGGAATGCTTTTCTCGGAGAATTCACTACACTGCATTTCCGTCGCGTCTCCAAGCTGCTGTGGACATAAGTTCCTCCTCCGTCTTCTCTGCAGATTTCAGGAGCTGCCCCCACGGAACACTTGTATCTCAGAAGGCAGAAGATCACATGTCCCTCCATATTCCCCACTTACCTTTGATGGATAGTGTCATGCGTTTCCGGAAGAGGGTATGGATGGAGCCACTGAAGGAACGTTTGGTGCTCACACTTCCGAGTGTAGCCTTTTCATTTCACGTGCACTCCTCTGTTCCGATAACTTCTGCCTCCCCCCATTTATTGAAAGCCCATTTGAAGCGGCCGAGTTGGAATTCTTGTGCCTGCCCGTGCTACCCGCTCACCGGATTTTGAGCTAGCATCTAACTCCCATCTGCGAGAGGCGGGTGGGGAGCGGCAACACAGGGATGCTTCTATAGACTTCAGCTGAGTGCATTTCATTGCGGCCTATGCACCTAAAGTGCCTTCCAATTCCGTAAATTGGCTTCTCAGAAGCTACCTTAAAAGAATGCTAGTTGCTCGGTTTCACTTTGGCCGCACGTCCCTCGAGCCGCCACGCTTCTTTTTCCATTACCTTTTTTTTTTTTTTTTTTAGTTTTACCCTGGATGTCGAAAGCTCAACTCCAGGAGCGCTTCTGTCTCACCATAGCTCTCTAGAGCTTTCTTGGCCCTGCTACTCTTCTGTGCAGGAAGCCTCGCCCAGCATACAAGTGAGGTTACATGAACACGGCAGTGCAGCAATGCTGAATTCTCAGGGTTAAGTACGTGCATTTCCAAGGCTCCACCTCACAAACAGATCCAACTGCTAGGTTGTTACTCACTCCAGTAAGAGCGTGGCTAGCTGAAAGCTGCATTCAAGGGTTGTTGGCTTCGGAGAGATAACCTCAGGGCATGGTAACTGAGCTTCCGCACCTACGGTTGACATGAGTTTCATCTTGCCGTTTCAGAAGGCTTTGAGTCAACAATGTCTACCCGCAAGGTTTTTTCCCCTCAGAGTTACATAGGTCCTATTTCCCTGGGTGTCCTCACGTCCTCCTAGCTATGTCGCCATGGCTTGTGTGAGAGTGTAGTTGGATGCTCCGCTGCAGGAAGACTCGTTTCTCACCGTTCACCATACAGCGGATCCATCGCACGTCCACCCCTCCCTGGTGTTAGAGTCTACCGGCACCAAAGAGATACTCCTCGCCTGACCTAAGTGTGGCGCATTTCCATGGCATGGCCTCGCTTCGAGTTGAGCTAGGTTCTAATTCCCCAGTGAGAGATGCTACCTGAAAGCTGCATGCAAGGAATGATGATTGCACAGACTTAAGCACTGTACATTTCCTTGGCCCCATCACCGGCACTGATGTCGTTTCTACCTCCTTTCCTCGGAAGGCATGGTACAGGCTGCCTTCAAGGATCTCTTGTGTCTCAGAGTTCGGAAGAGCGCACTACCCATGGGACTCCAACCATCTTTGGTCTATGTTCTCATGCCGGTGTTGAAGAGGGCACTGGAATGCACTCAAGGATCGCCTCTCTGTCACCGTGAAGCAAGGCATTTCAGTGAACCACGGGGCATTTGTGTTGTAACTAGGCGGGGTGTGTAGTTACCTTCTTCCTCCCGGGTATGATGGGCTGGAGGGGATTGCACTGCACGCCTGATAGGTTCTCTGAGTTAAGAAGAGCAGATCTCAACAGCGCCTCGTAAACTCACCTGGACCTAGGTTCTGACTCGCATATGCGCCAGGCTGGTTGAAATCCACATTCCAGGAATGCTTATCTCGAGGAATTCACTACAGTGTATTTCCCTTGCATCTCCAAAGCAAACGTGGACATAAGTTCCTACTCCCTCTTATCTGTGGTTTTCAGGAGCTGCCCCCACGGAACACGTGTATCTCAGACGGAAGTAGATCACATGTCCCTCGATACTCCCCACTTACCTTTGATAGACCGTGTCATGCGTTTCCGGAGCAGGGTTTGGATGAAGCCACAGAAGGAACAAGGTTTCTTTCTCACACATCCGGGTATAGCCTTTCCATTTCACGTGCACTACTCTGTTCCGATAACTTCTGCCTCCCCCCATTTATTGAAAGCCCACTTGAAAGCTGCCGAGTAGGAATGCTTCTGCCTGCCCGTGGCACACTCTCACCGAACTTTGAGCTAGCATCTAACTCGCATAAGCGAGAGGCTGGTGGGGAGGGGCAATCCAGGGATCCTTTTATCGGACACTTGAGCAGAGTGCATTTCATTGCGGCCTCTGCACCTAAAGTATATATGACTTCCAATTCTGTAAATTGACTGGCTTCTCAGAAGCTACCTTCAAGGAACCCTAGTTACTCGGCTTCACCCGGACCACACTTCCATCGAGCCACCACGGTTCTTTTCACACGTGTTCCTGTACCGTGTTTTTTTCTTTTTTTTTTTTAGTTTTGCCCGGGAGGTAGAAAGTTCCACTGCAGGAGCGCTTCTTTCCCACGGGAGCTCTCTAGGGCTTTCGTGGCCGTGCTACTCTTCTGGGCAGGTAGCCTCGCCCAGCATGCAAGTGAGGTTGCGTGAACACCTCAGTGCAGCACAGCTGGATTCTCAGGGTTAAGTACGTACATTTCCAAGGCACCTCCTCACGAACAGATCCAACTGCTAGGTTGTTACTCACTCCCGTCAGAGCAGGGCTGGCTGCAAGCTGTATTCAAGGGTTGTTGTTCTCGGAGAGATAACCTTAGGGCATGGTAACGGAGCTTTCGCACCTACGGGTGACGTTTCATCTTGGATTTTCAGAGGGCTTTCAGTCGCTGCCTTCCAGCAAGGTTTTTTTCCCCTCAGAGTTACATAGGTCCCATTTCCCAGGGGTGTCCTCACGTCCTCTCAGCAATGTCGGCATGGCTTGAATGAGAGTCTAGTCGGAAGCTCCGCTGCAGGAAGACTCGTTTCTCACCATTGACCATAAAGCGGATCCATCGCAGGTCCACCCCTCCCTGGTGTTAGTGTCTACCAGCACCAATGAGATGCTCCTCGCCTGTTTTAATACAGGAGAGCTTAGAATTCTGACCTAAGTGTGGCGCATTTCCATGGCATGGCCTCACTTCGAGTTGAGCTAGGTTCTAAGTCCCCAGTGAGAGGTGTTAGCTGAAAGCTGCTTTCAAGGAATTCTTTCTGATCAGACTTAAGCATTCTACATTTCCCTCCGTCCAATCACCTGCACTGAGGTCGTTTTTACCTCCTTTCCTCGGAAGGCATGGTACAGGCTGCCTTCAAGGATCTCTTGTGTCTCAGAGTTCGGAAGAGCGCAGTGCCCACGAGACTCTAACCTTCTTTGGTCTATGTTCCATGCCGGTATTGAGGAGGGTAATGGAATGCACTCCAGAAACGCTTCTCTGTCACCATGAAGCAAGGTATTTCAGTGAACCACGTGCCATTTGTATTTTAACTCGCCGGGGTGTGTAGGTAGCTTCTTCGTCCCGGCTCTGATGGGCTAGCGGGAAGTTGCACAGCACGACTGCTTGGTTCTGAGTTAAGAAGAGTGCATGTCCATAGAGCGGATCCATCGCACTTCCACTCCTCCCTGGTGTTAGTGTCTTCCAGCACCAATGAGGTGCTCCTCGCCTGTTTTAATACAGGAGAGCTTAGAATTCTGACCTAAGTGTGGCGCATTTCCATGGCATGGCCTCACTTCGAGTTGAGCTAGCTTCTAAGTCCCCAGTGAGAGATGTTAGCTGAAAGCTGCTTTCAAGGAATTCTTTCTGATCAGACTTAAGCATTCTACATTTCCCTCCGTCCAATCACCTGCACTGAGGTCGTTTTTACCTCCTTTCCTCGGAAGGCATGGTACAGGCTGCCTTCAAGGATCTCTTGTGTCTCAGAGTTCGGAAGAGCGCAGTGCCCACGAGACTCTAACCTTCTTTGGTCTATGGTCCATGCCGGTATTGAGGAGGGTAATGGAATGCACTCCAGAAACGCTTCTCTGTCACCGTGAAGCAAGGCATTTCAGTGAACCACGTGCCATTTGTATTTTAACTCGGCGGGGTGTGTAGGTAGCTTCTTCGTCCCCGCTCTGATGCGCTAGCGGGAAGTTGCACAGCACGACTGCTTGGTTCTGAGTTAAGAAGAGTGCATGTCCACCACACTTCAAAGACTCACCTGGATTCCGACTCGCATATGCGCCAGGCTGGTTGAAATCTGCTTTCCAGGAATGCTTTTCTCGGAGAATTCACTACACTGCATTTCCGTCGCGTCTCCAAGCTGCTGTGGACATAAGTTCCTCCTCCGTCTTCTCTGCAGATTTCAGGAGCTGCCCCCACGGAACACTTGTATCTCAGAAGGCAGAAGATCACATGTCCCTCCATATTCCCCACTTACCTTTGATGGATAGTGTCATGCGTTTCCGGAAGAGGGTATGGATGGAGCCACTGAAGGAACGTTTGGTGCTCACACTTCCGAGTGTAGCCTTTTCATTTCACGTGCACTCCTCTGTTCCGATAACTTCTGCCTCCCCCCATTTATTGAAAGCCCATTTGAAGCGGCCGAGTTGGAATTCTTGTGCCTGCCCGTGCTACCCGCTCACCGGATTTTGAGCTAGCATCTAACTCCCATCTGCGAGAGGCGGGTGGGGAGCGGCAACACAGGGATGCTTCTATAGACTTCAGCTGAGTGCATTTCATTGCGGCCTATGCACCTAAAGTGCCTTCCAATTCCGTAAATTGGCTTCTCAGAAGCTACCTTAAAAGAATGCTAGTTGCTCGGTTTCACTTTGGCCGCACGTCCCTCGAGCCGCCACGCTTCTTTTTCCATTACCTTTTTTTTTTTTTTTTTTAGTTTTACCCTGGATGTCGAAAGCTCAACTCCAGGAGCGCTTCTGTCTCACCATAGCTCTCTAGAGCTTTCTTGGCCCTGCTACTCTTCTGTGCAGGAAGCCTCGCCCAGCATACAAGTGAGGTTACATGAACACGGCAGTGCAGCAATGCTGAATTCTCAGGGTTAAGTACGTGCATTTCCAAGGCTCCACCTCACAAACAGATCCAACTGCTAGGTTGTTACTCACTCCAGTAAGAGCGTGGCTAGCTGAAAGCTGCATTCAAGGGTTGTTGGCTTCGGAGAGATAACCTCAGGGCATGGTAACTGAGCTTCCGCACCTACGGTTGACATGAGTTTCATCTTGCCGTTTCAGAAGGCTTTGAGTCAACAATGTCTACCCGCAAGGTTTTTTCCCCTCAGAGTTACATAGGTCCTATTTCCCTGGGTGTCCTCACGTCCTCCTAGCTATGTCGCCATGGCTTGTGTGAGAGTGTAGTTGGATGCTCCGCTGCAGGAAGACTCGTTTCTCACCGTTCACCATACAGCGGATCCATCGCACGTCCACCCCTCCCTGGTGTTAGAGTCTACCGGCACCAAAGAGATACTCCTCGCCTGACCTAAGTGTGGCGCATTTCCATGGCATGGCCTCGCTTCGAGTTGAGCTAGGTTCTAATTCCCCAGTGAGAGATGCTACCTGAAAGCTGCATGCAAGGAATGATGATTGCACAGACTTAAGCACTGTACATTTCCTTGGCCCCATCACCGGCACTGATGTCGTTTCTACCTCCTTTCCTCGGAAGGCATGGTACAGGCTGCCTTCAAGGATCTCTTGTGTCTCAGAGTTCGGAAGAGCGCACTACCCATGGGACTCCAACCATCTTTGGTCTATGTTCTCATGCCGGTGTTGAAGAGGGCACTGGAATGCACTCAAGGATCGCCTCTCTGTCACCGTGAAGCAAGGCATTTCAGTGAACCACGGGGCATTTGTGTTGTAACTAGGCGGGGTGTGTAGTTACCTTCTTCCTCCCGGGTATGATGGGCTGGAGGGGATTGCACTGCACGCCTGATAGGTTCTCTGAGTTAAGAAGAGCAGATCTCAACAGCGCCTCGTAAACTCACCTGGACCTAGGTTCTGACTCGCATATGCGCCAGGCTGGTTGAAATCCACATTCCAGGAATGCTTATCTCGAGGAATTCACTACAGTGTATTTCCCTTGCATCTCCAAAGCAAACGTGGACATAAGTTCCTACTCCCTCTTATCTGTGGTTTTCAGGAGCTGCCCCCACGGAACACGTGTATCTCAGACGGAAGTAGATCACATGTCCCTCGATACTCCCCACTTACCTTTGATAGACCGTGTCATGCGTTTCCGGAGCAGGGTTTGGATGAAGCCACAGAAGGAACAAGGTTTCTTTCTCACACATCCGGGTATAGCCTTTCCATTTCACGTGCACTACTCTGTTCCGATAACTTCTGCCTCCCCCCATTTATTGAAAGCCCACTTGAAAGCTGCCGAGTAGGAATGCTTCTGCCTGCCCGTGGCACACTCTCACCGAACTTTGAGCTAGCATCTAACTCGCATAAGCGAGAGGCTGGTGGGGAGGGGCAATCCAGGGATCCTTTTATCGGACACTTGAGCAGAGTGCATTTCATTGCGGCCTCTGCACCTAAAGTATATATGACTTCCAATTCTGTAAATTGACTGGCTTCTCAGAAGCTACCTTCAAGGAACCCTAGTTACTCGGCTTCACCCGGACCACACTTCCATCGAGCCACCACGGTTCTTTTCACACGTGTTCCTGTACCGTGTTTTTTTCTTTTTTTTTTTTAGTTTTGCCCGGGAGGTAGAAAGTTCCACTGCAGGAGCGCTTCTTTCCCACGGGAGCTCTCTAGGGCTTTCGTGGCCGTGCTACTCTTCTGGGCAGGTAGCCTCGCCCAGCATGCAAGTGAGGTTGCGTGAACACCTCAGTGCAGCACAGCTGGATTCTCAGGGTTAAGTACGTACATTTCCAAGGCACCTCCTCACGAACAGATCCAACTGCTAGGTTGTTACTCACTCCCGTCAGAGCAGGGCTGGCTGCAAGCTGTATTCAAGGGTTGTTGTTCTCGGAGAGATAACCTTAGGGCATGGTAACGGAGCTTTCGCACCTACGGGTGACGTTTCATCTTGGATTTTCAGAGGGCTTTGAGTCGCTGCCTTCCAGCAAGGTTTTTTTCCCCTCAGAGTTACATAGGTCCCATTTCCCAGGGGTGTCCTCACGTCCTCTCAGCAATGTCGGCATGGCTTGAATGAGAGTCTAGTCGGAAGCTCCGCTGCAGGAAGACTCGTTTCTCACCATTGACCATAAAGCGGATCCATCGCAGGTCCACCCCTCCCTGGTGTTAGTGTCTACCAGCACCAATGAGATGCTCCTCGCCTGTTTTAATACAGGAGAGCTTAGAATTCTGACCTAAGTGTGGCGCATTTCCATGGCATGGCCTCACTTCGAGTTGAGCTAGGTTCTAAGTCCCCAGTGAGAGGTGTTAGCTGAAAGCTGCTTTCAAGGAATTCTTTCTGATCAGACTTAAGCATTCTACATTTCCCTCCGTCCAATCACCTGCACTGAGGTCGTTTTTACCTCCTTTCCTCGGAAGGCATGGTACAGGCTGCCTTCAAGGATCTCTTGTGTCTCAGAGTTCGGAAGAGCGCAGTGCCCACGAGACTCTAACCTTCTTTGGTCTATGTTCCATGCCGGTATTGAGGAGGGTAATGGAATGCACTCCAGAAACGCTTCTCTGTCACCATGAAGCAAGGTATTTCAGTGAACCACGTGCCATTTGTATTTTAACTCGCCGGGGTGTGTAGGTAGCTTCTTCGTCCCGGCTCTGATGGGCTAGCGGGAAGTTGCACAGCACGACTGCTTGGTTCTGAGTTAAGAAGAGTGCATGTCCATAGAGCGGATCCATCGCACTTCCACTCCTCCCTGGTGTTAGTGTCTTCCAGCACCAATGAGGTGCTCCTCGCCTGTTTTAATACAGGAGAGCTTAGAATTCTGACCTAAGTGTGGCGCATTTCCATGGCATGGCCTCACTTCGAGTTGAGCTAGCTTCTAAGTCCCCAGTGAGAGATGTTAGCTGAAAGCTGCTTTCAAGGAATTCTTTCTGATCAGACTTAAGCATTCTACATTTCCCTCCGTCCAATCACCTGCACTGAGGTCGTTTTTACTTCCTTTCCTCGGAAGGCATGGTACAGGCTGCCTTCAAGGATCTCTTGTGTCTCAGAGTTCGGAAGAGCGCAGTGCCCACGAGACTCTAACCTTCTTTGGTCTATGGTCCATGCCGGTATTGAGGAGGGTAATGGAATGCACTCCAGAAACGCTTCTCTGTCACCGTGAAGCAAGGCATTTCAGTGAACCACGTGCCATTTGTATTTTAACTCGGCGGGGTGTGTAGGTAGCTTCTTCGTCCCCGCTCTGATGCGCTAGCGGGAAGTTGCACAGCACGACTGCTTGGTTCTGAGTTAAGAAGAGTGCATGTCCACCACACTTCAAAGACTCACCTGGATTCCGACTCGCATATGCGCCAGGCTGGTTGAAATCTGCTTTCCAGGAATGCTTTTCTCGGAGAATTCACTACACTGCATTTCCGTCGCGTCTCCAAGCTGCTGTGGACATAAGTTCCTCCTCCGTCTTCTCTGCAGATTTCAGGAGCTGCCCCCACGGAACACTTGTATCTCAGAAGGCAGAAGATCACATGTCCCTCCATATTCCCCACTTACCTTTGATGGATAGTGTCATGCGTTTCCGGAAGAGGGTATGGATGGAGCCACTGAAGGAACGTTTGGTGCTCACACTTCCGAGTGTAGCCTTTTCATTTCACGTGCACTCCTCTGTTCCGATAACTTCTGCCTCCCCCCATTTATTGAAAGCCCATTTGAAGCGGCCGAGTTGGAATTCTTGTGCCTGCCCGTGCTACCCGCTCACCGGATTTTGAGCTAGCATCTAACTCCCATCTGCGAGAGGCGGGTCGGGAGCGGCAACACAGGGATGCTTCTATAGACTTCAGCTGAGTGCATTTCATTGCGGCCTATGCACCTAAAGTGCCTTCCAATTCCGTAAATTGGCTTCTCAGAAGCTACCTTAAAAGAATGCTAGTTGCTCGGTTTCACTTTGGCCGCACGTCCCTCGAGCCGCCACGCTTCTTTTTCCATTACCTTTTTTTTTTTTTTTTTTAGTTTTACCCTGGATGTCGAAAGCTCAACTCCAGGAGCGCTTCTGTCTCACCATAGCTCTCTAGAGCTTTCTTGGCCCTGCTACTCTTCTGTGCAGGAAGCCTCGCCCAGCATACAAGTGAGGTTACATGAACACGGCAGTGCAGCAATGCTGAATTCTCAGGGTTAAGTACGTGCATTTCCAAGGCTCCACCTCACAAACAGATCCAACTGCTAGGTTGTTACTCACTCCAGTAAGAGCGTGGCTAGCTGAAAGCTGCATTCAAGGGTTGTTGGCTTCGGAGAGATAACCTCAGGGCATGGTAACTGAGCTTCCGCACCTACGGTTGACATGAGTTTCATCTTGCCGTTTCAGAAGGCTTTGAGTCAACAATGTCTACCCGCAAGGTTTTTTCCCCTCAGAGTTACATAGGTCCTATTTCCCTGGGTGTCCTCACGTCCTCCTAGCTATGTCGCCATGGCTTGTGTGAGAGTGTAGTTGGATGCTCCGCTGCAGGAAGACTCGTTTCTCACCGTTCACCATACAGCGGATCCATCGCACGTCCACCCCTCCCTGGTGTTAGAGTCTACCGGCACCAAAGAGATACTCCTCGCCTGACCTAAGTGTGGCGCATTTCCATGGCATGGCCTCGCTTCGAGTTGAGCTAGGTTCTAATTCCCCAGTGAGAGATGCTACCTGAAAGCTGCATGCAAGGAATGATGATTGCACAGACTTAAGCACTGTACATTTCCTTGGCCCCATCACCGGCACTGATGTCGTTTCTACCTCCTTTCCTCGGAAGGCATGGTACAGGCTGCCTTCAAGGATCTCTTGTGTCTCAGAGTTCGGAAGAGCGCACTACCCATGGGACTCCAACCATCTTTGGTCTATGTTCTCATGCCGGTGTTGAAGAGGGCACTGGAATGCACTCAAGGATCGCCTCTCTGTCACCGTGAAGCAAGGCATTTCAGTGAACCACGGGGCATTTGTGTTGTAACTAGGCGGGGTGTGTAGTTACCTTCTTCCTCCCGGGTATGATGGGCTGGAGGGGATTGCACTGCACGCCTGATAGGTTCTCTGAGTTAAGAAGAGCAGATCTCAACAGCGCCTCGTAAACTCACCTGGACCTAGGTTCTGACTCGCATATGCGCCAGGCTGGTTGAAATCCACATTCCAGGAATGCTTATCTCGAGGAATTCACTACAGTGTATTTCCCTTGCATCTCCAAAGCAAACGTGGACATAAGTTCCTACTCCCTCTTATCTGTGGTTTTCAGGAGCTGCCCCCACGGAACACGTGTATCTCAGACGGAAGTAGATCACATGTCCCTCGATACTCCCCACTTACCTTTGATAGACCGTGTCATGCGTTTCCGGAGCAGGGTTTGGATGAAGCCACAGAAGGAACAAGGTTTCTTTCTCACACATCCGGGTATAGCCTTTCCATTTCACGTGCACTACTCTGTTCCGATAACTTCTGCCTCCCCCCATTTATTGAAAGCCCACTTGAAAGCTGCCGAGTAGGAATGCTTCTGCCTGCCCGTGGCACACTCTCACCGAACTTTGAGCTAGCATCTAACTCGCATAAGCGAGAGGCTGGTGGGGAGGGGCAATCCAGGGATCCTTTTATCGGACACTTGAGCAGAGTGCATTTCATTGCGGCCTCTGCACCTAAAGTATATATGACTTCCAATTCTGTAAATTGACTGGCTTCTCAGAAGCTACCTTCAAGGAACCCTAGTTACTCGGCTTCACCCGGACCACACTTCCATCGAGCCACCACGGTTCTTTTCACACGTGTTCCTGTACCGTGTTTTTTTCTTTTTTTTTTTTAGTTTTGCCCGGGAGGTAGAAAGTTCCACTGCAGGAGCGCTTCTTTCCCACGGGAGCTCTCTAGGGCTTTCGTGGCCGTGCTACTCTTCTGGGCAGGTAGCCTCGCCCAGCATGCAAGTGAGGTTGCGTGAACACCTCAGTGCAGCACAGCTGGATTCTCAGGGTTAAGTACGTACATTTCCAAGGCACCTCCTCACGAACAGATCCAACTGCTAGGTTGTTACTCACTCCCGTCAGAGCAGGGCTGGCTGCAAGCTGTATTCAAGGGTTGTTGTTCTCGGAGAGATAACCTTAGGGCATGGTAACGGAGCTTTCGCACCTACGGGTGACGTTTCATCTTGGATTTTCAGAGGGCTTTCAGTCGCTGCCTTCCAGCAAGGTTTTTTTCCCCTCAGAGTTACATAGGTCCCATTTCCCAGGGGTGTCCTCACGTCCTCTCAGCAATGTCGGCATGGCTTGAATGAGAGTCTAGTCGGAAGCTCCGCTGCAGGAAGACTCGTTTCTCACCATTGACCATAAAGCGGATCCATCGCAGGTCCACCCCTCCCTGGTGTTAGTGTCTACCAGCACCAATGAGATGCTCCTCGCCTGTTTTAATACAGGAGAGCTTAGAATTCTGACCTAAGTGTGGCGCATTTCCATGGCATGGCCTCACTTCGAGTTGAGCTAGGTTCTAAGTCCCCAGTGAGAGGTGTTAGCTGAAAGCTGCTTTCAAGGAATTCTTTCTGATCAGACTTAAGCATTCTACATTTCCCTCCGTCCAATCACCTGCACTGAGGTCGTTTTTACCTCCTTTCCTCGGAAGGCATGGTACAGGCTGCCTTCAAGGATCTCTTGTGTCTCAGAGTTCGGAAGAGCGCAGTGCCCACGAGACTCTAACCTTCTTTGGTCTATGTTCCATGCCGGTATTGAGGAGGGTAATGGAATGCACTCCAGAAACGCTTCTCTGTCACCATGAAGCAAGGTATTTCAGTGAACCACGTGCCATTTGTATTTTAACTCGCCGGGGTGTGTAGGTAGCTTCTTCGTCCCGGCTCTGATGGGCTAGCGGGAAGTTGCACAGCACGACTGCTTGGTTCTGAGTTAAGAAGAGTGCATGTCCATAGAGCGGATCCATCGCACTTCCACTCCTCCCTGGTGTTAGTGTCTTCCAGCACCAATGAGGTGCTCCTCGCCTGTTTTAATACAGGAGAGCTTAGAATTCTGACCTAAGTGTGGCGCATTTCCATGGCATGGCCTCACTTCGAGTTGAGCTAGCTTCTAAGTCCCCAGTGAGAGATGTTAGCTGAAAGCTGCTTTCAAGGAATTCTTTCTGATCAGACTTAAGCATTCTACATTTCCCTCCGTCCAATCACCTGCACTGAGGTCGTTTTTACCTCCTTTCCTCGGAAGGCATGGTACAGGCTGCCTTCAAGGATCTCTTGTGTCTCAGAGTTCGGAAGAGCGCAGTGCCCACGAGACTCTAACCTTCTTTGGTCTATGGTCCATGCCGGTATTGAGGAGGGTAATGGAATGCACTCCAGAAACGCTTCTCTGTCACCGTGAAGCAAGGCATTTCAGTGAACCACGTGCCATTTGTATTTTAACTCGGCGGGGTGTGTAGGTAGCTTCTTCGTCCCCGCTCTGATGCGCTAGCGGGAAGTTGCACAGCACGACTGCTTGGTTCTGAGTTAAGAAGAGTGCATGTCCACCACACTTCAAAGACTCACCTGGATTCCGACTCGCATATGCGCCAGGCTGGTTGAAATCTGCTTTCCAGGAATGCTTTTCTCGGAGAATTCACTACACTGCATTTCCGTCGCGTCTCCAAGCTGCTGTGGACATAAGTTCCTCCTCCGTCTTCTCTGCAGATTTCAGGAGCTGCCCCCACGGAACACTTGTATCTCAGAAGGCAGAAGATCACATGTCCCTCCATATTCCCCACTTACCTTTGATGGATAGTGTCATGCGTTTCCGGAAGAGGGTATGGATGGAGCCACTGAAGGAACGTTTGGTGCTCACACTTCCGAGTGTAGCCTTTTCATTTCACGTGCACTCCTCTGTTCCGATAACTTCTGCCTCCCCCCATTTATTGAAAGCCCATTTGAAGCGGCCGAGTTGGAATTCTTGTGCCTGCCCGTGCTACCCGCTCACCGGATTTTGAGCTAGCATCTAACTCCCATCTGCGAGAGGCGGGTGGGGAGCGGCAACACAGGGATGCTTCTATAGACTTCAGCTGAGTGCATTTCATTGCGGCCTATGCACCTAAAGTGCCTTCCAATTCCGTAAATTGGCTTCTCAGAAGCTACCTTAAAAGAATGCTAGTTGCTCGGTTTCACTTTGGCCGCACGTCCCTCGAGCCGCCACGCTTCTTTTTCCATTACCTTTTTTTTTTTTTTTTTTAGTTTTACCCTGGATGTCGAAAGCTCAACTCCAGGAGCGCTTCTGTCTCACCATAGCTCTCTAGAGCTTTCTTGGCCCTGCTACTCTTCTGTGCAGGAAGCCTCGCCCAGCATACAAGTGAGGTTACATGAACACGGCAGTGCAGCAATGCTGAATTCTCAGGGTTAAGTACGTGCATTTCCAAGGCTCCACCTCACAAACAGATCCAACTGCTAGGTTGTTACTCACTCCAGTAAGAGCGTGGCTAGCTGAAAGCTGCATTCAAGGGTTGTTGGCTTCGGAGAGATAACCTCAGGGCATGGTAACTGAGCTTCCGCACCTACGGTTGACATGAGTTTCATCTTGCCGTTTCAGAAGGCTTTGAGTCAACAATGTCTACCCGCAAGGTTTTTTCCCCTCAGAGTTACATAGGTCCTATTTCCCTGGGTGTCCTCACGTCCTCCTAGCTATGTCGCCATGGCTTGTGTGAGAGTGTAGTTGGATGCTCCGCTGCAGGAAGACTCGTTTCTCACCGTTCACCATACAGCGGATCCATCGCACGTCCACCCCTCCCTGGTGTTAGAGTCTACCGGCACCAAAGAGATACTCCTCGCCTGACCTAAGTGTGGCGCATTTCCATGGCATGGCCTCGCTTCGAGTTGAGCTAGGTTCTAATTCCCCAGTGAGAGATGCTACCTGAAAGCTGCATGCAAGGAATGATGATTGCACAGACTTAAGCACTGTACATTTCCTTGGCCCCATCACCGGCACTGATGTCGTTTCTACCTCCTTTCCTCGGAAGGCATGGTACAGGCTGCCTTCAAGGATCTCTTGTGTCTCAGAGTTCGGAAGAGCGCACTACCCATGGGACTCCAACCATCTTTGGTCTATGTTCTCATGCCGGTGTTGAAGAGGGCACTGGAATGCACTCAAGGATCGCCTCTCTGTCACCGTGAAGCAAGGCATTTCAGTGAACCACGGGGCATTTGTGTTGTAACTAGGCGGGGTGTGTAGTTACCTTCTTCCTCCCGGGTATGATGGGCTGGAGGGGATTGCACTGCACGCCTGATAGGTTCTCTGAGTTAAGAAGAGCAGATCTCAACAGCGCCTCGTAAACTCACCTGGACCTAGGTTCTGACTCGCATATGCGCCAGGCTGGTTGAAATCCACATTCCAGGAATGCTTATCTCGAGGAATTCACTACAGTGTATTTCCCTTGCATCTCCAAAGCAAACGTGGACATAAGTTCCTACTCCCTCTTATCTGTGGTTTTCAGGAGCTGCCCCCACGGAACACGTGTATCTCAGACGGAAGTAGATCACATGTCCCTCGATACTCCCCACTTACCTTTGATAGACCGTGTCATGCGTTTCCGGAGCAGGGTTTGGATGAAGCCACAGAAGGAACAAGGTTTCTTTCTCACACATCCGGGTATAGCCTTTCCATTTCACGTGCACTACTCTGTTCCGATAACTTCTGCCTCCCCCCATTTATTGAAAGCCCACTTGAAAGCTGCCGAGTAGGAATGCTTCTGCCTGCCCGTGGCACACTCTCACCGAACTTTGAGCTAGCATCTAACTCGCATAAGCGAGAGGCTGGTGGGGAGGGGCAATCCAGGGATCCTTTTATCGGACACTTGAGCAGAGTGCATTTCATTGCGGCCTCTGCACCTAAAGTATATATGACTTCCAATTCTGTAAATTGACTGGCTTCTCAGAAGCTACCTTCAAGGAACCCTAGTTACTCGGCTTCACCCGGACCACACTTCCATCGAGCCACCACGGTTCTTTTCACACGTGTTCCTGTACCGTGTTTTTTTCTTTTTTTTTTTTAGTTTTGCCCGGGAGGTAGAAAGTTCCACTGCAGGAGCGCTTCTTTCCCACGGGAGCTCTCTAGGGCTTTCGTGGCCGTGCTACTCTTCTGGGCAGGTAGCCTCGCCCAGCATGCAAGTGAGGTTGCGTGAACACCTCAGTGCAGCACAGCTGGATTCTCAGGGTTAAGTACGTACATTTCCAAGGCACCTCCTCACGAACAGATCCAACTGCTAGGTTGTTACTCACTCCCGTCAGAGCAGGGCTGGCTGCAAGCTGTATTCAAGGGTTGTTGTTCTCGGAGAGATAACCTTAGGGCATGGTAACGGAGCTTTCGCACCTACGGGTGACGTTTCATCTTGGATTTTCAGAGGGCTTTCAGTCGCTGCCTTCCAGCAAGGTTTTTTTCCCCTCAGAGTTACATAGGTCCCATTTCCCAGGGGTGTCCTCACGTCCTCTCAGCAATGTCGGCATGGCTTGAATGAGAGTCTAGTCGGAAGCTCCGCTGCAGGAAGACTCGTTTCTCACCATTGACCATAAAGCGGATCCATCGCAGGTCCACCCCTCCCTGGTGTTAGTGTCTACCAGCACCAATGAGATGCTCCTCGCCTGTTTTAATACAGGAGAGCTTAGAATTCTGACCTAAGTGTGGCGCATTTCCATGGCATGGCCTCACTTCGAGTTGAGCTAGCTTCTAAGTCCCCAGTGAGAGGTGTTAGCTGAAAGCTGCTTTCAAGGAATTCTTTCTGATCAGACTTAAGCATTCTACATTTCCCTCCGTCCAATCACCTGCACTGAGGTCGTTTTTACCTCCTTTCCTCGGAAGGCATGGTACAGGCTGCCTTCAAGGATCTCTTGTGTCTCAGAGTTCGGAAGAGCGCAGTGCCCACGAGACTCTAACCTTCTTTGGTCTATGTTCCATGCCGGTATTGAGGAGGGTAATGGAATGCACTCCAGAAACGCTTCTCTGTCACCATGAAGCAAGGTATTTCAGTGAACCACGTGCCATTTGTATTTTAACTCGCCGGGGTGTGTAGGTAGCTTCTTCGTCCCGGCTCTGATGGGCTAGCGGGAAGTTGCACAGCACGACTGCTTGGTTCTGAGTTAAGAAGAGTGCATGTCCATAGAGCGGATCCATCGCACTTCCACTCCTCCCTGGTGTTAGTGTCTTCCAGCACCAATGAGGTGCTCCTCGCCTGTTTTAATACAGGAGAGCTTAGAATTCTGACCTAAGTGTGGCGCATTTCCATGGCATGGCCTCACTTCGAGTTGAGCTAGCTTCTAAGTCCCCAGTGAGAGATGTTAGCTGAAAGCTGCTTTCAAGGAATTCTTTCTGATCAGACTTAAGCATTCTACATTTCCCTCCGTCCAATCACCTGCACTGAGGTCGTTTTTACCTCCTTTCCTCGGAAGGCATGGTACAGGCTGCCTTCAAGGATCTCTTGTGTCTCAGAGTTCGGAAGAGCGCAGTGCCCACGAGACTCTAACCTTCTTTGGTCTATGGTCCATGCCGGTATTGAGGAGGGTAATGGAATGCACTCCAGAAACGCTTCTCTGTCACCGTGAAGCAAGGCATTTCAGTGAACCACGTGCCATTTGTATTTTAACTCGGCGGGGTGTGTAGGTAGCTTCTTCGTCCCCGCTCTGATGCGCTAGCGGGAAGTTGCACAGCACGACTGCTTGGTTCTGAGTTAAGAAGAGTGCATGTCCACCACACTTCAAAGACTCACCTGGATTCCGACTCGCATATGCGCCAGGCTGGTTGAAATCTGCTTTCCAGGAATGCTTTTCTCGGAGAATTCACTACACTGCATTTCCGTCGCGTCTCCAAGCTGCTGTGGACATAAGTTCCTCCTCCGTCTTCTCTGCAGATTTCAGGAGCTGCCCCCACGGAACACTTGTATCTCAGAAGGCAGAAGATCACATGTCCCTCCATATTCCCCACTTACCTTTGATGGATAGTGTCATGCGTTTCCGGAAGAGGGTATGGATGGAGCCACTGAAGGAACGTTTGGTGCTCACACTTCCGAGTGTAGCCTTTTCATTTCACGTGCACTCCTCTGTTCCGATAACTTCTGCCTCCCCCCATTTATTGAAAGCCCATTTGAAGCGGCCGAGTTGGAATTCTTGTGCCTGCCCGTGCTACCCGCTCACCGGATTTTGAGCTAGCATCTAACTCCCATCTGCGAGAGGCGGGTGGGGAGCGGCAACACAGGGATGCTTCTATAGACTTCAGCTGAGTGCATTTCATTGCGGCCTATGCACCTAAAGTGCCTTCCAATTCCGTAAATTGGCTTCTCAGAAGCTACCTTAAAAGAATGCTAGTTGCTCGGTTTCACTTTGGCCGCACGTCCCTCGAGCCGCCACGCTTCTTTTTCCATTACCTTTTTTTTTTTTTTTTTTTAGTTTTACCCTGGATGTCGAAAGCTCAACTCCAGGAGCGCTTCTGTCTCACCATAGCTCTCTAGAGCTTTCTTGGCCCTGCTACTCTTCTGTGCAGGAAGCCTCGCCCAGCATACAAGTGAGGTTACATGAACACGGCAGTGCAGCAATGCTGAATTCTCAGGGTTAAGTACGTGCATTTCCAAGGCTCCACCTCACAAACAGATCCAACTGCTAGGTTGTTACTCACTCCAGTAAGAGCGTGGCTAGCTGAAAGCTGCATTCAAGGGTTGTTGGCTTCGGAGAGATAACCTCAGGGCATGGTAACTGAGCTTCCGCACCTACGGTTGACATGAGTTTCATCTTGCCGTTTCAGAAGGCTTTGAGTCAACAATGTCTACCCGCAAGGTTTTTTCCCCTCAGAGTTACATAGGTCCTATTTCCCTGGGTGTCCTCACGTCCTCCTAGCTATGTCGCCATGGCTTGTGTGAGAGTGTAGTTGGATGCTCCGCTGCAGGAAGACTCGTTTCTCACCGTTCACCATACAGCGGATCCATCGCACGTCCACCCCTCCCTGGTGTTAGAGTCTACCGGCACCAAAGAGATACTCCTCGCCTGACCTAAGTGTGGCGCATTTCCATGGCATGGCCTCGCTTCGAGTTGAGCTAGGTTCTAATTCCCCAGTGAGAGATGCTACCTGAAAGCTGCATGCAAGGAATGATGATTGCACAGACTTAAGCACTGTACATTTCCTTGGCCCCATCACCGGCACTGATGTCGTTTCTACCTCCTTTCCTCGGAAGGCATGGTACAGGCTGCCTTCAAGGATCTCTTGTGTCTCAGAGTTCGGAAGAGCGCACTACCCATGGGACTCCAACCATCTTTGGTCTATGTTCTCATGCCGGTGTTGAAGAGGGCACTGGAATGCACTCAAGGATCGCCTCTCTGTCACCGTGAAGCAAGGCATTTCAGTGAACCACGGGGCATTTGTGTTGTAACTAGGCGGGGTGTGTAGTTACCTTCTTCCTCCCGGGTATGATGGGCTGGAGGGGATTGCACTGCACGCCTGATAGGTTCTCTGAGTTAAGAAGAGCAGATCTCAACAGCGCCTCGTAAACTCACCTGGACCTAGGTTCTGACTCGCATATGCGCCAGGCTGGTTGAAATCCACATTCCAGGAATGCTTATCTCGAGGAATTCACTACAGTGTATTTCCCTTGCATCTCCAAAGCAAACGTGGACATAAGTTCCTACTCCCTCTTATCTGTGGTTTTCAGGAGCTGCCCCCACGGAACACGTGTATCTCAGACGGAAGTAGATCACATGTCCCTCGATACTCCCCACTTACCTTTGATAGACCGTGTCATGCGTTTCCGGAGCAGGGTTTGGATGAAGCCACAGAAGGAACAAGGTTTCTTTCTCACACATCCGGGTATAGCCTTTCCATTTCACGTGCACTACTCTGTTCCGATAACTTCTGCCTCCCCCCATTTATTGAAAGCCCACTTGAAAGCTGCCGAGTAGGAATGCTTCTGCCTGCCCGTGGCACACTCTCACCGAACTTTGAGCTAGCATCTAACTCGCATAAGCGAGAGGCTGGTGGGGAGGGGCAATCCAGGGATCCTTTTATCGGACACTTGAGCAGAGTGCATTTCATTGCGGCCTCTGCACCTAAAGTATATATGACTTCCAATTCTGTAAATTGACTGGCTTCTCAGAAGCTACCTTCAAGGAACCCTAGTTACTCGGCTTCACCCGGACCACACTTCCATCGAGCCACCACGGTTCTTTTCACACGTGTTCCTGTACCGTGTTTTTTTCTTTTTTTTTTTTAGTTTTGCCCGGGAGGTAGAAAGTTCCACTGCAGGAGCGCTTCTTTCCCACGGGAGCTCTCTAGGGCTTTCGTGGCCGTGCTACTCTTCTGGGCAGGTAGCCTCGCCCAGCATGCAAGTGAGGTTGCGTGAACACCTCAGTGCAGCACAGCTGGATTCTCAGGGTTAAGTACGTACATTTCCAAGGCACCTCCTCACGAACAGATCCAACTGCTAGGTTGTTACTCACTCCCGTCAGAGCAGGGCTGGCTGCAAGCTGTATTCAAGGGTTGTTGTTCTCGGAGAGATAACCTTAGGGCATGGTAACGGAGCTTTCGCACCTACGGGTGACGTTTCATCTTGGATTTTCAGAGGGCTTTCAGTCGCTGCCTTCCAGCAAGGTTTTTTTCCCCTCAGAGTTACATAGGTCCCATTTCCCAGGGGTGTCCTCACGTCCTCTCAGCAATGTCGGCATGGCTTGAATGAGAGTCTAGTCGGAAGCTCCGCTGCAGGAAGACTCGTTTCTCACCATTGACCATAAAGCGGATCCATCGCAGGTCCACCCCTCCCTGGTGTTAGTGTCTACCAGCACCAATGAGATGCTCCTCGCCTGTTTTAATACAGGAGAGCTTAGAATTCTGACCTAAGTGTGGCGCATTTCCATGGCATGGCCTCACTTCGAGTTGAGCTAGGTTCTAAGTCCCCAGTGAGAGGTGTTAGCTGAAAGCTGCTTTCAAGGAATTCTTTGTGATCAGACTTAAGCATTCTACATTTCCCTCCGTCCCATCACATGCACTGATGTCGTCTCTACCTCCTTTCCTCGGAAAAGAACCACGTGGCTTTTGTATTTTAACTCGGCGGGGTGTGTAGGTAGCTTCTTCGTCCCGGCTCTGATGGGCTAGCGGGAAGTTGCACAGCACGACTGCTTGGTTCTGAGTTAAGAAGAGTGCATGTCCATAGAGTGGATCCATCGCACTTCCACTCCTCCCTGGTGTTAGTGTCTTCCAGCACCAATGAGGTGCTCCTCGCCTGTTTTAATACAGGAGAGCTTAGAATTCTGACCTAAGTGTGGCGCATTTCCATGGCATGGCCTCACTTCGAGTTGAGCTAGGTTCTAAGTCCCCAGTGAGAGGTGTTAGCTGAAAGCTGCTTTCAAGGAATTCTTTCTGATCAGACTTAAGCATTCTACATTTCCCTCCGTCCAATCACCTGCACTGAGGTCGTTTTTACCTCCTTTCCTCGGAAGGCATGGTACAGGCTGCCTTCAAGGATCTCTTGTGTCTCAGAGTTCGGAAGAGCGCAGTGCCCACGAGACTCTAACCTTCTTTGGTCTATGTTCCATGCCGGTATTGAGGAGGGTAATGGAATGCACTCCAGAAACGCATCTCTGTCACCGTGAAGCAAGGCATTTCAGTGAACCACGTGCCATTTGTATTTTAACTCGGCGGGGTGTGTAGGTAGCTTCTTCGTCCCCGCTCTGAGGCGCTAGCGGGAAGTTGCACAGCACGACTGCTTGGTTCTGAGTTAAGAGTGCATGTCCACCACACTTCAAAAACTCACCTGGATTCCGACTCGCATATGCGCCAGGCTGGTTGAAATCTGCTTTCCAGGAATGCTTTTCTCGGAGAATTCACTACACTGCATTTCCGTCGCGTCTCCAAGCTGCTGTGGACATAAGTTCCTCCTCCGTCTTCTCTGCAGATTTCAGGAGCTGCCCCCACGGAACACTTGTATCTCAGAGGGCAGAAGATCACATGTCCCTCCATATTCCCCACTTACCTTTGATGGACAGTGTCATGCGTTTCCGGAAGAGGGTATGGATGGAGCCACTGAAGGAACGTTTGGTGCTCACACTTCCGAGTGTAGCCTTTTCATTTCACGTGCACTCCTCTGTTCCGATAACTTCTGCCTCCCCCCATTTATTGAAAGCCCATTTGAAGCGGCCGAGTTGGAATTCTTGTGCCTGCCCGTGCTACCCGCTCACCGGATTTTGAGCTAGCATCTAACTCCCATCTGCGAGAGGCGGGTGGGGAGCGGCAACACAGGGATGCTTCTATAGACTTCAGCTGAGTGCATTTCATTGCGGCCTATGCACCTAAAGTGCCTTCCAATTCCGTAAATTGGCTTCTCAGAAGCTACCTTAAAAGAATGCTAGTTGCTCGGTTTCACTTTGGCCGCACGTCCCTCGAGCCGCCACGCTTCTTTTTCCATTACCTTTTTTTTTTTTTTTTTAGTTTTACCCTGGATGTCGAAAGCTCAACTCCAGGAGCGCTTCTGTCTCACCATAGCTCTCTAGAGCTTTCTTGGCCCTGCTACTCTTCTGTGCAGGAAGCCTCGCCCAGCATACAAGTGAGGTTACATGAACACGGCAGTGCAGCAATGCTGAATTCTCAGGGTTAAGTACGTGCATTTCCAAGGCTCCACCTCACAAACAGATCCAACTGCTAGGTTGTTACTCACTCCAGTAAGAGCGTGGCTAGCTGAAAGCTGCATTCAAGGGTTGTTGGCTTCGGAGAGATAACCTCAGGGCATGGTAACTGAGCTTCCGCACCTACGGTTGACATGAGTTTCATCTTGCCGTTTCAGAAGGCTTTGAGTCAACAATGTCTACCCGCAAGGTTTTTTCCCCTCAGAGTTACATAGGTCCTATTTCCCTGGGTGTCCTCACGTCCTCCTAGCTATGTCGCCATGGCTTGTGTGAGAGTGTAGTTGGATGCTCCGCTGCAGGAAGACTCGTTTCTCACCGTTCACCATACAGCGGATCCATCGCACGTCCACCCCTCCCTGGTGTTAGAGTCTACCGGCACCAAAGAGATACTCCTCGCCTGACCTAAGTGTGGCGCATTTCCATGGCATGGCCTCGCTTCGAGTTGAGCTAGGTTCTAATTCCCCAGTGAGAGATGCTACCTGAAAGCTGCATGCAAGGAATGATGATTGCACAGACTTAAGCACTGTACATTTCCTTGGCCCCATCACCGGCACTGATGTCGTTTCTACCTCCTTTCCTCGGAAGGCATGGTACAGGCTGCCTTCAAGGATCTCTTGTGTCTCAGAGTTCGGAAGAGCGCACTACCCATGGGACTCCAACCATCTTTGGTCTATGTTCTCATGCCGGTGTTGAAGAGGGCACTGGAATGCACTCAAGGATCGCCTCTCTGTCACCGTGAAGCAAGGCATTTCAGTGAACCACGGGGCATTTGTGTTGTAACTAGGCGGGGTGTGTAGTTACCTTCTTCCTCCCGGGTATGATGGGCTGGAGGGGATTGCACTGCACGCCTGATAGGTTCTCTGAGTTAAGAAGAGCAGATCTCAACAGCGCCTCGTAAACTCACCTGGACCTAGGTTCTGACTCGCATATGCGCCAGGCTGGTTGAAATCCACATTCCAGGAATGCTTATCTCGAGGAATTCACTACAGTGTATTTCCCTTGCATCTCCAAAGCAAACGTGGACATAAGTTCCTACTCCCTCTTATCTGTGGTTTTCAGGAGCTGCCCCCACGGAACACGTGTATCTCAGACGGAAGTAGATCACATGTCCCTCGATACTCCCCACTTACCTTTGATAGACCGTGTCATGCGTTTCCGGAGCAGGGTTTGGATGAAGCCACAGAAGGAACAAGGTTTCTTTCTCACACATCCGGGTATAGCCTTTCCATTTCACGTGCACTACTCTGTTCCGATAACTTCTGCCTCCCCCCATTTATTGAAAGCCCACTTGAAAGCTGCCGAGTAGGAATGCTTCTGCCTGCCCGTGGCACACTCTCACCGAACTTTGAGCTAGCATCTAACTCGCATAAGCGAGAGGCTGGTGGGGAGGGGCAATCCAGGGATCCTTTTATCGGACACTTGAGCAGAGTGCATTTCATTGCGGCCTCTGCACCTAAAGTATATATGACTTCCAATTCTGTAAATTGACTGGCTTCTCAGAAGCTACCTTCAAGGAACCCTAGTTACTCGGCTTCACCCGGACCACACTTCCATCGAGCCACCACGGTTCTTTTCACACGTGTTCCTGTACCGTGTTTTTTTCTTTTTTTTTTTTAGTTTTGCCCGGGAGGTAGAAAGTTCCACTGCAGGAGCGCTTCTTTCCCACGGGAGCTCTCTAGGGCTTTCGTGGCCGTGCTACTCTTCTGGGCAGGTAGCCTCGCCCAGCATACAAGTGA
This sequence comes from Vulpes vulpes, assembly GCF_048418805.1. NCBI lineage: Eukaryota > Metazoa > Chordata > Mammalia > Carnivora > Canidae > Vulpes > Vulpes vulpes. The sequence goes on from NC_132796.1 coordinate 46,998,201, forward strand.
GGTTGCGTGAACACCTCAGTGCAGCACAGCTGGATTCTCAGGGTTAAGTACGTACATTTCCAAGGCACCTCCTCACGAACAGATCCAACTGCTAGGTTGTTACTCACTCCCGTCAGAGCAGGGCTGGCTGCAAGCTGTATTCAAGGGTTGTTGTTCTCGGAGAGATAACCTTAGGGCATGGTAACGGAGCTTTCGCACCTACGGGTGACGTTTCATCTTGGATTTTCAGAGGGCTTTGAGTCGCTGCCTTCCAGCAAGGTTTTTTTCCCCTCAGAGTTACATAGGTCCCATTTCCCAGGGGTGTCCTCACGTCCTCTCAGCAATGTCGGCATGGCTTGAATGAGAGTCTAGTCGGAAGCTCCGCTGCAGGAAGACTCGTTTCTCACCATTGACCATAAAGCGGATCCATCGCAGGTCCACCCCTCCCTGGTGTTAGTGTCTACCAGCACCAATGAGATGCTCCTCGCCTGTTTTAATACAGGAGAGCTTAGAATTCTGACCTAAGTGTGGCGCATTTCCATGGCATGGCCTCACTTCGAGTTGAGCTAGGTTCTAAGTCCCCAGTGAGAGGTGTTAGCTGAAAGCTGCTTTCAAGGAATTCTTTCTGATCAGACTTAAGCATTCTACATTTCCCTCCGTCCCATCACATGCACTGATGTCGTCTCTACCTCCTTTCCTCGGAAAAGAACCACGTGGCTTTTGTATTTTAACTCGGCGGGGTGTGTAGGTAGCTTCTTCGTCCCGGCTCTGATGGGCTAGCGGGAAGTTGCACAGCACGACTGCTTGGTTCTGAGTTAAGAAGAGTGCATGTCCATAGAGTGGATCCATCGCACTTCCACTCCTCCCTGGTGTTAGTGTCTTCCAGCACCAATGAGGTGCTCCTCGCCTGTTTTAATACAGGAGAGCTTAGAATTCTGACCTAAGTGTGGCGCATTTCCATGGCATGGCCTCACTTCGAGTTGAGCTAGGTTCTAAGTCCCCAGTGAGAGGTGTTAGCTGAAAGCTGCTTTCAAGGAATTCTTTCTGATCAGACTTAAGCATTCTACATTTCCCTCCGTCCAATCACCTGCACTGAGGTCGTTTTTACCTCCTTTCCTCGGAAGGCATGGTACAGGCTGCCTTCAAGGATCTCTTGTGTCTCAGAGTTCGGAAGAGCGCAGTGCCCACGAGACTCTAACCTTCTTTGGTCTATGTTCCATGCCGGTATTGAGGAGGGTAATGGAATGCACTCCAGAAACGCTTCTCTGTCACCGTGAAGCAAGGCATTTCAGTGAACCACGTGCCATTTGTATTTTAACTCGGCGGGGTGTGTAGGTAGCTTCTTCGTCCCCGCTCTGAGGCGCTAGCGGGAAGTTGCACAGCACGACTGCTTGGTTCTGAGTTAAGAGTGCATGTCCACCACACTTCAAAAACTCACCTGGATTCCGACTCGCATATGCGCCAGGCTGGTTGAAATCTGCTTTCCAGGAATGCTTTTCTCGGAGAATTCACTACACTGCATTTCCGTCGCGTCTCCAAGCTGCTGTGGACATAAGTTCCTCCTCCGTCTTCTCTGCAGATTTCAGGAGCTGCCCCCACGGAACACTTGTATCTCAGAGGGCAGAAGATCACATGTCCCTCCATATTCCCCACTTACCTTTGATGGACAGTGTCATGCGTTTCCGGAAGAGGGTATGGATGGAGCCACTGAAGGAACGTTTGGTGCTCACACTTCCGAGTGTAGCCTTTTCATTTCACGTGCACTCCTCTGTTCCGATAACTTCTGCCTCCCCCCATTTATTGAAAGCCCATTTGAAGCGGCCGAGTTGGAATTCTTGTGCCTGCCCGTGCTACCCGCTCACCGGATTTTGAGCTAGCATCTAACTCCCATCTGCGAGAGGCGGGTGGGGAGCGGCAACACAGGGATGCTTCTATAGACTTCAGCTGAGTGCATTTCATTGCGGCCTATGCACCTAAAGTGCCTTCCAATTCCGTAAATTGGCTTCTCAGAAGCTACCTTAAAAGAATGCTAGTTGCTCGGTTTCACTTTGGCCGCACGTCCCTCGAGCCACCACGCTTCTTTTTCCATTACCTATTTTTTTTTTTTTTTAGTTTTACCCTGGATGTCGAAAGCTCAACTCCAGGAGCGCTTCTGTCTCACCATAGCTCTCTAGAGCTTTCTTGGCCCTGCTACTCTTCTGTGCAGGAAGCCTCGCCCAGCATACAAGTGAGGTTACATGAACACGGCAGTGCAGCAATGCTGAATTCTCAGGGTTAAGTACGTGCATTTCCAAGGCTCCACCTCACAAACAGATCCAACTGCTAGGTTGTTACTCACTCCAGTAAGAGCGTGGCTAGCTGAAAGCTGCATTCAAGGGTTGTTGGCTTCGGAGAGATAACCTCAGGGCATGGTAACTGAGCTTCCGCACCTACGGTTGACATGAGTTTCATCTTGCCGTTTCAGAAGGCTTCGAGTCAACAATGTCTACCAGCAAGGTTTTTTCCCCTCAGAGTTACATAGGTCCTATTTCCCTGGGTGTCCTCACGTCCTCCTAGCTATGACGCCATGGCTTGTGTGAGAGTGTAGTTGGATGCTCCGCTGCAGGAAGACTCGTTTCTCACCGTTCACCATACAGCGGATCCATCGCACGTCCACCCCTCCCTGGTGTTAGAGTCTACCAGCACCGAAGAGATACTCCTCGCCTGCTTTAACACAGGAGAGCTTAGATTTCTGACCTAAGTGTGGCGCATTTCCATGGCATGGCCTCGCTTCGAGTTGAGCTAGGTTCTAATTCCCCAGTGAGAGATGCTACCTGAAAGCTGCATGCAAGGAATGATGATTGCACAGACTTAAGCACTGTACATTTCCTTGGCCCCATCACCGGCACTGATGTCGTTTCTACCTCCTTTCCTCGGAAGGCATGGTACAGGCTGCCTTCAAGGATCTCTTGTGTCTCAGAGTTCGGAAGAGCGCACTACCCATGGGACTCCAACCATCTTTGGTCTATGTTCTCATGCCGGTGTTGAAGAGGGTACTGGATTGCACTCAAGGATCGCCTCTCTGTCACCGTGAAGCAAGGCATTTCAGTGAACCACGGGGCATTTGTGTTGTAACTAGGCGGGGTGTGTAGTTACCTTCTTCCTCCCGGGTATGATGGGCTGGAGGGGATTGCACTGCACGCCTGATAGGTTCTCTGAGTTAAGAAGAGCAGATCTCAACAGCGCCTCGTAAACTCACCTGGACCTAGGTTCTGACTCGCATATGCGCCAGGCTGGTTGAAATCCACATTCCAGGAATGCTTATCTCGAGGAATTCACTACAGTGTATTTCCCTTGCATCTCCAAAGCAAACGTGGACATAAGTTCCTACTCCCTCTTATCTCTGGTTTTCAGGAGCTGCCCCCACGGAACACGTGTATCTCAGACGGAAGTAGATCACATGTCCCTCGATACTCCCCACTTACCTTTGATAGACCGTGTCATGCGTTTCCGGAGCAGGGTTTGGATGAAGCCACAGAAGGAACAAGGTTTCTTTCTCACACATCCGGGTATAGCCTTTCCATTTCATGTGCACTACTCTGTTCCGATAACTTCTGCCTCCCCCCATTTATTGAAAGCCCACTTGAAAGCTGCCGAGTAGGAATGCTTCTGCCTGCCCGTGGCACACTCTCACCGAACTTTGAGCTAGCATCTAACTCGCATAAGCGAGAGGCTGGTGGGGAGGGGCAATCCAGGGATCCTTTTATCGGACACTTGAGCAGAGTGCATTTCATTGCGGCCTCTGCACCTAAAGTATATATGACTTCCAATTCTGTAAATTGACTGGCTTCTCAGAAGCTACCTTCAAGGAACCCTAGTTACTCGGCTTCACCCGGACCACACTTCCATCGAGCCACCACGGTTCTTTTCACACGTGTTCCTGTACCGTGTTTTTTTCTTTTTTTTTTTTAGTTTTGCCCGGGAGGTAGAAAGTTCCACTGCAGGAGCGCTTCTTTCCCACGGGAGCTCTCTAGGGCTTTCGTGGCCGTGCTACTCTTCTGGGCAGGTAGCCTCGCCCAGCATACAAGTGAGGTTGCGTGAACACCTCAGTGCAGCACAGCTGGATTCTCAGGGTTAAGTACGTACATTTCCAAGGCACCTCCTCACGAACAGATCCAACTGCTAGGTTGTTACTCACTCCCGTCAGAGCAGGGCTGGCTGCAAGCTGTATTCAAGGGTTGTTGTTCTCGGAGAGATAACCTTAGGGCATGGTAACGGAGCTTTCGCACCTACGGGTGACGTTTCCTCTTGGATTTTCAGAGGGCTTTCAGTCGCTGCCTTCCAGCAAGGTTTTTTTCCCCTCAGAGTTACATAGGTCCCATTTCCCAGGGGTGTCCTCACGTCCTCTCAGCAATGTCGGCATGGCTTGAATGAGAGTCTAGTCAGAAGCTCCGCTGCAGGAAGACTCGTTTCTCACCATTGACCATAAAGCGGATCCATCGCAGGTCCACCCCTCCCTGGTGTTAGTGTCTACCAGCACCAATGAGATGCTCCTCGCCTGTTTTAATACAGGAGAGCTTAGAATTCTGACCTAAGTGTGGCGCATTTCCATGGCATGGCCTCACTTCGAGTTGAGTTAGGTTCTAAGTCCCCAGTGAGAGGTGTTAGCTGAAAGCTGCTTTCAAGGAATTCTTTCTGATCAGACTTAAGCTTTCTACATTTCCCTCCGTCCCATCACATGCACTGATGTCGTCTCTACCTCCTTTCCTCGGAAAAGAACCACGTGGCTTTTGTATTTTAACTCGGCGGGGTGTGTAGGTAGCTTCTTCGTCCCGGCTCTGATGGGCTAGCGGGAAGTTGCACAGCACGACTGCTTGGTTCTGAGTTAAGAAGAGTGCATGTCCATAGAGCGGATCCATCGCACTTCCACTCCTCCCTGGTGTTAGTGTCTTCCAGCACCAATGAGGTGCTCCTCGCCTGTTTTAATACAGGAGAGCTTAGATTTCTGACCTAAGTGTGGCGCATTTCCATGGCATGGCCTCACTTCGAGTTGAGCTAGGTTCTAAGTCCCCAGTGAGAGGTGTTAGCTGAAAGCTGCTTTCAAGGAATTCTTTCTGATCAGACTTAAGCATTCTACATTTCCCTCCGTCCAATCACCTGCACTGAGGTCGTTTTTACCTCCTTTCCTCGGAAGGCATGGTACAGGCTGCCTTCAAGGATCTCTTGTGTCTCAGAGTTCGGAAGAGCGCAGTGCCCACGAGACTCTAACCTTCTTTGGTCTATGTTCCATGCCGGTATTGAGGAGGGTAATGGAATGCACTCCAGAAACGCTTCTCTGTCACCGTGAAGCAAGGCATTTCAGTGAACCACGTGCCATTTGTATTTTAACTCGGCGGGGTGTGTAGGTAGCTTCTTCGTCCCCGCTCTGAGGCGCTAGCGGGAAGTTGCACAGCACGACTGCTTGGTTCTGAGTTAAGAGTGCATGTCCACCACACTTCAAAAACTCACCTGGATTCCGACTCGCATATGCGCCAGGCTGGTTGAAATCTGCTTTCCAGGAATGCTTTTCTCGGAGAATTCACTACACTGCATTTCCGTCGCGTCTCCAAGCTGCTGTGGACATAAGTTCCTCCTCCGTCTTCTCTGCAGATTTCAGGAGCTGCCCCCACGGAACACTTGTATCTCAGAGGGCAGAAGATCACATGTCCCTCCATATACCCACTTACCTTTGATGGACAGTGTCATGCGTTTCCGGAAGAGGGTATGGATGGAGCCACTGAAGGAACGTTTGGTGCTCACACTTCCGAGTGTAGCCTTTTCATTTCACGTGCACTCCTCTGTTCCGATAACTTCTGCCTCCCCCCATTTATTGAAAGCCCATTTGAAGCGGCCGAGTTGGAATTCTTGTGCCTGCCCGTGCTACCCGCTCACCGGATTTTGAGCTAGCATCTAACTCCCATCTGCGAGAGGCGGGTGGGGAGCGGCAACACAGGGATGCTTCTATAGACTTCAGCTGAGTGCATTTCATTGCGGCCTATGCACCTAAAGTGCCTTCCAATTCCGTAAATTGGCTTCTCAGAAGCTACCTTAAAAGAATGCTAGTTGCTCGGTTTCACTTTGGCCGCACGTCCCTCGAGCCGCCACGCTTCTTTTTCCATTACCTTTTTTTTTTTTTTTTTAGTTTTACCCTGGATGTCGAAAGCTCAACTCCAGGAGCGCTTCTGTCTCACCATAGCTCTCTAGAGCTTTCTTGGCCCTGCTACTCTTCTGTGCAGGAAGCCTCGCCCAGCATACAAGTGAGGTTACATGAACACGGCAGTGCAGCAATGCTGAATTCTCAGGGTTAAGTACGTGCATTTCCAAGGCTCCACCTCACAAACAGATCCAACTGCTAGGTTGTTACTCACTCCAGTAAGAGCGTGGCTAGCTGAAAGCTGCATTCAAGGGTTGTTGGCTTCGGAGAGATAACCTCAGGGCATGGTAACTGAGCTTCCGCACCTACGGTTGACATGAGTTTCATCTTGCCGTTTCAGAAGGCTTTGAGTCAACAATGTCTACCCGCAAGGTTTTTTCCCCTCAGAGTTACATAGGTCCTATTTCCCTGGGTGTCCTCACGTCCTCCTAGCTATGTCGCCATGGCTTGTGTGAGAGTGTAGTTGGATGCTCCGCTGCAGGAAGACTCGTTTCTCACCGTTCACCATACAGCGGATCCATCGCACGTCCACCCCTCCCTGGTGTTAGAGTCTACCGGCACCAAAGAGATACTCCTCGCCTGACCTAAGTGTGGCGCATTTCCATGGCATGGCCTCGCTTCGAGTTGAGCTAGGTTCTAATTCCCCAGTGAGAGATGCTACCTGAAAGCTGCATGCAAGGAATGATGATTGCACAGACTTAAGCACTGTACATTTCCTTGGCCCCATCACCGGCACTGATGTCGTTTCTACCTCCTTTCCTCGGAAGGCATGGTACAGGCTGCCTTCAAGGATCTCTTGTGTCTCAGAGTTCGGAAGAGCGCACTACCCATGGGACTCCAACCATCTTTGGTCTATGTTCTCATGCCGGTGTTGAAGAGGGCACTGGAATGCACTCAAGGATCGCCTCTCTGTCACCGTGAAGCAAGGCATTTCAGTGAACCACGGGGCATTTGTGTTGTAACTAGGCGGGGTGTGTAGTTACCTTCTTCCTCCCGGGTATGATGGGCTGGAGGGGATTGCACTGCACGCCTGATAGGTTCTCTGAGTTAAGAAGAGCAGATCTCAACAGCGCCTCGTAAACTCACCTGGACCTAGGTTCTGACTCGCATATGCGCCAGGCTGGTTGAAATCCACATTCCAGGAATGCTTATCTCGAGGAATTCACTACAGTGTATTTCCCTTGCATCTCCAAAGCAAACGTGGACATAAGTTCCTACTCCCTCTTATCTCTGGTTTTCAGGAGCTGCCCCCACGGAACACGTGTATCTCAGACGGAAGTAGATCACATGTCCCTCGATACTCCCCACTTACCTTTGATAGACCGTGTCATGCGTTTCCGGAGCAGGGTTTGGATGAAGCCACAGAAGGAACAAGGTTTCTTTCTCACACATCCGGGTATAGCCTTTCCATTTCACGTGCACTACTCTGTTCCGATAACTTCTGCCTCCCCCCATTTATTGAAAGCCCACTTGAAAGCTGCCGAGTAGGAATGCTTCTGCCTGCCCGTGGCACACTCTCACCGAACTTTGAGCTAGCATCTAACTCGCATAAGCGAGAGGCTGGTGGGGAGGGGCAATCCAGGGATCCTTTTATCGGACACTTGAGCAGAGTGCATTTCATTGCGGCCTCTGCACCTAAAGTATATATGACTTCCAATTCTGTAAATTGACTGGCTTCTCAGAAGCTACCTTCAAGGAACCCTAGTTACTCGGCTTCACCCGGACCACACTTCCATCGAGCCACCACGGTTCTTTTCACACGTGTTCCTGTACCGTGTTTTTTTCTTTTTTTTTTTTAGTTTTGCCCGGGAGGTAGAAAGTTCCACTGCAGGAGCGCTTCTTTCCCACGGGAGCTCTCTAGGGCTTTCGTGGCCGTGCTACTCTTCTGGGCAGGTAGCCTCGCCCAGCATACAAGTGAGGTTGCGTGAACACCTCAGTGCAGCACAGCTGGATTCTCAGGGTTAAGTACGTACATTTCCAAGGCACCTCCTCACGAACAGATCCAACTGCTAGGTTGTTACTCACTCCCGTCAGAGCAGGGCTGGCTGCAAGCTGTATTCAAGGGTTGTTGTTCTCGGAGAGATAACCTTAGGGCATGGTAACGGAGCTTTCGCACCTACGGGTGACGTTTCATCTTGGATTTTCAGAGGGCTTTGAGTCGCTGCCTTCCAGCAAGGTTTTTTTCCCCTCAGAGTTACATAGGTCCCATTTCCCAGGGGTGTCCTCACGTCCTCTCAGCAATGTCGGCATGGCTTGAATGAGAGTCTAGTCGGAAGCTCCGCTGCAGGAAGACTCGTTTCTCACCATTGACCATAAAGCGGATCCATCGCAGGTCCACCCCTCCCTGGTGTTAGTGTCTACCAGCACCAATGAGATGCTCCTCGCCTGTTTTAATACAGGAGAGCTTAGAATTCTGACCTAAGTGTGGCGCATTTCCATGGCATGGCCTCACTTCGAGTTGAGCTAGGTTCTAAGTCCCCAGTGAGAGGTGTTAGCTGAAAGCTGCTTTCAAGGAATTCTTTCTGATCAGACTTAAGCATTCTACATTTCCCTCCGTCCCATCACATGCACTGATGTCGTCTCTACCTCCTTTCCTCGGAAAAGAACCACGTGGCTTTTGTATTTTAACTCGGCGGGGTGTGTAGGTAGCTTCTTCGTCCCGGCTCTGATGGGCTAGCGGGAAGTTGCACAGCACGACTGCTTGGTTCTGAGTTAAGAAGAGTGCATGTCCATAGAGTGGATCCATCGCACTTCCACTCCTCCCTGGTGTTAGTGTCTTCCAGCACCAATGAGGTGCTCCTCGCCTGTTTTAATACAGGAGAGCTTAGAATTCTGACCTAAGTGTGGCGCATTTCCATGGCATGGCCTCACTTCGAGTTGAGCTAGGTTCTAAGTCCCCAGTGAGAGGTGTTAGCTGAAAGCTGCTTTCAAGGAATTCTTTCTGATCAGACTTAAGCATTCTACATTTCCCTCCGTCCAATCACCTGCACTGAGGTCGTTTTTACCTCCTTTCCTCGGAAGGCATGGTACAGGCTGCCTTCAAGGATCTCTTGTGTCTCAGAGTTCGGAAGAGCGCAGTGCCCACGAGACTCTAACCTTCTTTGGTCTATGTTCCATGCCGGTATTGAGGAGGGTAATGGAATGCACTCCAGAAACGCTTCTCTGTCACCATGAAGCAAGGTATTTCAGTGAACCACGTGCCATTTGTATTTTAACTCGCCGGGGTGTGTAGGTAGCTTCTTCGTCCCGGCTCTGATGGGCTAGCGGGAAGTTGCACAGCACGACTGCTTGGTTCTGAGTTAAGAAGAGTGCATGTCCATAGAGCGGATCCATCGCACTTCCACTCCTCCCTGGTGTTAGTGTCTTCCAGCACCAATGAGGTGCTCCTCGCCTGTTTTAATACAGGAGAGCTTAGAATTCTGACCTAAGTGTGGCGCATTTCCATGGCATGGCCTCACTTCGAGTTGAGCTAGCTTCTAAGTCCCCAGTGAGAGATGTTAGCTGAAAGCTGCTTTCAAGGAATTCTTTCTGATCAGACTTAAGCATTCTACATTTCCCTCCGTCCAATCACCTGCACTGAGGTCGTTTTTACCTCCTTTCCTCGGAAGGCATGGTACAGGCTGCCTTCAAGGATCTCTTGTGTCTCAGAGTTCGGAAGAGCGCAGTGCCCACGAGACTCTAACCTTCTTTGGTCTATGGTCCATGCCGGTATTGAGGAGGGTAATGGAATGCACTCCAGAAACGCTTCTCTGTCACCGTGAAGCAAGGCATTTCAGTGAACCACGTGCCATTTGTATTTTAACTCGGCGGGGTGTGTAGGTAGCTTCTTCGTCCCCGCTCTGATGCGCTAGCGGGAAGTTGCACAGCACGACTGCTTGGTTCTGAGTTAAGAAGAGTGCATGTCCACCACACTTCAAAGACTCACCTGGATTCCGACTCGCATATGCGCCAGGCTGGTTGAAATCTGCTTTCCAGGAATGCTTTTCTCGGAGAATTCACTACACTGCATTTCCGTCGCGTCTCCAAGCTGCTGTGGACATAAGTTCCTCCTCCGTCTTCTCTGCAGATTTCAGGAGCTGCCCCCACGGAACACTTGTATCTCAGAAGGCAGAAGATCACATGTCCCTCCATATTCCCCACTTACCTTTGATGGATAGTGTCATGCGTTTCCGGAAGAGGGTATGGATGGAGCCACTGAAGGAACGTTTGGTGCTCACACTTCCGAGTGTAGCCTTTTCATTTCACGTGCACTCCTCTGTTCCGATAACTTCTGCCTCCCCCCATTTATTGAAAGCCCATTTGAAGCGGCCGAGTTGGAATTCTTGTGCCTGCCCGTGCTACCCGCTCACCGGATTTTGAGCTAGCATCTAACTCCCATCTGCGAGAGGCGGGTGGGGAGCGGCAACACAGGGATGCTTCTATAGACTTCAGCTGAGTGCATTTCATTGCGGCCTATGCACCTAAAGTGCCTTCCAATTCCGTAAATTGGCTTCTCAGAAGCTACCTTAAAAGAATGCTAGTTGCTCGGTTTCACTTTGGCCGCACGTCCCTCGAGCCGCCACGCTTCTTTTTCCATTACCTTTTTTTTTTTTTTTTTTAGTTTTACCCTGGATGTCGAAAGCTCAACTCCAGGAGCGCTTCTGTCTCACCATAGCTCTCTAGAGCTTTCTTGGCCCTGCTACTCTTCTGTGTAGGAAGCCTCGCCCAGCATACAAGTGAGGTTACATGAACACGGCAGTGCAGCAATGCTGAATTCTCAGGGTTAAGTACGTGCATTTCCAAGGCTCCACCTCACAAACAGATCCAACTGCTAGGTTGTTACTCACTCCAGTAAGAGCGTGGCTAGCTGAAAGCTGCATTCAAGGGTTGTTGGCTTCGGAGAGATAACCTCAGGGCATGGTAACTGAGCTTCCGCACCTACGGTTGACATGAGTTTCATCTTGCCGTTTCAGAAGGCTTTGAGTCAACAATGTCTACCCGCAAGGTTTTTTCCCCTCAGAGTTACATAGGTCCTATTTCCCTGGGTGTCCTCACGTCCTCCTAGCTATGTCGCCATGGCTTGTGTGAGAGTGTAGTTGGATGCTCCGCTGCAGGAAGACTCGTTTCTCACCGTTCACCATACAGCGGATCCATCGCACGTCCACCCCTCCCTGGTGTTAGAGTCTACCGGCACCAAAGAGATACTCCTCGCCTGACCTAAGTGTGGCGCATTTCCATGGCATGGCCTCGCTTCGAGTTGAGCTAGGTTCTAATTCCCCAGTGAGAGATGCTACCTGAAAGCTGCATGCAAGGAATGATGATTGCACAGACTTAAGCACTGTACATTTCCTTGGCCCCATCACCGGCACTGATGTCGTTTCTACCTCCTTTCCTCGGAAGGCATGGTACAGGCTGCCTTCAAGGATCTCTTGTGTCTCAGAGTTCGGAAGAGCGCACTACCCATGGGACTCCAACCATCTTTGGTCTATGTTCTCATGCCGGTGTTGAAGAGGGTACTGGATTGCACTCAAGGATCGCCTCTCTGTCACCGTGAAGCAAGGCATTTCAGTGAACCACGGGGCATTTGTGTTGTAACTAGGCGGGGTGTGTAGTTACCTTCTTCCTCCCGGGTATGATGGGCTGGAGGGGATTGCACTGCACGCCTGATAGGTTCTCTGAGTTAAGAAGAGCAGATCTCAACAGCGCCTCGTAAACTCACCTGGACCTAGGTTCTGACTCGCATATGCGCCAGGCTGGTTGAAATCCACATTCCAGGAATGCTTATCTCGAGGAATTCACTACAGTGTATTTCCCTTGCATCTCCAAAGCAAACGTGGACATAAGTTCCTACTCCCTCTTATCTCTGGTTTTCAGGAGCTGCCCCCACGGAACACGTGTATCTCAGACGGAAGTAGATCACATGTCCCTCGATACTCCCCACTTACCTTTGATAGACCGTGTCATGCGTTTCCGGAGCAGGGTTTGGATGAAGCCACAGAAGGAACAAGGTTTCTTTCTCACACATCCGGGTATAGCCTTTCCATTTCACGTGCACTACTCTGTTCCGATAACTTCTGCCTCCCCCCATTTATTGAAAGCCCACTTGAAAGCTGCCGAGTAGGAATGCTTCTGCCTGCCCGTGGCACACTCTCACCGAACTTTGAGCTAGCATCTAACTCGCATAAGCGAGAGGCTGGTGGGGAGGGGCAATCCAGGGATCCTTTTATCGGACACTTGAGCAGAGTGCATTTCATTGCGGCCTCTGCACCTAAAGTATATATGACTTCCAATTCTGTAAATTGACTGGCTTCTCAGAAGCTACCTTCAAGGAACCCTAGTTACTCGGCTTCACCCGGACCACACTTCCATCGAGCCACCACGGTTCTTTTCACACGTGTTCCTGTACCGTGTTTTTTTCTTTTTTTTTTTTAGTTTTGCCCGGGAGGTAGAAAGTTCCACTGCAGGAGCGCTTCTTTCCCACGGGAGCTCTCTAGGGCTTTCGTGGCCGTGCTACTCTTCTGGGCAGGTAGCCTCGCCCAGCATACAAGTGAGGTTGCGTGAACACCTCAGTGCAGCACAGCTGGATTCTCAGGGTTAAGTACGTACATTTCCAAGGCACCTCCTCACGAACAGATCCAACTGCTAGGTTGTTACTCACTCCCGTCAGAGCAGGGCTGGCTGCAAGCTGTATTCAAGGGTTGTTGTTCTCGGAGAGATAACCTTAGGGCATGGTAACGGAGCTTTCGCACCTACGGGTGACGTTTCATCTTGGATTTTCAGAGGGCTTTGAGTCGCTGCCTTCCAGCAAGGTTTTTTTCCCCTCAGAGTTACATAGGTCCCATTTCCCAGGGGTGTCCTCACGTCCTCTCAGCAATGTCGGCATGGCTTGAATGAGAGTCTAGTCGGAAGCTCCGCTGCAGGAAGACTCGTTTCTCACCATTGACCATAAAGCGGATCCATCGCAGGTCCACCCCTCCCTGGTGTTAGTGTCTACCAGCACCAATGAGATGCTCCTCGCCTGTTTTAATACAGGAGAGCTTAGAATTCTGACCTAAGTGTGGCGCATTTCCATGGCATGGCCTCACTTCGAGTTGAGCTAGGTTCTAAGTCCCCAGTGAGAGGTGTTAGCTGAAAGCTGCTTTCAAGGAATTCTTTCTGATCAGACTTAAGCATTCTACATTTCCCTCCGTCCCATCACATGCACTGATGTCGTCTCTACCTCCTTTCCTCGGAAAAGAACCACGTGGCTTTTGTATTTTAACTCGGCGGGGTGTGTAGGTAGCTTCTTCGTCCCGGCTCTGATGGGCTAGCGGGAAGTTGCACAGCACGACTGCTTGGTTCTGAGTTAAGAAGAGTGCATGTCCATAGAGTGGATCCATCGCACTTCCACTCCTCCCTGGTGTTAGTGTCTTCCAGCACCAATGAGGTGCTCCTCGCCTGTTTTAATACAGGAGAGCTTAGAATTCTGACCTAAGTGTGGCGCATTTCCATGGCATGGCCTCACTTCGAGTTGAGCTAGGTTCTAAGTCCCCAGTGAGAGGTGTTAGCTGAAAGCTGCTTTCAAGGAATTCTTTCTGATCAGACTTAAGCATTCTACATTTCCCTCCGTCCAATCACCTGCACTGAGGTCGTTTTTACCTCCTTTCCTCGGAAGGCATGGTACAGGCTGCCTTCAAGGATCTCTTGTGTCTCAGAGTTCGGAAGAGCGCAGTGCCCACGAGACTCTAACCTTCTTTGGTCTATGTTCCATGCCGGTATTGAGGAGGGTAATGGAATGCACTCCAGAAACGCTTCTCTGTCACCATGAAGCAAGGTATTTCAGTGAACCACGTGCCATTTGTATTTTAACTCGCCGGGGTGTGTAGGTAGCTTCTTCGTCCCGGCTCTGATGGGCTAGCGGGAAGTTGCACAGCACGACTGCTTGGTTCTGAGTTAAGAAGAGTGCATGTCCATAGAGCGGATCCATCGCACTTCCACTCCTCCCTGGTGTTAGTGTCTTCCAGCACCAATGAGGTGCTCCTCGCCTGTTTTAATACAGGAGAGCTTAGAATTCTGACCTAAGTGTGGCGCATTTCCATGGCATGGCCTCACTTCGAGTTGAGCTAGCTTCTAAGTCCCCAGTGAGAGATGTTAGCTGAAAGCTGCTTTCAAGGAATTCTTTCTGATCAGACTTAAGCATTCTACATTTCCCTCCGTCCAATCACCTGCACTGAGGTCGTTTTTACCTCCTTTCCTCGGAAGGCATGGTACAGGCTGCCTTCAAGGATCTCTTGTGTCTCAGAGTTCGGAAGAGCGCAGTGCCCACGAGACTCTAACCTTCTTTGGTCTATGGTCCATGCCGGTATTGAGGAGGGTAATGGAATGCACTCCAGAAACGCTTCTCTGTCACCGTGAAGCAAGGCATTTCAGTGAACCACGTGCCATTTGTATTTTAACTCGGCGGGGTGTGTAGGTAGCTTCTTCGTCCCCGCTCTGATGCGCTAGCGGGAAGTTGCACAGCACGACTGCTTGGTTCTGAGTTAAGAAGAGTGCATGTCCACCACACTTCAAAGACTCACCTGGATTCCGACTCGCATATGCGCCAGGCTGGTTGAAATCTGCTTTCCAGGAATGCTTTTCTCGGAGAATTCACTACACTGCATTTCCGTCGCGTCTCCAAGCTGCTGTGGACATAAGTTCCTCCTCCGTCTTCTCTGCAGATTTCAGGAGCTGCCCCCACGGAACACTTGTATCTCAGAAGGCAGAAGATCACATGTCCCTCCATATTCCCCACTTACCTTTGATGGATAGTGTCATGCGTTTCCGGAAGAGGGTATGGATGGAGCCACTGAAGGAACGTTTGGTGCTCACACTTCCGAGTGTAGCCTTTTCATTTCACGTGCACTCCTCTGTTCCGATAACTTCTGCCTCCCCCCATTTATTGAAAGCCCATTTGAAGCGGCCGAGTTGGAATTCTTGTGCCTGCCCGTGCTACCCGCTCACCGGATTTTGAGCTAGCATCTAACTCCCATCTGCGAGAGGCGGGTGGGGAGCGGCAACACAGGGATGCTTCTATAGACTTCAGCTGAGTGCATTTCATTGCGGCCTATGCACCTAAAGTGCCTTCCAATTCCGTAAATTGGCTTCTCAGAAGCTACCTTAAAAGAATGCTAGTTGCTCGGTTTCACTTTGGCCGCACGTCCCTCGAGCCGCCACGCTTCTTTTTCCATTACCTTTTTTTTTTTTTTTTTTAGTTTTACCCTGGATGTCGAAAGCTCAACTCCAGGAGCGCTTCTGTCTCACCATAGCTCTCTAGAGCTTTCTTGGCCCTGCTACTCTTCTGTGTAGGAAGCCTCGCCCAGCATACAAGTGAGGTTACATGAACACGGCAGTGCAGCAATGCTGAATTCTCAGGGTTAAGTACGTGCATTTCCAAGGCTCCACCTCACAAACAGATCCAACTGCTAGGTTGTTACTCACTCCAGTAAGAGCGTGGCTAGCTGAAAGCTGCATTCAAGGGTTGTTGGCTTCGGAGAGATAACCTCAGGGCATGGTAACTGAGCTTCCGCACCTACGGTTGACATGAGTTTCATCTTGCCGTTTCAGAAGGCTTTGAGTCAACAATGTCTACCCGCAAGGTTTTTTCCCCTCAGAGTTACATAGGTCCTATTTCCCTGGGTGTCCTCACGTCCTCCTAGCTATGTCGCCATGGCTTGTGTGAGAGTGTAGTTGGATGCTCCGCTGCAGGAAGACTCGTTTCTCACCGTTCACCATACAGCGGATCCATCGCACGTCCACCCCTCCCTGGTGTTAGAGTCTACCGGCACCAAAGAGATACTCCTCGCCTGACCTAAGTGTGGCGCATTTCCATGGCATGGCCTCGCTTCGAGTTGAGCTAGGTTCTAATTCCCCAGTGAGAGATGCTACCTGAAAGCTGCATGCAAGGAATGATGATTGCACAGACTTAAGCACTGTACATTTCCTTGGCCCCATCACCGGCACTGATGTCGTTTCTACCTCCTTTCCTCGGAAGGCATGGTACAGGCTGCCTTCAAGGATCTCTTGTGTCTCAGAGTTCGGAAGAGCGCACTACCCATGGGACTCCAACCATCTTTGGTCTATGTTCTCATGCCGGTGTTGAAGAGGGTACTGGATTGCACTCAAGGATCGCCTCTCTGTCACCGTGAAGCAAGGCATTTCAGTGAACCACGGGGCATTTGTGTTGTAACTAGGCGGGGTGTGTAGTTACCTTCTTCCTCCCGGGTATGATGGGCTGGAGGGGATTGCACTGCACGCCTGATAGGTTCTCTGAGTTAAGAAGAGCAGATCTCAACAGCGCCTCGTAAACTCACCTGGACCTAGGTTCTGACTCGCATATGCGCCAGGCTGGTTGAAATCCACATTCCAGGAATGCTTATCTCGAGGAATTCACTACAGTGTATTTCCCTTGCATCTCCAAAGCAAACGTGGACATAAGTTCCTACTCCCTCTTATCTCTGGTTTTCAGGAGCTGCCCCCACGGAACACGTGTATCTCAGACGGAAGTAGATCACATGTCCCTCGATACTCCCCACTTACCTTTGATAGACCGTGTCATGCGTTTCCGGAGCAGGGTTTGGATGAAGCCACAGAAGGAACAAGGTTTCTTTCTCACACATCCGGGTATAGCCTTTCCATTTCACGTGCACTACTCTGTTCCGATAACTTCTGCCTCCCCCCATTTATTGAAAGCCCACTTGAAAGCTGCCGAGTAGGAATGCTTCTGCCTGCCCGTGGCACACTCTCACCGAACTTTGAGCTAGCATCTAACTCGCATAAGCGAGAGGCTGGTGGGGAGGGGCAATCCAGGGATCCTTTTATCGGACACTTGAGCAGAGTGCATTTCATTGCGGCCTCTGCACCTAAAGTATATATGACTTCCAATTCTGTAAATTGACTGGCTTCTCAGAAGCTACCTTCAAGGAACCCTAGTTACTCGGCTTCACCCGGACCACACTTCCATCGAGCCACCACGGTTCTTTTCACACGTGTTCCTGTACCGTGTTTTTTTCTTTTTTTTTTTTAGTTTTGCCCGGGAGGTAGAAAGTTCCACTGCAGGAGCGCTTCTTTCCCACGGGAGCTCTCTAGGGCTTTCGTGGCCGTGCTACTCTTCTGGGCAGGTAGCCTCGCCCAGCATGCAAGTGAGGTTGCGTGAACACCTCAGTGCAGCACAGCTGGATTCTCAGGGTTAAGTACGTACATTTCCAAGGCACCTCCTCACGAACAGATCCAACTGCTAGGTTGTTACTCACTCCCGTCAGAGCAGGGCTGGCTGCAAGCTGTATTCAAGGGTTGTTGTTCTCGGAGAGATAACCTTAGGGCATGGTAACGGAGCTTTCGCACCTACGGGTGACGTTTCATCTTGGATTTTCAGAGGGCTTTCAGTCGCTGCCTTCCAGCAAGGTTTTTTTCCCCTCAGAGTTACATAGGTCCCATTTCCCAGGGGTGTCCTCACGTCCTCTCAGCAATGTCGGCATGGCTTGAATGAGAGTCTAGTCGGAAGCTCCGCTGCAGGAAGACTCGTTTCTCACCATTGACCATAAAGCGGATCCATCGCAGGTCCACCCCTCCCTGGTGTTAGTGTCTACCAGCACCAATGAGATGCTCCTCGCCTGTTTTAATACAGGAGAGCTTAGAATTCTGACCTAAGTGTGGCGCATTTCCATGGCATGGCCTCACTTCGAGTTGAGCTAGGTTCTAAGTCCCCAGTGAGAGGTGTTAGCTGAAAGCTGCTTTCAAGGAATTCTTTCTGATCAGACTTAAGCATTCTACATTTCCCTCCGTCCCATCACATGCACTGATGTCGTCTCTACCTCCTTTCCTCGGAAAAGAACCACGTGGCTTTTGTATTTTAACTCGGCGGGGTGTGTAGGTAGCTTCTTCGTCCCGGCTCTGATGGGCTAGCGGGAAGTTGCACAGCACGACTGCTTGGTTCTGAGTTAAGAAGAGTGCATGTCCATAGAGTGGATCCATCGCACTTCCACTCCTCCCTGGTGTTAGTGTCTTCCAGCACCAATGAGGTGCTCCTCGCCTGTTTTAATACAGGAGAGCTTAGAATTCTGACCTAAGTGTGGCGCATTTCCATGGCATGGCCTCACTTCGAGTTGAGCTAGGTTCTAAGTCCCCAGTGAGAGGTGTTAGCTGAAAGCTGCTTTCAAGGAATTCTTTCTGATCAGACTTAAGCATTCTACATTTCCCTCCGTCCAATCACCTGCACTGAGGTCGTTTTTACCTCCTTTCCTCGGAAGGCATGGTACAGGCTGCCTTCAAGGATCTCTTGTGTCTCAGAGTTCGGAAGAGCGCAGTGCCCACGAGACTCTAACCTTCTTTGGTCTATGTTCCATGCCGGTATTGAGGAGGGTAATGGAATGCACTCCAGAAACGCTTCTCTGTCACCGTGAAGCAAGGCATTTCAGTGAACCACGTGCCATTTGTATTTTAACTCGGCGGGGTGTGTAGGTAGCTTCTTCGTCCCCGCTCTGAGGCGCTAGCGGGAAGTTGCACAGCACGACTGCTTGGTTCTGAGTTAAGAGTGCATGTCCACCACACTTCAAAAACTCACCTGGATTCCGACTCGCATATGCGCCAGGCTGGTTGAAATCTGCTTTCCAGGAATGCTTTTCTCGGAGAATTCACTACACTGCATTTCCGTCGCGTCTCCAAGCTGCTGTGGACATAAGTTCCTCCTCCGTCTTCTCTGCAGATTTCAGGAGCTGCCCCCACGGAACACTTGTATCTCAGAGGGCAGAAGATCACATGTGCCTCCATATTCCCCACTTACCTTTGATGGACAGTGTCATGCGTTTCCGGAAGAGGGTATGGATGGAGCCACTGAAGGAACGTTTGGTGCTCACACTTCCGAGTGTAGCCTTTTCATTTCACGTGCACTCCTCTGTTCCGATAACTTCTGCCTCCCCCCATTTATTGAAAGCCCATTTGAAGCGGCCGAGTTGGAATTCTTGTGCCTGCCCGTGCTACCCGCTCACCGGATTTTGAGCTAGCATCTAACTCCCATCTGCGAGAGGCGGGTGGGGAGCGGCAACACAGGGATGCTTCTATAGACTTCAGCTGAGTGCATTTCATTGCGGCCTATGCACCTAAAGTGCCTTCCAATTCCGTAAATTGGCTTCTCAGAAGCTACCTTAAAAGAATGCTAGTTGCTCGGTTTCACTTTGGCCGCACGTCCCTCGAGCCGCCACGCTTCTTTTTCCATTACCTTTTTTTTTTTTTTTTTAGTTTTACCCTGGATGTCGAAAGCTCAACTCCAGGAGCGCTTCTGTCTCACCATAGCTCTCTAGAGCTTTCTTGGCCCTGCTACTCTTCTGTGCAGGAAGCCTCGCCCAGCATACAAGTGAGGTTACATGAACACGGCAGTGCAGCAATGCTGAATTCTCAGGGTTAAGTACGTGCATTTCCAAGGCTCCACCTCACAAACAGATCCAACTGCTAGGTTGTTACTCACTCCAGTAAGAGCGTGGCTAGCTGAAAGCTGCATTCAAGGGTTGTTGGCTTCGGAGAGATAACCTCAGGGCATGGTAACTGAGCTTCCGCACCTACGGTTGACATGAGTTTCATCTTGCCGTTTCAGAAGGCTTTGAGTCAACAATGTCTACCCGCAAGGTTTTTTCCCCTCAGAGTTACATAGGTCCTATTTCCCTGGGTGTCCTCACGTCCTCCTAGCTATGTCGCCATGGCTTGTGTGAGAGTGTAGTTGGATGCTCCGCTGCAGGAAGACTCGTTTCTCACCGTTCACCATACAGCGGATCCATCGCACGTCCACCCCTCCCTGGTGTTAGAGTCTACCGGCACCAAAGAGATACTCCTCGCCTGACCTAAGTGTGGCGCATTTCCATGGCATGGCCTCGCTTCGAGTTGAGCTAGGTTCTAATTCCCCAGTGAGAGATGCTACCTGAAAGCTGCATGCAAGGAATGATGATTGCACAGACTTAAGCACTGTACATTTCCTTGGCCCCATCACCGGCACTGATGTCGTTTCTACCTCCTTTCCTCGGAAGGCATGGTACAGGCTGCCTTCAAGGATCTCTTGTGTCTCAGAGTTCGGAAGAGCGCACTACCCATGGGACTCCAACCATCTTTGGTCTATGTTCTCATGCCGGTGTTGAAGAGGGTACTGGAATGCACTCAAGGATCGCCTCTCTGTCACCGTGAAGCAAGGCATTTCAGTGAACCACGGGGCATTTGTGTTGTAACTAGGCGGGGTGTGTAGTTACCTTCTTCCTCCCGGGTATGATGGGCTGGAGGGGATTGCACTGCACGCCTGATAGGTTCTCTGAGTTAAGAAGAGCAGATCTCAACAGCGCCTCGTAAACTCACCTGGACCTAGGTTCTGACTCGCATATGCGCCAGGCTGGTTGAAATCCACATTCCAGGAATGCTTATCTCAAGGAATTCACTACAGTGTATTTCCCTTGCATCTCCAAAGCAAACGTGGACATAAGTTCCTACTCCCTCTTATCTCTGGTTTTCAGGAGCTGCCCCCACGGAACACGTGTATCTCAGACGGAAGTAGATCACATGTCCCTCGATACTCCCCACTTACCTTTGATAGACCGTGTCATGCGTTTCCGGAGCAGGGTTTGGATGAAGCCACAGAAGGAACAAGGTTTCTTTCTCACACATCCGGGTATAGCCTTTCCATTTCACGTGCACTACTCTGTTCCGATAACTTCTGCCTCCCCCCATTTATTGAAAGCCCACTTGAAAGCTGCCGAGTAGGAATGCTTCTGCCTGCCCGTGGCACACTCTCACCGAACTTTGAGCTAGCATCTAACTCGCATAAGCGAGAGGCTGGTGGGGAGGGGCAATCCAGGGATCCTTTTATCGGACACTTGAGCAGAGTGCATTTCATTGCGGCCTCTGCACCTAAAGTATATATGACTTCCAATTCTGTAAATTGACTGGCTTCTCAGAAGCTACCTTCAAGGAACCCTAGTTACTCGGCTTCACCCGGACCACACTTCCATCGAGCCACCACGGTTCTTTTCACACGTGTTCCTGTACCGTGTTTTTTTCTTTTTTTTTTTTAGTTTTGCCCGGGAGGTAGAAAGTTCCACTGCAGGAGCGCTTCTTTCCCACGGGAGCTCTCTAGGGCTTTCGTGGCCGTGCTACTCTTCTGGGCAGGTAGCCTCGCCCAGCATACAAGTGAGGTTGCGTGAACACCTCAGTGCAGCACAGCTGGATTCTCAGGGTTAAGTACGTACATTTCCAAGGCACCTCCTCACGAACAGATCCAACTGCTAGGTTGTTACTCACTCCCGTCAGAGCAGGGCTGGCTGCAAGCTGTATTCAAGGGTTGTTGTTCTCGGAGAGATAACCTTAGGGCATGGTAACGGAGCTTTCGCACCTACGGGTGACGTTTCATCTTGGATTTTCAGAGGGCTTTGAGTCGCTGCCTTCCAGCAAGGTTTTTTTCCCCTCAGAGTTACATAGGTCCCATTTCCCAGGGGTGTCCTCACGTCCTCTCAGCAATGTCGGCATGGCTTGAATGAGAGTCTAGTCGGAAGCTCCGCTGCAGGAAGACTCGTTTCTCACCATTGACCATAAAGCGGATCCATCGCAGGTCCACCCCTCCCTGGTGTTAGTGTCTACCAGCACCAATGAGATGCTCCTCGCCTGTTTTAATACAGGAGAGCTTAGAATTCTGACCTAAGTGTGGCGCATTTCCATGGCATGGCCTCACTTCGAGTTGAGCTAGGTTCTAAGTCCCCAGTGAGAGGTGTTAGCTGAAAGCTGCTTTCAAGGAATTCTTTCTGATCAGACTTAAGCATTCTACATTTCCCTCCGTCCCATCACATGCACTGATGTCGTCTCTACCTCCTTTCCTCGGAAAAGAACCACGTGGCTTTTGTATTTTAACTCGGCGGGGTGTGTAGGTAGCTTCTTCGTCCCGGCTCTGATGGGCTAGCGGGAAGTTGCACAGCACGACTGCTTGGTTCTGAGTTAAGAAGAGTGCATGTCCATAGAGTGGATCCATCGCACTTCCACTCCTCCCTGGTGTTAGTGTCTTCCAGCACCAATGAGGTGCTCCTCGCCTGTTTTAATACAGGAGAGCTTAGAATTCTGACCTAAGTGTGGCGCATTTCCATGGCATGGCCTCACTTCGAGTTGAGCTAGGTTCTAAGTCCCCAGTGAGAGGTGTTAGCTGAAAGCTGCTTTCAAGGAATTCTTTCTGATCAGACTTAAGCATTCTACATTTCCCTCCGTCCAATCACCTGCACTGAGGTCGTTTTTACCTCCTTTCCTCGGAAGGCATGGTACAGGCTGCCTTCAAGGATCTCTTGTGTCTCAGAGTTCGGAAGAGCGCAGTGCCCACGAGACTCTAACCTTCTTTGGTCTATGTTCCATGCCGGTATTGAGGAGGGTAATGGAATGCACTCCAGAAACGCTTCTCTGTCACCATGAAGCAAGGTATTTCAGTGAACCACGTGCCATTTGTATTTTAACTCGCCGGGGTGTGTAGGTAGCTTCTTCGTCCCGGCTCTGATGGGCTAGCGGGAAGTTGCACAGCACGACTGCTTGGTTCTGAGTTAAGAAGAGTGCATGTCCATAGAGCGGATCCATCGCACTTCCACTCCTCCCTGGTGTTAGTGTCTTCCAGCACCAATGAGGTGCTCCTCGCCTGTTTTAATACAGGAGAGCTTAGAATTCTGACCTAAGTGTGGCGCATTTCCATGGCATGGCCTCACTTCGAGTTGAGCTAGCTTCTAAGTCCCCAGTGAGAGATGTTAGCTGAAAGCTGCTTTCAAGGAATTCTTTCTGATCAGACTTAAGCATTCTACATTTCCCTCCGTCCAATCACCTGCACTGAGGTCGTTTTTACCTCCTTTCCTCGGAAGGCATGGTACAGGCTGCCTTCAAGGATCTCTTGTGTCTCAGAGTTCGGAAGAGCGCAGTGCCCACGAGACTCTAACCTTCTTTGGTCTATGGTCCATGCCGGTATTGAGGAGGGTAATGGAATGCACTCCAGAAACGCTTCTCTGTCACCGTGAAGCAAGGCATTTCAGTGAACCACGTGCCATTTGTATTTTAACTCGGCGGGGTGTGTAGGTAGCTTCTTCGTCCCCGCTCTGATGCGCTAGCGGGAAGTTGCACAGCACGACTGCTTGGTTCTGAGTTAAGAAGAGTGCATGTCCACCACACTTCAAAGACTCACCTGGATTCCGACTCGCATATGCGCCAGGCTGGTTGAAATCTGCTTTCCAGGAATGCTTTTCTCGGAGAATTCACTACACTGCATTTCCGTCGCGTCTCCAAGCTGCTGTGGACATAAGTTCCTCCTCCGTCTTCTCTGCAGATTTCAGGAGCTGCCCCCACGGAACACTTGTATCTCAGAAGGCAGAAGATCACATGTCCCTCCATATTCCCCACTTACCTTTGATGGATAGTGTCATGCGTTTCCGGAAGAGGGTATGGATGGAGCCACTGAAGGAACGTTTGGTGCTCACACTTCCGAGTGTAGCCTTTTCATTTCACGTGCACTCCTCTGTTCCGATAACTTCTGCCTCCCCCCATTTATTGAAAGCCCATTTGAAGCGGCCGAGTTGGAATTCTTGTGCCTGCCCGTGCTACCCGCTCACCGGATTTTGAGCTAGCATCTAACTCCCATCTGCGAGAGGCGGGTGGGGAGCGGCAACACAGGGATGCTTCTATAGACTTCAGCTGAGTGCATTTCATTGCGGCCTATGCACCTAAAGTGCCTTCCAATTCCGTAAATTGGCTTCTCAGAAGCTACCTTAAAAGAATGCTAGTTGCTCGGTTTCACTTTGGCCGCACGTCCCTCGAGCCGCCACGCTTCTTTTTCCATTACCTTTTTTTTTTTTTTTTTTAGTTTTACCCTGGATGTCGAAAGCTCAACTCCAGGAGCGCTTCTGTCTCACCATAGCTCTCTAGAGCTTTCTTGGCCCTGCTACTCTTCTGTGTAGGAAGCCTCGCCCAGCATACAAGTGAGGTTACATGAACACGGCAGTGCAGCAATGCTGAATTCTCAGGGTTAAGTACGTGCATTTCCAAGGCTCCACCTCACAAACAGATCCAACTGCTAGGTTGTTACTCACTCCAGTAAGAGCGTGGCTAGCTGAAAGCTGCATTCAAGGGTTGTTGGCTTCGGAGAGATAACCTCAGGGCATGGTAACTGAGCTTCCGCACCTACGGTTGACATGAGTTTCATCTTGCCGTTTCAGAAGGCTTTGAGTCAACAATGTCTACCCGCAAGGTTTTTTCCCCTCAGAGTTACATAGGTCCTATTTCCCTGGGTGTCCTCACGTCCTCCTAGCTATGTCGCCATGGCTTGTGTGAGAGTGTAGTTGGATGCTCCGCTGCAGGAAGACTCGTTTCTCACCGTTCACCATACAGCGGATCCATCGCACGTCCACCCCTCCCTGGTGTTAGAGTCTACCGGCACCAAAGAGATACTCCTCGCCTGACCTAAGTGTGGCGCATTTCCATGGCATGGCCTCGCTTCGAGTTGAGCTAGGTTCTAATTCCCCAGTGAGAGATGCTACCTGAAAGCTGCATGCAAGGAATGATGATTGCACAGACTTAAGCACTGTACATTTCCTTGGCCCCATCACCGGCACTGATGTCGTTTCTACCTCCTTTCCTCGGAAGGCATGGTACAGGCTGCCTTCAAGGATCTCTTGTGTCTCAGAGTTCGGAAGAGCGCACTACCCATGGGACTCCAACCATCTTTGGTCTATGTTCTCATGCCGGTGTTGAAGAGGGTACTGGATTGCACTCAAGGATCGCCTCTCTGTCACCGTGAAGCAAGGCATTTCAGTGAACCACGGGGCATTTGTGTTGTAACTAGGCGGGGTGTGTAGTTACCTTCTTCCTCCCGGGTATGATGGGCTGGAGGGGATTGCACTGCACGCCTGATAGGTTCTCTGAGTTAAGAAGAGCAGATCTCAACAGCGCCTCGTAAACTCACCTGGACCTAGGTTCTGACTCGCATATGCGCCAGGCTGGTTGAAATCCACATTCCAGGAATGCTTATCTCGAGGAATTCACTACAGTGTATTTCCCTTGCATCTCCAAAGCAAACGTGGACATAAGTTCCTACTCCCTCTTATCTCTGGTTTTCAGGAGCTGCCCCCACGGAACACGTGTATCTCAGACGGAAGTAGATCACATGTCCCTCGATACTCCCCACTTACCTTTGATAGACCGTGTCATGCGTTTCCGGAGCAGGGTTTGGATGAAGCCACAGAAGGAACAAGGTTTCTTTCTCACACATCCGGGTATAGCCTTTCCATTTCACGTGCACTACTCTGTTCCGATAACTTCTGCCTCCCCCCATTTATTGAAAGCCCACTTGAAAGCTGCCGAGTAGGAATGCTTCTGCCTGCCCGTGGCACACTCTCACCGAACTTTGAGCTAGCATCTAACTCGCATAAGCGAGAGGCTGGTGGGGAGGGGCAATCCAGGGATCCTTTTATCGGACACTTGAGCAGAGTGCATTTCATTGCGGCCTCTGCACCTAAAGTATATATGACTTCCAATTCTGTAAATTGACTGGCTTCTCAGAAGCTACCTTCAAGGAACCCTAGTTACTCGGCTTCACCCGGACCACACTTCCATCGAGCCACCACGGTTCTTTTCACACGTGTTCCTGTACCGTGTTTTTTTCTTTTTTTTTTTTAGTTTTGCCCGGGAGGTAGAAAGTTCCACTGCAGGAGCGCTTCTTTCCCACGGGAGCTCTCTAGGGCTTTCGTGGCCGTGCTACTCTTCTGGGCAGGTAGCCTCGCCCAGCATACAAGTGAGGTTGCGTGAACACCTCAGTGCAGCACAGCTGGATTCTCAGGGTTAAGTACGTACATTTCCAAGGCACCTCCTCACGAACAGATCCAACTGCTAGGTTGTTACTCACTCCCGTCAGAGCAGGGCTGGCTGCAAGCTGTATTCAAGGGTTGTTGTTCTCGGAGAGATAACCTTAGGGCATGGTAACGGAGCTTTCGCACCTACGGGTGACGTTTCATCTTGGATTTTCAGAGGGCTTTGAGTCGCTGCCTTCCAGCAAGGTTTTTTTCCCCTCAGAGTTACATAGGTCCCATTTCCCAGGGGTGTCCTC